>NC_080176.1:21505461-21805461 GCF_950295315.1 Erinaceus europaeus | reverse complement strand
GTGAGTGAATGAGTGAGTGAGTTTGTGAGTGAGTGAATGAATGAGTGAATGAATGAGTGAGTGAGTGAACTAGGCCCTCCTCAAGGCCCTCCTCTCTCCCTTCCCACAGAGGGGACTTCTCACCCAAATCTGCTAGCATGACGGCTTGTTTGTTTCCCTAGAGCCCTGCTCAGCTGTGGCTGATGGTGATGCTGGGGCCTGAACCCTGGGCCTCAGAGCCTCTGGCAGGAGAGTCTATTGCAGAATCAGCATGCTATCTATCTATCCCCACCCTAAACAGACTTTCTTTCTTTCTTTTTTTTTTTTTTAAGAATTTATTTATTTATTCATGAGAAAGATAGGAGGAGAGAAAGAACCAGCCATCACTCTGGTACATGTGCTGCCGGGGATCGAACTCAGGACCTCATGCTTGACAGTCTAGTGCCTTAGCCACTGCGCCACCTCCTGGACCTCTTTCTTTCTTCCTTTCTTTCTTTCTTTCTTTCTTCTTTTTTTTTTTAAACCAGATCACTGTTCAGCTCTGGCTTATGGTGGTGCAGGGATTGAACCCTGGACTTTGGAGCCTCAGGCATGAGAGTTTGTTTGCATAACCATTATGTTATCTATCCTCTGCCCCCTTCTTTTTTTTTTTTTTTAATTGTACAGAACAGAGAGTCATTGAGAGGGGAGGGGGTGTTAGAGAAGGAGAGAGACAGAGACACCTGCAGACCTGCTTCACCGCTGGTGAAGCTTCTCCAGCTGCAGTCTCTCACCCTCTCTATCTCCCCCTTCTGTCTCAATTTCTGGCTGTCTCTATCCAATAAATAAAGATAATTTAAAAATATATATATATATGGTTGTGGCCTGGTAGATGACGCAGTGGATAAAGCATTGGACTCTCAAGCATGAGGTCCTGAGTTTGATCCCCAGCAGCACCTGTACCAGAATGATGTCTGGTTCTTTATCTTCTCCTATCTTTCTCATAAATAAATAAATAAATAAATAAAATCTTTAATATAGACACAAACAGGGGTCTAGTCAGTGGTTCACCTGATTAAGTACACATACCACCATGCACAAGGACCCAGGTTCAAGTCCTCAGTCCCCACCTGCAGGGGGAAAGCTTTGCAAGTGGTGAAGTAGGTCTGTAGGTGTCTCTGTCTCTCTTCCTCTCTATCATCTCCTCACCTCTCAATTTCTCTCGGTCCTAGCAATTAAAACAGAAAGAGAGAGAGAAAATGACAAAAATAAATAAATAAATAAAACAGGCAAAAAATATATATAGACATAGATACAGATAGTGATAGATACAAAGTCAACCCACATCTGTAGAAAAAGAAAATGTGGCCCAGGAGGTGGTACACTGGATAAAGCCTTAGACTTTCAAGTGTGAGGTCCTAAGTTCAATACCCAGAAGCACATGTACCAGAGTGATGCCTGGTTCTTTGTCTCTCCTCCTGTCTTCTTTATGAATAAATAAATAAATTCTTTAAAAAAAATGTGGGCCGTGCAGTAGTGCACATGGCAAAGCACAAGGACCAGCATAAGGATCCCGGTACGAGCACCTGGCTCCCCACCTGCAGGGGAGTCGCTTCACGGACGGTGAAGCAGGTCTGCAGGTGTCTGTCTTTCTCTCCCCCTCTGTCTTCCCCTCCTCTCTCCATTTCTCTCTGTCCTGTCCAACAATAACTACAGCAATGACAACAATAAAAACAACGATAAACAAGGGCAACAAAAGGGAAAATAAAGCCTCCAGGAGCAGTGCACGCACTGAGCCCCAGTGATAACCCTGGAAGAAAAAAAAAGAAAAGAAAGAAAGGAAGAAACAAAGAAAGAAAATGACAGAAAAGAGAGAGAAAGAGAGGCTGGAAAAAAGGAAGGAAGGAAGGAAGGAAGAAAGAGGGGAAAAAAGGTTTCAGGGAACAGTGGATTCATAGTGCTGGCACCCAGCACCAGCAATAATAACCCTGGCAGCAAAGAATAAGATCATCACTAAGGCAAAGCACTCTGAACAGCTGGGTGTGTGGCCTTGAGCCTGAGGACCCACAGCTGCAGACAGGGAGGTGGGGACCCTGGGTGTGTGCCTAGGGCTGGGGTGTCCCCAGTAACACAGAGGTGCTGACCTCCCTGCAGCACCCACCGGCTGGCCACTCCCCAGGAAGGAGGGTGAGTGCTTCTTCCTGGCCGTCCTCTCCACCGAGGTGTCCCTGCCTGGGCTGCCCCTTGGCCCCCTTCGGTCGGCGGGGCTGGGGCCCTGGGAGTCACGGGGCTCCATGGCAGGCGGGTGCAGCCAGGGGCCACTGCCCGCCTCACGGTCCTGGGCCTTGCTCCTCCGGGTGGCCGCTATCCGGCCGATGCTCCTGGTGCTGGCGGCCATCTCCCTTAGCGCCTGTGGGCTCAGCCGGGCCCCGGGGTCCAGGCTGCCCGGGGAACACAGCTTGGACATCAGGTTCTGCACACTCAGGCAGTCCGGCTTCTGAGAGGACAGTGCAGAAGGGTGGGGGCTCCTAGTGGGACCCCAGAAACAGACCCGAGACCTGGCAGCCCAGGAGCCCTCTCCCTGACACCTGGGGCCCATCATGTTGCCATCTGACACCCTTCACCTTGACACCTGGGACCCCTCACTCAAGATGGAGACAAGGACCAGAAAGCAGGACAGGAATCCCAGTGTCCCTGTGCCCAGCACCTGGGGGTTCACCGGCTCCCCCATCACTGAGGGGCACCCTCCCGGGGTGGCTGGGAAGCCCCAACAGGCTCACAAAGGCCCCCAGTCCCCAGCTGAGTGCAAGGACCACTCCCAGGAGCTGGGGGTCCCCGTGTCCCCTGGGACGGAAACGGGGTCTCTGCAGGGCCTCAGGTGAGGACTGGCCAGGGAGGGTGCACCCACCTCATGGCTGGGTGGTGTCAGCAGGACACGCATGGAGGCTGCAGGCAACAGGCAGTCTCGCTTCTGGGATGGCACGTCCTCGGAGCACTCGGGGCTGTCCCTGCGGGGGACACATGTGGCATCAGAGCCCGGCCCTCCTGCCCACACACCACCCAGGACCAGGATCTTACCCATCAGAATCCAGCACCGTGGGCGGCAGCTGGAGCCGGGCACCCCAGGGCAGGTCCTTCCTGTCAGCCTGCAGCTCCCGGCTGGGCTCCTCAGGTGACGGAGACATGCCCAGGCCGGACCTGTCCTGGGGACATAGGCCAAGGGACTGAGCCATGGAGGGAAGACCCTGACACAAGAAAACTGCCCAAGGAGGCTCTGGTCCCCCCACCCTATCCAGCCCGGGTGCTCCGTGCAAGGTGAGGCCTGGGGGCAGAGACGGGGCCACAGGACAAGGTGGGCAGAGCACCCTGAAGAGTCTGGCAGGAAACCCATCCAGCACCCATGAGTCCTCCCCGCTGCTGCCCTGCCTTTAGCCTGTGCCCACCTGGCACCTTTGGCAGCAGGCCTGCCCACATGACACCCCAGGGCCCGGCTTTCACCCTGACATCCTGAGGGGGCTCTGCCTTCACTGTGACACCCCTCAATCTGACACCACAGGACCCCTCATCATGACACCCTGCCCTCCCCTGGTCCTCTGCTCCCCTTCTCACCCTGCTACCCTCCTCCTGCCCCAGCCCTCCCCCTGCCCCTCACCCTCCCTCTGCTCTCTGTCCTCCTCCCACTCCCTGCCCCTCTGCCCTCCCTTTACTGTCACCATGCCCTCTTGCCCAACCCCCCCAATCCTCCCCTGCCCCCACCCTCCCCCTGTCCTCTGTGCCCCCCTCACCCGCAGGGAGCTGGTCATCAGCGAGTGCAGCACTAGCAGCCGGTCCAGGGTGCCCTCGCCCAGCTCGCGGGAGTAGACTTGGTAACGCTGCTCCAGGGCCTCTGGCACGGCCAGCCCAGCCTCTGAGGGGGGAGGAGGGTTTCAAACCCGGGACAGATGGGGAGGGAGGCGGGCGCCGTGAGGGTGGGGCTCACCTTGGATGAGCCGGCGCTGGTCCCGGATGAGGCACTCGCACAGCTGCCGGTGCCGCTGGCCCAGCCGGATGAGCAGGGCCTGGTGGTGCAGCAGGTGGTGCCCTCGGTCCAGCTCCAGCTCGTGCGCTCGACACAGCAGACGCAGCTCCTCACGCTGCTCCACGCTGCAGGCCCTCCGCGGCAGCACCCGCTCCAGCTGAGAAGCCTTCCTCTGTGCCTGGGCCAGCTGCCGCTCCAGCCCTGCCTGGGGACAGGACGGGGGACAGGAAGAGGGAGACAGGGACAGGGACAGGGACAGGAGGGACAGGGAGACAGGGAGACAGAGACGGACAGGGGACAGGGACGGGTGGATGGGACAGGGACGGGGGACAGGACAGGACAGGGTGAGGGAGACAGGGACAGGGGGAGAGGGATAGGGAGACAGGTCGAGGGAGACAGGGACAGGGGGATGGGATGGGACAGGGCGAGGGAGACAGGGACAGGGGAGAGGGATAGGGAGACAGAGAGGGAGACAGGGACAGCGGAGCAGGGATGGGGGATGGGACAGGGAGAGGGAGACAGGGACAGGGAGACAGGGACAGGGGGACAGGGACAGGGAACAGGGAGACAAGAACAAGGGGACAGGGATGGGGTCAGGGACAGGGAGACAGGGACAGGGATAAGGGGAGAGGGATGAGGTACAGGCACAGTGGGACAAGGACAAGGGGCAGGGGGACAGAGAACAGGTAACAGGATAGGGGAGCAAGGAGGCGGGATAGGGGGCAGGGAGAAAGGGGGACAGGGACAGGATAAGCAATGGGGGACGGGGACAGAGAGACAGGAAAAGGGGACAGGAATAAGGACAGGGAGACAAGGGAACAAGAATACAGGGGGATGGGGACAATGGGATAAGGACATGGGAACACAGGGACATGGGGATGGGGACACAGGGACATGGGAATGAGGACACAGGGACAGGACAGGGACGGGATGAGGATAAGGACAGGGTAAAAGATGGGGACACAGACAGGCGTGGGAACAGGACAGGGACCGAGTGGGGATGGGACGAGGACGTGGGGACACGAATAGAATGCTTCAGGGCCCACTGACCACCAGGAGGGCTCAGGTAGTTACCCACCAGCTCCCACTGTCACCTCCTCCTGGAAGCCATCTGGTGCCAGAGCTCCCGGCAAGGCCACCCACCCCTCACGGTGCTGTGTCCCCCTGCAGGAGCTGCCAGAGGGGGCTGTGTGTCTGTCCCCAGGGGAAAGCTGAAGTCGGGAACATGTCTGGGGGGACAACCGCATGTCCCTGGTTGGAGCCTCAAGGGGCTGCTCACGCCTCATCCCGGGGCCGGGGCTCTCGGGACTGTCATCAGGGGAGGGTGCTCTCTGCCCTGTGAGACCCAGGTCCCACCACACTGCAGGGGGCTTTGGTGCCACAGTCTGCCTCTCTCTCTCTAAAGCAAACACAATGGGCGGGGGAGACAGCATAATGGTTATGCAACAGACTCTCATGCCTGAGGCTCCTAAGTCCCAGGTTCAATCCCCTGCACCACCATAAACCAGAGCTGAGCAGTGCTCTGGTGTTTCTGCATCTCTCTCAAAAATAAAATAAATAGGGGAGTCAGGCAGTAGTGCAGCGGGTTAAGTGTAGTTTGGCGCAAAGCACAAAGACCGGCGTAAGGATCCCAGTTCGAGCAGGTCTGCGGGTGTCTTTCTCTCCTCGTCTCTGTCTTCCCCTTCTCTCTCCATTTCTCTCTGTCGTATCCAACAACAACGACATCAATAACAACAATAATAGCTACAACAACAACAAAACAACAGGGGCAACAAAAGGGAATAAATAAATAAATATTAAAAATAAATAAATAACCAAGCTAGAGAACCTGGAAGAAATGAATGATTTCCTAGATACCTACCAACTTCCAAAACTAAGTAAAGAGGAAGTGGATAACATGAACAGGCCCATCACAGCTAATGAAATTGAAACAGTTATCAAAAATCTTCCCAAAAATAAAAGTCCTGGACCAGATGGTTTTACAAATGAATTCTACAAAACTTTCAAAGAAGAACTAATACCTCTACTTTTAGAAGTCTTCCAGAAGATTGAAGACACTGGAATACTCCCTGCCAGCTTCTATGAAGTCAACATCACCCTGATACCAAAAGCAGACAGGGACACAACCAAAAAAGAAAACTACAGACCAATATCTCTGATGAACATAGATGCGAAAATATTGAACAAAATTCTAGCCAACCGGATACAGCAGTATATCAAAAAGATTGTTCATCATGACCAAGTGGGGTTTATCTCAGGCATGCAAGGTTGGTTTAATATACGTAAATCAATCAAAGTGATCCACCACATCAACAAAAGCAAGACCAAAAACCACATGGTCATATCAATAGATGCAGAGAAAGCCTTTGACAAAATACAACATCCCTTTATGATCAAAACACTACAAAAAATGGGAATAGATGGAAAATTCCTGAAGATAGTGGAGTCTATATATAGCAAACCTACAGCCAACATCATACTCAATGGTGAAAAACTGGAAGTATTTCCCCTCAGATCAGGTACTAGACAGGGATGCCCACTATCACCATTACTATTCAACATAGTGTTGGAAGTTCTTGCCATAGCAATCAGGCAGGAGCAAGGAATTAAAGGCATACAGATTGGGAGAAGAAGTCAAACTCTCCTTATTTGCAGATGACATGATAGTATACATGGAAAAACCTAAGGAATCCAGCAAGAAGCTTTTGGAAATCATCAGGCAATACAGTAAGGTGTCAGGCTATAAAATTAACATTCAAAAGTCAGTGGCATTCCTCTATGCAAACACTAAGTTAGAAGAAATTGAAATCCAGAAATCAGTTCCTTTTTCTATAGCAACAAAAACAATAAAATATCCAGGAGTAAACCTAACCAAAGAAGTGAAAGACTTGTATACTGAAAATTATGAGTCACTACTCAAAGAAATTGAAAAAGACACAAAGAAGTGGAAAGATAGTCCATGTTCATGGGTTGGAAGAATTAACATCATCAAAATGAATATATTACCCAGAGCCATCTACAAATTTAATGCTATCCCCATCAATATCCCAAGCACATTTTTTAGGAGAATAGAAAAAATGCTACAAATGTTTATCTGGAACCAGAAAAGACCTAGAATTGCCAAAACAATCTTGAGAAAAAAGAACAGAACCGGAGGCATCACACTCCCAGATCTCAAACTGTATTATAGGGCCATTGTCATCAAAACTGCTTGGTACTGGAACATGAATAGACACACTGACCAGTGGAATAGAATTGAGAGCCCAGAAATGAGGCCCCACACGTATGGACATCTAATCTTTGACAAAGGGGCCCAGACTATTACATGGGGAAAGCAGAGTCTCTTCAACAAATGGTGTTGGAAACAATGGTTGAAACATGCAGAAGAATGAAACTGAATCACTGTATTTCACCAAATACAAAAGTAAATTCCAAGTGGATCAAGGACTTGGATGTTAGACCAGAAACTATCAGATACTTAGAGGAAAATATTGGCAGAACTTTTTTCCGCATAAATTTTAAAGACATTTTCAATGAAACGAATCCAATTACAAGGAAGACTAAGGCAAGTATAAGCCTATGGGACTACATCAAATTTAAAAGCTTCTTCACAGCAAAAGAAACCACTACCCAAACCAAGAGACCCCTCACAGAATGGGAGAAGATCTTTACATGCCATACATCCGATAAGAGTTTAACATATATAAAGAGCTTGCCAGACTCAACAACAAGACAACAAATAACCCCATCCAAAAATGGGGGGAGGACTTGGACAGAATATTCACCACAGAAGAGATCCAAAAGGCCGAGAAACACATGAAAAAATGCTCCAAGTCTCTGATTGTCAGAGAAATGCAAATCAAGACAACAATGAGATATCACTTCACTCCTGTGAGAATGTCACACATCAGAAAAGGTAACAGCAGCAAATGCTGGAGAGGGTGTGGGGTCAAAGGAACCCTCCTGCACTGCTGGTGGGAATGTCAATTGGTCCAACCTCTGTGGAGAACAGTCTGGAGAACTCTCAGAAGGCTAGAAATGGACCTACCCTATGACCCTGCAATTCCCCTCCTGGGGATATATCCTAAGGAACCCAACACATCCATCCAAAAAGATCTCTGTACACATATGTTCTTGGCAGCACAATTTGTAATAGCCAAAACCTGGAAGCAACCCAGGTGTCCAACAACAGATGAGTGGCTGAGCAAGTTGTGGTATATATACACAATGGAATACTACTCAGCTGTAAAAAATGGTGACTTCACCGTTTTCAGCCGATCTTGGATGGACCTTGAAAAAATCATGTTGAGTGAAATAAGTCAGAAACAGAAGGATGAATATGGGATGATCTCACTCTCAGGCCAAAGTTGAAAAACAAGATTAGAAAAGAAAACACAAGTAGAACCTGAAATGGAATTGGCGTATTGCACCAAAGTAAAAGACTCTGGGGTGGGTGGGTGGGTGGGGAGAATACAGGTCCATGAAAGATGATGAATGACATAGTGGGGGTTGTATTGTTAAATGGGAATCTGGGGAATGTTATGCATGTGCAAACTATTGTATTTACTGTTGAATGTAAATACACATTAATTCCCCAATAAAGAAATAAATTATTTAAAAATAAATAAATAAATAAAATAGGGCAGAGGGTAGATAGCATAATGGTTATGCAAACAGACTCTCATGCCTGAGGCTCCAAAGTCCCAGGTTCAACCCCCCACACCACCATAAGCCAGAGCTGAACAGTGCTCTGGTTAAAAATAAAAAAAAATTAAAAATTAAAAAATAAAATGAAAATAAATAAATAAAACACAATAATAATAAACTATTAAATTTTTTTGCCTCAAGGGTCATCACTAGGGCTTGGTGCCAGCACTACAAATCCACTGCTCCTGGAGGCCATTTTTTCCATTTAGATAGGACAGAGAGAAATTGAGAGAGAAAGGGAGATAGAGAGGGAGAGAGAAACACCTGAAAACTTGCTTCATCACCTGTGAAGCTTCCCCCCTGCAGGTGGGAAGCCAAGAGCTCAAACCTGGATCTTTGTGCAAGTCCTTGCACTTAGTACTATGTGTGCTTAACCGAGTGCACTACCACCCAGCCCCCTCTCTGCTCAATTTCTCTCTGTCCTATCAAATAAAATACACACACACAAAGGGAAAAATGGCTGCTGGGAGCAGTAGATTCACTGTGCCAGCACCGAATCCCAGCAGCAACCCTGGTAGCAATAATAGATGATAGATAGATAGATAGATAGATAGACAGACAGACAGACAGACAGACAGACAGATGGTAGATAGATAGACAGATATTATAAAGATGAATAGGCAAGTAGCCCCAGGAGCCCAGGAGTGGAGCCATGCAGGAGGTGCCCAGTTAAACAAATAAATGGGGGGGGGGAGCTGGGCAGTGGTGCACTCAGTTAAGTGCACATAGTACTAAGTGCAAGGAGATATACAAGGACCCAGGTTTGAGACCCCACACCCCACCTGCAGGGGGAAAGCTTCATGAGTGATGAAGCAGGGCTACAGATGTCTGTCTTTCTCTTCCTCTTCTTTTTAAATATTTTTTTCTCTCCCTCTTCTTTTTTTTTTTTTAAGAATTTATTTATTCATGAGAAAGATAGGCAGAGAGAGAAAGAACTAGACATCACTCTGGTACATGTACTGCCAGGAATTGAACTCAGGACCTCATGGTTGAGAATCCAGCGCTTTATCCACTGCGCCACCTCCCAGACCACTTCTCTCTCTCCCTCTTTTATCACCCCACCCCTCTCATCCCTCTCAAATCCTCTCTGTCCTACGAGGAAAAAAAGGCCACCAGAAACATGTAATTTATAATGCCAGAACCAAGACTAAGCCCAGAAACTGGAGGGAAAAAAAGAAGAAGAGGAGGAGGAGGAGGAGGAGGAGGAGGAGGAGGAGGAGGAGAAGGAGGGACCAGGCAGTGGCACACCTGGTTAAGTGCTCACATTACAGTGCACAAGGATCCAGGTTCAAGTCCCTGCTCCCCACCTGCAAGGGGGAAGCTTCACAAGCAGTGAAGCTGGGCTGCAGGTGTTTCTTTGTCTCTCTCCCTCTCTGTCTCCCCCACCCTTCTCAATCTCTCTCTGTCTATCCAATAATAAATTTTAAAAAGATTTTTTTTGCCTCCAGGGTTATTTCTGGGGTTCAGTGCCTACACTACAAATCTACTTTTCCTGGAGGCTATTTTTTCCCCTTTGTCGCCCTTGTTGTTTATTGTTGTTACTATTGTTGTTGTTGATGCTGCTGTCATTGTTGTTGGATAGGACAGAGAGAAATGGAGAGAGGAGGAGGAAGACAGAGACGGGGAGAAAAAGTCAGACACCTGCAGACCTGCTTCATGTTCCTTGCGCCAGTTCCTTGCACCGGTCCTTGCGCTTTGCGCCATGTGCACTTACTTAACCCGCTGTGTCACTGCCCGACCCCTAATAAAAATATTTTTTAAAAAGAACATAAAGGGCTGGAGAGACAGCATAATGGTTCTGCAAAAACCTTTCAAGCCTGAGATACTGAGGTTCCAGGTTCCATCCCCAGCTCCACCATAAGCCAAAAACTGAGCCGGTGTACTGATCTCTATTTCCTTCAGCATCTTTCCCTCTGTATCTACTCTTTCTCATTAAAATAAAATAAATAGGGAGTCAGGCTGTAGCACAGCGGGTTAAGCGCATGTGGTGCAAAGTGCAAGGACTGGTGTAAAGATCCCAGTTCGAGCCACTGGCTCCCCACCTACAGGGGTGTTGCTTCACAGGCGGTGAAGCAGGTCTGCAGGTGTCTATCTTTCTCTCCCCCTCTCTGTCTTCCCCTCCTCTCTCCATTTCTCTCTGTCTTTTAAAAATATTTTTCTTTTTTTATATATTTATTTTTATTTATTTATTCCCTTTTGTTGCCCTTGTTTTATTGTTGTAGTTATTATTGTTGTCGTTGTTGGATAGGACAGAGAGAAATGGAGAGAGGAGGGGAAGACAGAGAGGAGGAGAGAAAGATAGACACCTGCAGACCTGCTTCACCGCCTGTGAAGCGACTCCCCTGCAGGTGGGGAGCCGGGGTTCGAACTGGGATCCTTATGTCTGTCCTTGTGCTTTGCGCCACCTGCGCTTAACCCGCTGCGCTACAGCCCGACTCCCTTTTAAAAATATTTTTATATTTATTTATTTTCCCTTTTGTTGCCCTTGTTGTTTTTTATTGTTGTTGTTGTTATTGATGTTGCCGTTATTAGATAGGACAGAGAGAAATGGAGGGGGGGAGACAGAGAGGAGGAAAGAAAGACACCTACAGACCTGCTTCACCACCTATGAAGCGAATCCCCTGCCAGGGGTTCAATCTGGGATCCTTACGCTGGTCCGTGTGCTTTGCACCATTTGTGCTTAACCCGCTGCACTACCGCCCAACTCTCTTCTCTCTGTCTTATCCAACAACGACGACATCAGTAACAACAACAAAAACAACTACAATAATAAAACAACAAGGGCAACAAAAGGGAATAAATAAGTAAATAAATAAACAAATAAATAAGATTATCATTATTAATAAGATTAGCTTTTCAAAAAGAGCATAAGGGGGATGGGTATCTCCATACCAGGTGCCACACCCCCCCCCCCAGGAAAGAATAAGCAAGACTCAGCCCCTGGGCCCCTGAGAGCGCAGTCAGGGTGGCCTGGCACCTGCTGCTCCCACCTTGAGGGTGGCCGTCTTCCTCTGCTCCTCCAGCAGCGCCATCAGCTCCTCCCGGGCCAGCACCACCTCGTGTGGCTCCGTGCCCTCCCCGTCCTGTGTGTCCCCGTCCTTCCCTGGCTCCTGATGCACCTGCTGGGTCCTCTCCCGCTCCCAGCTGAAGCCACAGCAGGGCGGGGTCAGTGGGGTCAGCTGGGGTCAGCCAGGGTCAGCAAGGGTCAGCAGGAGTCAGCTGGGCTCAGTGGGGGTTGGCCGGGGTCAATGGGAGTCAGCCAGGGTCAGCCAGGGTCAGCGGGAGTCAGCTGGGCTCAGCAGGAGTCAGCAAGGGTCAGCTGGGGTCAGTCAGGGTCATCTGGGGCCAGTGGGGGTCAGTGGGGTCAGCGGGTCAGGGCTGCCCACCCAGGGGCCCTGATCTGCCAAGCCATCCCCACCTCCTGCCCAGACCCCTGGGTGACAGGTGAAGGGTGGTCCCCAAGAGCCGTGGGTGACCCCTGGGCCTCTGACCTTCAGCAGAGTGGGGCTGGGCCCAGCTGACCGGGCAAAGAGCACACAAAGAAATTATTTTAGGTGTATCCTCCCACACAGCCCAGGTGAGCAATGGGGATGGGTGGGGTGGGGGTAGGGGTGTCAGATCAGGATCTCTACCCAGGCTGGAGAGGGTGCCTCAGGCTGACCTCACAGATGGATGGATGGTGGATGAATGGATGGGTGGATGGATGGATGGTGGATGGATGATGGATGGATGGATGGATAGTGGATGGTGGATGGATAGTGGATGGTGGTGGATGGATGGATGGATGGATGGTGGATGACGGATGGTGGATGGATGGATGGTGGATGGGTGGATGATGGATGGTGGGTGGTAGATGGTGGATGGATGGATGGATGATGGATGATGAATGGATGAATGGATGGTGGATGATGGATGATGGATGGTGGATGGTGGATGGTGGATGGATGGACTGATGGATGATGGATGATGGTGGATGGATGGATGAATGAATGGATGAATGGATGGATAATGGATGGATGGATGGATGATGGATGGATGGATGGATGATGGATGGATGAACAGATGGATGATGGATGGATAGATGGATGGGTGGATGGATGGATGATGGATGGATGATGGATGGGTGGATGGATGGATGATGGATGATGGATGGATGCTAGGTGAATGTGGGTGCTGGATAGGTGTGCATGCTGGGTGCTGGCTGGGTGCTGGGTTCTTGGAGAGCAGGAGCGGGTGTGCACTGACTCTGCAATGGTGAGCAGGTGCCGGGACAGGTGGACGTGCAGCTCTGCGAGGGTGCTCTCCAGTCCACCCAGGCTGCGCCGCAGGTCCAGCTGCTCCCTGAAGGCCCCAATGAGCTGCGCCCGGATCCTGCCCAGCTGCTGGCACTGGTCCTCCTCCGTGTCACGGGCGGGTGCAGGGGCTGCGGGAGAGGCCTCTGCTCGGGTTCCTGCCAGGTGCTGGCAGCTGGCTCTCACCTTGCTGGCTGGGGGTCAGGCCTTCTCCCATGGACAGAAGCACCCAGCCCTGGGCCCAGCACCTCCCAGAGCCCAGGTGGGGCCAGGGGCAGCAGCACCTTGAGGCTCCGGGGCTCCCGGGGGGGCCCTCTCCTTCTCCTGCTTGTCGATCTTGGCCTTGAGGTGCTCAATTTCCCTCCGCAGCTGTGAGATGACATCTGTGTATTGTGCGATGTGGTAGGACACACTCAGCAGGTTCCGCTTCACCTGGGGGGCGGGGGCTGGGGGTATGAGGTTGGTGCCCGCCCGCCAACACCCCCAAACCCACTTGCACTGCTGGGGACACCTTGGGGACAAGGTGGCTGGACTCGGGGACAAAAGCCAGACAGAATCATTCATGGGGGTCACAGGAGGGTGTGTGGTGTTTGTGCACCTGGCTCTCAAGTGGGAGGTTGAGGAAACCTCCCCGTGGCTCTCAACTTCCAGACAGAGGGAGAGACAGAGAGAGACAGGGGGTGAGAGATAGAGAGGGGGAGACAGAGAGAGATGGGTGAGAGATGAGGAGACAGAGAGAGACAGCGGTGAGAGACAGAGAGAGACAGGGGTGAGAGACAGAGAGGGAAAGACAATGAGATACGGGATGGATGAGAGAGAGGAAAAGACAGTGAGAAACAGAGAGGGAGAGACAGTGAGAGACAGAGGGGGGAGAGACAGAGAGGGAAAGACAGTGAGAGACAGGAGATGAGAGACAGAGAGGGAAAGACTGAGAGACCGAAAGGGAAAGACAGTGAGAGACGGGGGTGAGAGACAGAGAGGGAAAGACAGTGACAGAGATGGAGAGACAGAGAGACAGAGATGGAGATATACCATGCCCCACCTCTCAGCTCCCTGGGCATGTGCTTCCTTTGGCCTCAGGGCTCAAGCAGGTCCCCGAGCCTGAGGAAGAGTACTCTGGCCAGAGTCATGTCCCCCAGCCCCTGTCCTCCAGCACCTGTCCCCTACCCCCTGTCCCCCAGCCCTGGTCCCCCCAGCCCCTAGCTCCAGCCTCTGTTTCCAGCCCATCCCTCCAGCCCCTGGCCCCTACCAGCTCCTGGCCCCCCTCCCCCTGGCCCCAGACTGACCCTGGTCTTGATGTTCTTGGCACGGTGGGCATACAGCAGCGTGGTCCTGGACTCCTCAAAGTGTGAGCTGGCCGGGCTGATGTGGGCTATCATCACCGTGCAGCTGTTACCCCCCAAGGCATCCTGTCGGAGGAGCAGAGCTGGACACAGCCCCCACTTGTCCGGCCCACTCAGGTCCCTGGATAGCAGGGGTCGGGGCTAGGCTGCTGCCCACCACTCCACCCATCTGTCCCTGCTGTCAGAGGTGAGCCCAGCTCTGAGTGAGGCTAGAGACCATCACCCAGCCTCTGCTTGCAAGTCCTGTGTACATCCACTGAGCCCTCCTGCTGCCGGTCCCCTTCCCTTTTTTTATTTTGTTTTTTTCCCAGAAATCTGCTCAGCTCTGGCTGATGGTGGTGAGGATTGAACCTAGGACTTCAGAGACTTAGGCATGAGAGTCTCTTTACAGAACCATTATGCTATCTATCCCCTGCCCCTCTTTTTCCTATTCTTTTATTTTATTTCTATATATTTTTTTAAGATTTTATTTATTGATTGATGAGAAAGATAGGAGAGAGACAGAACCAGTTATCTCTCTGGTACATGTGCTGCCAGGGACTGAAATCAAGACCTCATGCTTGAGAGTCTAATGCTTTATCCACTGCACCATCTCCCAGACCATTTATTTTATTTTTATTTATTTATTTATTTATTTATTTTAAATAAATAAAATTTAAAATTTTTAAATTTTAAATAAATTATTTATTTTAAAGAGTTTATTTTTCATGTATTTTATATACATTACTTTAATGAGAGAGAGATACAGGGAAAATGACCAGAGCAGAGACACAGCAAGAAAGACCAGAGCTCAGCTCTGGCTTATGGTGGCTCAGGGGATTGAACCCGGGATCTTAGAGCCTCAGGCATGAAAGTCTTTTGCATAACCATTATGCTGTCTCCCCAACCAGATTTTATTTCTTTATTCGTGAGAAAGACAGAAGGAGAGAAAGAATAAGACATCACTCTGGTACATGTGCTGCCAGGGATTGAACTCAGGACCTCAAGCATGAGAGTCCAATGCTTTATCTACTGCGCCACCTTCCAGACCATTATTTTTATTTATTTATTTATTGGATAGAGACAGCCAGAAATTAAGAAGGAGGGGCGATAGAGAGGGAGAGAGACAGAAAGAGATCCACAGTCCTGCCTCACCATTCATGAAGCTTCCGCCCTGCAGGTGGCGACCAGGGGTTCAAACCCAGGTCCCTGTGCTCTGTAATTGTAATGTGTGCCACCGCACAGTCACCCAGGAGAATCTTTTGCAGAACCATTATGCTGTCCCACAAGATCTGTTTTTTCTCTTTTCTTTCTATTTTATTGAATAGGACAGGCAGAAAGAGTGAGAAAGAGGGAGACAGAGACAGAAAGAGACACTTGCAGCCAAGCTACACCACTCGTGAAGCTTTCCCCCTGCAGGTGGGGACCAGGAGCTTGAACCCAGGTCCTTGTGCACTGTAACATGTGCTCAACCAGGTGCGCCACCACTCCACTCCATTAGTTTTAATTCTTTTTTTTTTTTTTTGCCTCCAGGGTTACTGCTGGAGCTCGGTGCCTGCACCACAAATGCACTGCTCCTGGAAACTTTTTTTTTTCCTTTTATCGCCCTTGTTGTTTTATCATTGTGTTTATTGTTGTTGTTATTGCAGTCATTGTTGTTGGATAGGACAGAGAGAAATCTAGACAGGAGGGAGAGACAGAGAAAGATAGACACCTACAGACCTGCTTCACCGCCTGTGAAGCGACTCCCCTGCAGGTGGGGAGCCGGGGCTCAAACCGGGATTTTTATGTCAGTCCTTGTGCTTTGCGCCACATGCACTTAACCCGCTGTGCTACTGCCCGGCCCCCCAGTTTTTATTCTTTTATAAAAAATATTTATTTATTTATTTATTTATTTTTGTTGCCCTTGCTGTTTTATTGTTGTTGTAGTTATTATTGTTGTTGTTATAGATGTCGTCGTTGTTGGATAGGACAGCGAGAAATGGAGAGAGGAGGGGAAGACAGAGAGGGGGAGAGAAAGATAGACACCTGCAGACCTGCTTCACCGCTTGTGAAGTGACTCCCCTGCAGGTGGGGAGCTGGGGCCTCAAACCAAGATCCTTACACAGTCCTTGTGCTTTGCACCACCTGCGCTTAACCCGCTGCGCTCAGTTTTTGTTTTTTCTTTAAAGACAGAAGCCAGTGCATGCAGTGCTGGGGACTGATGGGGATCCCGGGGGCTCTGTGCTACCTTGAGGAGGCGGGTAAGCTTGCTGTCCCGGAAGTTCACATACTGCCGGCTGCCCCTCTCGCTCAGCGCCACGATGCAGTTGCCAAGGGCCAGCAGTGAGCGGTTGATGTGGGCGCCCTCCTTCATCCTCTTGCCGCTGTTCTGGGTCTGGGTGGGAGAAAGAGGGGCTGGCAGGAACGGGTCCCTCTCCCACAGGGGCAGGGCAACCCCGTGCTCTGACCGCAGTGCCTGGGGGGCTCCATGCATGGTGGAACTGTGCTATGGCGTCTCTCCTCTCTCTTCTTTCTTTCTCTATTTCTTTTCTATTTAAATATTTATTTATTTATTCCCTTTTGTTGCCCTTGTTGTTTTATTGTTGTTGTAGTTATTGTTGTTATTGATGTCATCGTTGTTGGATAGGACAGAGAGAAATGGAGAGAGGAGGGGAAGACAGAGAGGGGGAGAGAAAGATAGACACCTGCAGACCTGCTTCACCGCCTGTGAAGTGACTCAGGTGGGGAGCCGGGGGCTGCAGGTGGGGAGCCGGGGGCTGGAACACGGATCCTTACGCTGGTCCTTGTGCTTTGCACCACCTGCACTTAACCCACTGTGCTACCGCCCGACTCCCCTATAAAATCTTTTTAAAATGTTTTCTAAGGTGGTCTGAGAGGTGGTGCCGTGGACAAGGCTTTTGACTCTCAAGCATGAGGTCCTGAGTTCAATCTCCAGCAGCACATGTACCAGTGTGATATCTGGTTCTTTCTCTCTCCTATCATTGCTCATGAATACATAAATAAAATTTTAAAAATGTTTTCTATGGAGTCAGGTGGTAGCGAAGTGGGTTAAGCACATGCGAAGCAAAGCACAACAACCGGTGTAAGGATCCCGGTTTGAGCCGGCCCCCGGGCTCCCCACCTGCAGGGGAGTCACTTCACAGGCGGTGAAGCAGGTCTGCAGGTGTCTGTCTTTCTTTCCCCCTCTGTCTTACCCTGCACTCTCCATTTCTCTCTGTCCTACCCAACAATGACAACAATAATAACTACAACAATAGCAAACAACAAGGGTGGCAGAAGGCAGATAGCATAATGGTTATACAAAGAGGCTCTCATGCCTAAGGCTCCAACCCAGGTTCAATACTCCATACCACCATAAGCCAGAGCTGAGCAGTGCTCTGGTTAAAATTCCTGAAGATAGTGGAGTCTATATACAGCAAACCTACAGCCAACATCATACTCAATGGTGAAAAACTGGAAGCATTTCCACTCAGATCAGGTACTAGACAGGGATGCCCACTATCACCATTACTATTCAACATAGTGTTGGAAGTTCTTGCCATAGCAATCAGGCAGAAGCAAGGAATTAAAGGCATACAGATTGGAAGAGAAGAAGTCAAATTCTCCTTATTTGCAGATGACATGATAGTATACATGGAAAAACCTAAGGAATCCAGCAAGAAGCTTTTGGAAATCATCAGGCAATACAGTAAGGTGTCAGGCTATAAAATTAACATTCAAAAATCAGTGGCATTCTTCTATGCAAACACTAAGTTAGAAGAAATTGAAATCCAGAAATCAATTCCTTTTACTATAGCAACAAAAATAATAAAATATCTAGGAGTAAACCTAACCAAAGAAGTGAAAGACTTGCATACTGAAAATTATGAGTCACTACTCAAAGAAATTGAAAAAAACACAAAGAAGTGGAAAGATATTCCATGTTCATGGGTTGGAAGAATTAACATCATCAAAATGAATATATTACCCAGAGCCATCTACAAATTTAATGCTATCCCCATCAAGATCCCAAGCACATTTTTTAGGAAAATAGAAAAATGCTACAAATGTTTATCTGGAACCAGAAAAGACCTAGAATTGCCAAAACAATCTTGAGAAAAAAGAAGAGAACCGGAGGCATCACACTCCCAGAATTCAAACTGTATTTATAGGGCCATTGTCATCAAAACTGCTTGGTACTGGAACATGAATAGACACACTGACCAGTGGAATAGAATTGAGAGCCCAGAAATGAGGCCCCACACATACGGACATCTAATCTTTGACAAAGGGGCCCAGACTATTATATGGGGAAAGCAGAGTCTCTTCAACAAATGGTGTTGGAAACAATGGGTTGAAACATGCAGAAGAATGAAGCTGAATCACTGTATTTCACCAAATACAAAAGTAAATTCTAAGTGGATCAAGGACTTGGATATTAGACCAGAAACTATCAGATACTTAGAGGAAAATATTGGAAGAACTTTTTACCGCATAAATTTTAAAGACATTTTCAATGAAACAAATCCAATTACAAGGAAGACTAAGGCAAGTATAAACCTATGGGACTACATCAAATTAAAAAGCTCCTTCACAGCAAAAGAAACCACTACCCAAACCAAGAGACCCCTCACAGAATGGGAGAAGATCTTTACATGCCATACATCAGATAAGAGTTTAATAACCAACATATATAAAGAGCTTGCCAGACTCAACAACAAGACAACAAATAACCCCATCCAAAAATGGGCGGAGGACTTGGACAGAATATTCACCACAGAAGAGATCCAAAAGGCCAAGAAACACATGAAAAAATGCTCCAAGTCTCTGATGGTCAGAGAAATGCAAATCAAGACAACAATGAGATATCACTTCACTCCTGTGAGAATGTCACACATCAGAAAAGGTAACAGCAGCAAATGCTGGAGAGGGTGTGGGGTCAAAGGAACCCTCCTGCACTGCTGGTGGGAATGTCAATTGGTCCAACCTCTGTGGAGAAGAGTCTGGAGAACTCTCAGAAGGCTAGAAATGGACCTACCCTATGACCCTGCAATTCCCCTCCTGGGGATATATCCTAAGGAACCCAACACATCCATCCAAAAAGATCTCTGTACACATATGTTCTTGGCAGCACAATTTGTAATAGCCAAAACCTGGAAGCAACCCAGGTGTCCAACAACAGATGAGTGGCTGAGCAAGTTGTGGTATATATACACAATGGAATACTACTCAGCTGTAAAAAATGGTGACTTCACCGTTTTCAGCCGATCTTGGATGGACCTTGAAAAAATCATGTTGAGTGAAATAAGTCAGAAACAGAAGGATGAATATGGGATGATCTCACTCTCAGGCCGAAGTTGAAAAACAAGATTAGAAAAGAAAACACAAGTCGAACCTGAAATGGAATTGGAGTATTACACCAAAGTAAAAGACTCTGGGGTGGGTGGGTGGGTGGGTGAGGAGAATACAGGTCCATGAAAAATGATGAATGAAATAGTGGGGGTTGTATTGTTAACTGGGAATCTGGGGAATGTTATGCATGTAAAAAAAAAAAAAAAAAGAAGAAGAAGTAGAAACGCAAAGCAGAAATTGACTGAGATTGGAGTATGGCACCAAAGTAAGAAAGCAGAAGTATACTAGAGTTTGCAGTGAGTACCTCCCTAACACTTCCTCTCCACTATTCCAAGCTTTGGGTCCATGATTGCTCAACAATTTGTTTGGCTTTGTATGTTAACTCTCTTTTCAGTCACCAGGTTCCAGGTGTCATCAGGATACCGGCCAGACTTCCCTGGATTGAAGACCCCACCAATGTGTCCTGTAGCTCAGCTTCCCCAGAGACCCACCCTACTAGGGAAAGAGAGAGACAGACTGGGAGTATGGACCGACCAGTCAACGCCCATGTTCAGCGGGGAAGCAATTACAGAAGCCAGACCTTCTACCTTCTGCAACCCACAATGACCCTGGGTCCATGCTCCCAGAGGGATAGAGAATGGGAAAGCTACTGGGGAGGGGGTGGTATATGGAGATTGGGCGGAGGGAATTGTGTGGAGTTGTACCCCTCCTACCCTATGGTTTTGTTAATTAATCCTTTCTTAAATTAAAAAATTAATTAATTAATTAATTAAAAAAAAAGAATTGAGAGCCCAGAAGTGAGGCCCCACACCTATGGACATCTAATCTTTGACAAAGGGGTCCAGACTATTACATGGGGAAAGCAGAGTCTCTTCAACAAATGGTGTTGGAAACAATGGGTTGAAACATGCAGAAGAACGAAACTGAATCACTGTATTTCACCAAATACAAAAGTAAATTCTAAGTGGATCAAGGACTTGGATATTAGACCAGAAACTATCAGATACTTAGAGGAAAATATTGGCAGAACTCTTTTCCGCATAAATTTTAAAGACATTTTCAGTGAAACGAATCCAATTACAAAGAAGACTAAGGCAAGTATAACCTATGGGACTACATCAAATTAAAAAGCTCCTTCACAGCAAAAGAAACCACTACCCAAACCAAGAGACCCCTCACAGAATGGGAGAAGATCTTTACATGTCATACATCAGATAAGAGTTTAATAACCAACATATATAAAGAACTTGCCAGACTCAACAACAAGACAACAAATAACCCCATCCAAAAATGGGCGGAGGACTTGGACAGAATATTCACCACAGAAGAGATCCAAAAGGCTGAGAAACACATGAAAAAATGCTCCAAGTCTCTGATTGTCAGAGAAATGCAAATCAAGACAACAATGAGATATCACTTCACTCCTGTGAGAATGTCATACATCAGAAAAGGTAACAGCAGCAAATGCTGGAGAGGGTGTGGGGTCAAAGGAACCCTCCTGCACTGCTGGTGGGAATGTCAATTGGTCCAACCTCTGTGGAGAAGAGTCTGGAGAACTCTCAGAAGGCTAGACATGGACCTACCCTATGACCCTGCAATTCCTCTCCTGGGGATATATCCTAAGGAACCCAACACATCCATCCAAAAAGATCTGTGTACACATATGTTCTGGGCAGCACAATTTGTAATAGCCAAAACCTGGAAGCAACCCAGGTGTCCAACAACAGATGAGTGGCTCAGCAAGTTGTGGTCTATATACACAATGGAATACTACTCAGCTGTAAAAAATGGTGACTGCACCGTTTTCAGCCGATCTTGGATGGACCTTGAAAAAATCATGTTGAGTGAAATAAGTCAGAAACAGAAGGATGAATATGGGATGATCTCACTCTCAGGCAGACGTTGAAAAACAAGATCAGAAAAGAAAACACAAGTCGAACCTGAAATGGAATTGGCGTAATGCACCCAAGCAAAAGACTCTGGGGTGGGTGGGTGGGTGGGGAGAATACAGGTCCATGAAGGATGATGAATGACCTAGTGGGGGTTGTATTGTTAAATGGGAAACTGGGGAATGTTATGCATGTATAAACTATTGTATTTACTGTTGAATGTAAAACATTAATAAAAAAAAAAACTAACATCAAGGAAAAAAAAAACCAAGGGCAACAAAAGAGAATAAATAAGTAAATATTAAAAAGAAAAGAAAGGGAGTTAGACGGTAGCGCAGCAGGTTAAGCGCATGTAGCACCAAGCGTAAGGACCGGTGTAAGGATCCCGGTTCGAGTCCCTGGCTCCCCACCTACAGGGGAAGTCACTTCATAAGCGGTGAAGCAGGTCTGCAGGTGTCTGTCTTTCTCTCCCCCTCTCAGTATTCCCCTCCCCTCTCCATTTCTCTCTGGCCTATCCAAGAAGGACAACAACAATAACTACAACAACAACAACAACAAAAATTAGGGCAACAAAAGGGAATGAATAAATAAATAAATAAATAAAATATAAAAAAAAAAGAAAAAGAAAATAAAAGGAAACTTGTGATGATGGAAGTGAGTTTGCCGGGGGCGTCCCGACTCTGAGACCTGCTCCCACCTCCCAGTTCCCAAAGGGACACAGAGACAGGGATGGGGGCGGAGGGTGGGGAACAGGGGACAGGTACAGGGGCCAGGGACAAGAAGGGTACAAGGGGATGAAGCAGTGGGGACGGGGCATGGGGAATGGGGAGAACAGGGTGGACGAGGGGCCAAGAGGGACAGGATGGGTGCCAGGCCCAGTACCTGGGATGCCCGTTCGGAGCCGGCCAGGTCCACCAGGAAGAGTCTTCCCAGGCTGACCTCGTCTGTGCTCTGGACTCCGCGCCGGCTCACACTGACCTGCAGCACTGCGTGTGAGCGTGAGGACGTGCGGTTAGTAGCCGTGGGCTCCTGCGTGCGCTGCCGGTTGGCCTTGGTGAGCAACTGCATGATCTGGGCACAGGTGGCTGTTAGGGCCTGCGGTGGGGGGCTCTTTCCTAGACCCCTGAGTTGGAGCTAGGAAACAGCCCAGTAGGAGAGCACCCGCCTCTCTGCGCACAGGCCTGGGTCTGAATCCTGGCAACACGTGGAAGCGCCACGGACCGCCAGGGGGAGCTCTGTGGGTGTTGGAGCCTCTGCTCTCAGTCTGAATGTCTGTCACTCTGTCCCTGTTCTCTCCCTCCCCGTTGTGAACGTGTTAAAGGGATTCAGAACCAGCTCAAACACTGATGGGCATCAAGTGGTCATCTGTGAGAGGCCCTGGGCTCCTTCCCGGGCACCACGGTTTGAGAGAATGAATTAGAATTACAGCTGATGGCCCGGGAGGTGGCACAGTGGATAAAGCGCTTGACTATCAAGCGTGAGGTCCTGAGTTCAAGCCCCGGCAGCATATGTACCAGAGTGATGCACAAGGACCTGGGTTTAAGCCCCTGGTCCACACCTGCAAGGGGAAAGCTTCACAGTGAAGGAGGGCAGCCCTGAGCCCCCAGCCCTGACCCCTGAACCCCCAGCCCTGAGCCCTGAATCCCCAGACTGGAGCCCTGAGCCCCCAACCTGGAGCCCTGTGTCTGTGTCTCTGTTTCTCTCCCTATCTCCCCTGCCCCTCTCAATTTCTCTCTGTCTCTATTTAATGAATAAATAAATTAAATAGCCTGAAAAAAACATTTAAAAATTAATTAAGGGGGCAGTCGAGTGGTAGCGCAGCGGGTTAAGCACACGTGGCGCAAAGCACAAGGACCGGCATAAGGATCCCGGTTCGAGCACCCGGCTCCCCACCTGCAGGGGAGTCGCTTCACAGGCGGTGAAGCAGGTCTGCAGGTGTCTATCTTTCGATCCCCCTCTCTCTTCCCCTCCTCTCTCCATTTCTCTCTGTCCTATCCAACAACGATGATGACATCAATAACAATAATGATTACAACAATAAAACAACAAGGGCAACAAAAGGGAATAAATAATTAAAAAAAAAAAAAGGCCATAAAGGGGAGTTGGGCGGTAGCGCAGCGGGTTAAGTGCAGGTGGCGCAAAGTGCAAGGACCGGCGTAAGGATCCCGGTTCGAGCCCCTGGCTCCCCACCTGCAGGGGAGTCGCTTCACAGGTGATGAAGCAGGTCTACAGGTGTCTGTCTTTCTCTCCCCCTCTCTGTCTTCCCCTCCACTCTCCATTTCCCTCTGTCCTATCCAAAAACAACTGACATCAATAACAACAACAACAACCACAATTATAAAACAAGGGGAACAAAAGGAAATGAATAAATAAATATTTTTAACAACAAAAAAGGCCTTAAAGGTCTGGGTTTAAAAAAAAAAAGGGAGTCTGGTGGTAGCACAGTGGGTTAAGCACATGTAGCACAAAAAGCAAGGACTGGTCTAAGGATCCTGGTTCCAGCCCCCTGCTCCCCACCTGCAGGGGAGTCGCTTCACAGGAAGCAGTGAAGCATGTCTGCAGGTGTCTGTCTTTCTCTCCCCATCTATGTCTTCCCCTCCTCTCTCCATTTCTCTCTGTCCTAACAACGAGGACATCAATAACAACAACAATAGTAACTATAACAACAATCTTCTTCTTCTAGCGTTTGCCCTTCTTCCGTAGCCAGTCAACAGCGTCAGGTTGAGCCTGATGTAAAGTTTCGAAGCAACAAGGGCAACAAAAGGGAAAATAAATTTTAAAAATATTTGGAAGAAAGAAAAAAATGTTATTAAAAAATTAATTAAGGGGTTGGGTGGTGGGCAGGGGAAGATAGCATAATGGTATGCAAAGAGATTCTCATGCCTGAGGTTCCAAAGTCCCAGATTCAATCCCCCACACCACCATAAGCCAGAGCTG
This sequence comes from Erinaceus europaeus, assembly GCF_950295315.1. Lineage (NCBI taxonomy): Eukaryota > Metazoa > Chordata > Mammalia > Eulipotyphla > Erinaceidae > Erinaceus > Erinaceus europaeus. The sequence continues at coordinate 21,781,004 of NC_080176.1, read as the reverse complement.
AGCAATGCTCTGGTAAAAAAAAGGGGGGGGGAGGGCAGGTGTTGGTGCACCTACTTGAGTACACATGCTATAATGCTCAAGGATCTAGGTTCAAGCCCCTGGACCTTACCTGCAAGGGGTGTGGGGAGCCACATGTGCCCTCAAGGTTGCTATTGGCATGACCACAGAGTCTTTGTTCACAGACAAGATAAGTTCCTGTCTCCCAATTCCACTTCCCCATGAATCACCCAGGACCTTCCAGATAACGGCTGATTACCACAACACACCACTTCAATCAACAGTCCCCAGCTGCTAACTCCCCCCTTGCCCTCCCCTTAAAAACAGCACCTTTAGTGCTAATAAACAGACTTGATCAGAATCTTGACTTGTCTCATTTCTCTCTCGTCTTGTCCCCATTTTCCCTCCCGTCCTTGTCCTCACTCCGTCTCCTAGGTTAACCCACGTTGAAGGTCCCGCAGGACGGGACAAAGGGGAAAACTTTGCAAGTGGTGAAGCAGGGCTATAGGTGTCTCTCTGTCTCTCCTCCTTTCCATCTCCCCATCTCCATTTTTGTCTCTAACAAATAAATATAATCAATATTTTAATTAAATTTAAAAAATATAATATTTTACTACAACAATAAAACAACAAGGGCAACAAAGGGAATAAACAAATATTTTTAAAGGATTTTAAAATATATTTAAAAATAAAAAATAAAATTAAATATTTTTTAGAAAGAAGGTTGAAACTTAAAATAAATACTAACTAGAAAGTAGGGCTGGAGCGCAGCAGGTTAAGCGCACGTGGTGCAAAGCACAAGGACCAGTGTAAGGATCCCAGTTCAAGCCCCCAGCTCCCCACCTACAGGGGAGTTGCTTCACAGGCGGTGAAGCAGGTCTGCAGGTGTCTTTCTCTCCCCCTCTCTGTCTTCCCCTCCTCTCTCCATTTCTCTCTGTCCTATCCGACAATGATGACATCAGTAACAACAACAATAAAAAACAACAAGGGCAACAAAAGGGAAAAAGAATGTGGGGCTGGGAGGTGACTTAGCTGTTCTGCATATGCCTGGCACCCTGAGTTTGTCCTTATCACAGCATGAGAACGTGTGTGTGTGTGTGTGTGTGTGTATGTGTGTGTGTGTGCGCACGCGTGCTGGATGGGTACTGGGTCTCACACATGCACAGTCTCACTGCACTGGGCCACTTTGCGTTCAGTTAGAGAAGGGGGGCAGATAGCAAAGCCCCAGAGCTTCCTCTGGCGCCATGGGGCCTCCATGTGCTGCCAGGGTTTGACCCAAGACCGCAGGCACAATGAAGACCGAGCTCCATGGGCCCCCTCTACAGCCTCCCAGGAAGCGCTTAGGAGAGGAGAGGTTGGTGGGCAGAGCACCCTCACCTCCTGGGCATTGGAGGTGGAGGCCTCTGTGATGCCGGGGATCTGGGTGGTGCCGTGCGCATCCTCCCGCAGCTCCAGGCAGCCGGACGCAGGGTTCAGCAGGTCACGGATGACCTCGTTGTAGATCTGGGGGCGTGGAGGGTTGGCCGCTGTGTGCAGGCGGGGGGCCCGTGGGCGAGGGGGTCACGGGGGGGGGGCTCACCTCCAAGTAGGACATGGACACACTGTAGTCCGGCTGCCCCCCTGTGGCCTCCAGAGCCCTGAAGAGATCGCTGAGTGCCTGCAGGTAGATGCCTGGCTGTGCGTCCAGTCCCAGCATGGTGAAGGTCTTCCCCGCACCTGGGTGCAGGCAAGGGTCAGATGGGTCCCCTCCCTGCACTCTGCCTGCTCAGCCCACACCCAGAAGCCTGTCTGACACCCCCAGGGCCTGGGTGCAGAGTGGGGCCCAGGGTGTAGGGCTCAAGGTTTGGGGCCTCAGGTTGGGAGGCTCAGGTTGGGGGGCTCAGGGCTGGGGGTTCAGGGCTGGGTGTCAGAGTTGGGGGTTCAGGGCTGGGGGCTTGGGGCTCAGGGCTGGGTGTTCAGGGCTCAGGGCTGGGGGTTCAGTATTGGGTGCTCAGTGCTGGGTGCTCAATTTTGGGGGTTGTGAGGCTCCAAGCTGGTGGTTCAGAGTTGGAGGTTCAGGATTGGTGGCTCAGGGCTGGGTGTTCAGAGCTGAGGCTCAGAGCTGGGCGCTCAAAGTGGAGTTTCATGGCTGGGGCTCAGAGCTGGGGCTCATGCTCTGGATTGTGAGTTCAGGGTTGTGGGCTCAGGGCTCAGCACAGGGTCCATGGACTATGGAGTTTTGAGCTTTGGGGCAGGAATTACAGTGTCCTGGGCCTATCTTGGGTGCAGGGGCCCAAGTGTGGGTTTGTCCCCAACTGACTGGGCCACCACAGAATGTGGACTGGGGTCCGACCCACCCACCCAGGTTGGGGCCCCGACCATTACTGAGCTCTCTTGCCCCACCCTGGCTCCCACCTGACGGGCCGTAGGCGAATACTGTGGCGTTGTAGCCGGCAAGGACGCCATCGACCAAGTGCCGGGTGGTGGCACAGTACACGTCCTCCTGGGTATGGGTGGCATCAGGCAGCTGGTGACAGACAGGACCCACGGGTGCCCAAGGAAGCCCTCTCCCCTCTGCACAGGCCAGGAGCTCAGGCGGGTTTCAGCTTTGCACCCTGGGCCCAGCACTGATCCCCCCCACCGGGCATGCCAGCCAGTGTGTCCTTGGGGAGTGGCCGGTCCCAGGTCCAACTGCCTAGCCCTGTCTCACACTGGAGATGGGGTGCTACACCCCACCAGACCCCTCTCTGCTCTGTCCTCATAGATGCCTCCCTCGACTCTCTGTCTCAGCTGAGACCCCTCCTCCCGGGAGCCCAACTGAGGGCCGCCTGCCTCACAAAGACAGAAGCTGCCTCCCAGGGAAGGGAGGGTGGATGGTGGAGGATCATGGATGGATGATGGAGGATGGATGGATGGTTGGATGGATGGATGGATGAATGGTGGATGGATAGTGGATGGTGGTGGATGGATGGTGGATGGATGGGTTGATGGTAGGTGGACGGATGGTTGGATGGTACAAGGATGGATGGTGGATGTATATCGAATGGATGGATGTTGGATGGATGGATGTTGGGTGGATGGTTGGATGGATGGATGGATGGTGGATGGATGGCTGGATGGGTGGGTGATGGTAGATGGATGGATGGTTGGATGGATGGATGGATAGATGGTTGGATGGTTGAATGGATGGTGGATGGATGGATGGTTGGATGGATGGATGGATAGATGGTTGGATGGTTGAATGGATGGTGGATGGATGGATGATGGATGATGCAAGGATGGATGGTGGATAGATGATAGATGATGGAGGGATGATGAGTAGATGGTGGATGGATATAGATGGTTGGATAGAGGGATGGTGGATGTTGGATTGATGGTAGATGGACAATAGATGATGGATGGATGGATGATAGATAATGGATGGATGTTTGATTGATGGTAGATCGATAATAGACGATGGATGGATGGATGATGGAGGGATAGATGGTGGATGGATGATGGAGGAATGGGTGGAGCTGGGAGTGGAGGGCCTTTGGTGATGGATGGTGAGAGAGCTTCTCTCCTCCACTCAGGGGAGGGGTTTCCCTCCAAGCACCCCAGCACCGCCCCACCCCCCACCCCTGGGAGAAGCAGGTAAGTGACCCGTCCCACAGGGAGTGACTGGGCTGCCTTGCGCCTGAGCACCTGAGTCGCGTGCTCATCAAAAACCATGTCAAACACGAAAGTCTTCTCCCGGGACCGGTGTGCGCGCAGTGTGTCCTCAGGGTCCTCGCTGGGGTCCAAGAGTGTCAGCATCTAGGGCCGTAAGCAGGGTCAGCGGGGCCCCCAGTCCTGGGGCTCACCCTCCCCCAACACCAGGGCATGATTAGGGTCTAGCAGAGGTTTTTTTAGACACAAGATTGATGTTATTTCATTTTTTAAAAAATATTTATTTATTCCCTTTATTGCCTTGTTTTTATTATTGTTGTTATTGATGTCATTGTTAGATAGGACAGAGAGAAATAGAAAGAGGAGAGGAAGACACAGAGGGGGAGGGAAAGATAGACACCTGCAGACCTGCTTTACCACCTGTGAAGCGACTCCCCTGCAGGTGGGGAGCCAGGGGCTTGAACTGGGATCCTTGTGCGGGTCCTTACGCTTTGCACCATGTGCGCTTAACCTGCTGCGCTACCGCCTGACTCCCCGTTATTTCATTTTTTAAAATAAAGCATTTTTTTCTTTGCTGCTCCTGAAGGCCATTTTTCCATTTATTGGACGGGACAAGAGAAACAGAGAGGAGAAATAGAGAGGAAGAGAGGCAAAGAGATACCTGCAGACATGCTTCACTGCATGTGAAGCTTCCCTGCTTGCAGATGGGAAGCTGGGGTCTTGAACCCAGAATCCTTGTGCTGAGTACCATGTGCACTCCCACCGCCACCCACCCGGCTTTTTAAAAAATATTTATTTATTTATTTATTTATTTATTTTCCCTTTGTTGCCCTTGTTGTTTTATTGTTGTTGTAGTTATTATTGTTATTGATGTCGCTGTTGGATATGACAGAGAGAAATGGAGAGAAGAGGGGAAGACAGAGGGGGAGAGAAAGATAGACACCTGCAGGCCTGCTTCACCATTTGTGAAGTGACTCCCTGCAGGTGGGGAGCCAGGGGCTCGAACCGGGATCCTTACGCTGATTCTTGTTCTTTGCGCCATGTGTGCTTAACCCACTGAGCTACCGCCCGACTCCCCTGGCTTTTTTTTTTTTAAATATCTATTTATTTATTCCCTTTTGTTGCCCTTGTTGTTTTATTGTTGTAGTTGCTATTGATGTCATCATTGTTGGATAGGACAGAGAGAAATGGAGAGAGGAGGGGAAGACAGAGAGGGGGAGAGAAAAAAAAAGGGGGAGTCGGGCGGTAGCACAGTGGGTTAAGCGCATGTGGCGCAAAGCACAAGGACTGGCATAAGGACCCCTCCTCTCTCCATTTCTCTCTGTCCTATCCAACGACAACATCTACAACAATAAAACAACAAGGGCAACAAAAGAGAATAAATAAATTAAATTAATTTTTAAAAAAAGGAAGGGGGAGAGAAAGACACCTGCAGACCTGCTTCACCGTTTGTGAAGTGACTCCCGTGCAGGTGGGGAGCCGGGGGCTTGAACTGTGATCCTTTCACCAGTCCTTGCACTTGGTACCACCTGCACTTAACCTGCTGCGCTACCGCCCGACCCCCCCCCTTTTTTTTTTTTTACCAGAGCACTATTCATCTCTGGTTTATGGTGTTTTGGAGGATTGAACTTGGGACTTCAAAGCCTCAGGCATGAAAGTCTGCTTGCATACCACTATGCTATTCACCCTCATTTATTATTTTATTTTTTGCCTCCAGGGTTATTGCTGGGGCTTGGTGCCTGCACTATGAATCCACTGCTCCTGGAAGCTATTTTTCTCATTTTGTTGCCCTTATTGTTGTCGTTATTATCATTATCATTGCTGTTGTTAGATAGGACAGAGAGAGGGGGGAAGACAGAGAAGGGGAAAGATAAACACCTGCAGGACCTGCTTCACCACTTGTGAAGTGATCCCCTGCAGATGGAGAGCCGGGGGCTTGAACCTTGGCCTTTGCGCCATGTGCGCTTAACCTGCTATGCTACTGCCGGCCCCCTCCCTTTTTTTTTTAAACAGAGCACAATCAGCTCTGGCATATGGTGATACAGGGGATTGAACCAGAGACTTTGGAGCCTTAGGCATGAGTTTATTTGCAGAACCATTATGCTGTCTCTCTGTCCTTAAGTATTGATTTGTTTGTTTATTTTCCCCAGAGCTCTGGCTGATGGTGGTGCTAGGGACTGAACCTGGGAGCTCAGAGCCTCAGATAGGAGTGTCATTTTGCAAAACTACTATGCTGTGTTCTCTGCCTAATAATAATAATAATAATAATGGCTAATATTAGTACTGTTTTACTCAGAGCCCAGCTGAGCTCTGACTGAACGTGGGGCCTCAGAGCCTTGGGCAGGAGTCTCTGCACAACCCCTGTGGCGCCTTCCCCACCCTGTGATATTTCCCAGTAGAGATGGGCAGTGGAAGGAGGGAGAGTAGCAGAGCTTTTCTCTGGCATGTACGATGCTGGGGACTGAACTTCGGACCTCTCACCTGAGAGCCCACCACCCCCACCCTAGGGTGCCTATCATAGGATTGGTGGACTCTGCCCCAGGCACCCTCTCTGCTTCCCTCCTTCCTTCTTTCTTTGTATTTATCCACTGATTTTTTTTTCATTTCCCCAGAGCCCTGCTCAGCTCTGGTGTTGGGACTTGAACCTCTGGTGTTGGTACCTCAGAGCCTCAGGCAGGACAGTCTTGCAGAACCAGCATGCTGCTTCCCCCACACCCTTTCTAGCTCCTTCCTTTTTTTAATTATAATTTTATTTATTATTGGATAGAAACAGAAATTGAGAGAAGGGAGAGAGACAAGACACCTGCAGACCTGCTTTACCACTTGTGAAGCTTTCCCTGTGCAGGTAGAGACCAGGGGCTTGAACCTGGGTCCTTGTGACCTGTAATGTGTGTGCTTGACCAGGTGCACCACCACCTGGGACCCCTCCCTTTCTTCTTTAAGGATTTATCAGTTAACAGAGAGCCAGAGCATCATACTGGTACTTGTGCCACGATTTGAACCCAGGACCTTCCTGCCCAACCCAATGCTCCAGTCACTGTGGCCCCGCCTGGGTCAACCTCTGCTTTCTTTTTTTTTTTCTTTTTCTTTTTTTTTTTTTTTTCCACATCTCAGCAGTAAAATCTGCTTTCTCTTTTCTTTCTTTCGCCTCCTGGGTTATCACTGGGCCTCAGTGCCAGCACTATGAACCCACTGCTCCTGTTGGCCATTTTTTCCATTTTATTGAACAGGACAGAGAAAGAGGAGGGGAGACAGAGGGAGAGAGACAGAGAGACACCTGCAGTCCTGCTTCACCACTCGTGAAGCTTTCCCCTTGCAGGTGGGGGGCCAGGGGCTTGAACCCGGGCCCTTGCGCTTTGTAACATGTGCATTCAACCTGTTGTGTAACCACCTGGCCCCAGCATCTGCTTTCTAATCCAGGGGGTGCCTGACTTCAGCAACAGCCCCCCCCCCCCCCACAGAGGCTTGACCACCCTCTGCACCTAGATGGTGGACTGACTGCCAAAGACAGCAGCCCAGGGCTGCCACCCCCAGGTGTGGGGGGGGGGGTCAAAGCAGCCCCACCCGAGGTACCCCACAAGCCGAAGGACAGGGCCAAGCTGCTGGTCTGGTCTCACCCGCTGGCCCCCCCTCAAGACCCTGATGCTCCCTCCTCCTCTGGCCAAGGGCTTGCACTCTCAAACAGGTGCAGGCCCTCCCCTCCCCCTGCACGGGTGCTGGCGTCACCACAGCCCGGCTGGTAGGCGGAAGGGCCCCAGGGACCCTCTGCTGTTTACTGTGGGGCCCTGGGTTAAGGGGCTTGGAGGTGACCCAGCACGCTGGTTGCCCTGCTTGGTGCAGGACCCAGAGGTAGATGCTGGGAGGTACAGGCCACCTGGGGTCCTGGAGCAGCAGATGCCCCCACTCACGCCCGACCCTGGATCCCAGCCAGCTCCCTTTCTGGTTGGGCTGCAGGCTGGGAGCCTCCGGGGAGGGGGCCCCTGGCATTGAGTCCTGCTCTACTGGGAGCATGAGGGCCAGGAGACCCCAGAGGCCACAGGTTCAACCCTCAGCACCACCTCTTACAGGAGTGGAGCAGGGTTCTGACCCTTCTTGTGAAAACAAAATCCATCTGTAAATTTGCTGAGCTCTCCTGTCCGAGGCCCTGGGGATCCCAGGTTCTGCCCCCAGCACCGATAGCCGCCCCCCCCCCCATCTCACCTGGTCCCCCGTCTTGTGTGTGATGACGGAGGCCCCCTCCTCCAGCTCTGCCTCGTTGAGAGGACGGATTCGAAGCGCCACCTGCAGTCAGGACAGGCTGCCCCTTCGTCCAGCCACCCCCGGCTCGCCTTCGGCCAGGACTAACTGCCCCCACCCCTCAGTCTCTGTGCCCAGTGGGGCCTCACTACAGGACCCCAGAACCCTGTCTGGGTGGGACAGCTGCTTGGCCAGGGTGACCCCCTGGGGGCCTCAGCCCTTGTGTGGGGTCCTGGCAAGCAGGTGCCCAGTGGACTCCGGGGTCAGGCTCCTGTCCTCCCAGCAGGGCTAGGGGGTGAGCAGGTGTTCGAAGGCCTGGGGTGCTCACCACAAGCTGCTGGTCCTTGGGGTCCTCTTGCCCCATGGTGGGGCTGACCCGGGCAGGGGAGGGGCCAGAGGGCTGGGAGGGCATGGAGCCAGCTGGGGCGTCCAGCCAAGCAGTCTGCTAAGAATCCACACCCAGTGCCCTTGCCCCACCCCGCCTGGTGACATCAGCATGGCCCTAGGGGCCCAACAGGCCCTCAGTACGGGTGCACGGGGAGGAGGGGTGGAGTGTCCCTGCCTGCCCCCAGCCGGCCCAAGGGAGCCACTGAGCCAGGACCAACCAGCAGCCATACCACAGCTGACAGGCAATGTGGGGTGTCTGCTGTCTACTCCCTCCTAGGAAATGGCCACTTAGGGGGCTCCCAGACCAGCTGGGAAGGTGCCACCCACCTAGAAGCCAGATCCCCATGGGGCTAGGAGGCCCAGAGACGCAGGTGGCAGCCAGCAGCTGGGGATGTGCAGCGCCTGCTGGGACAGGGCTGTTACTCGGCAGGGTTGCAAGCCAGCCTCATGGCAGGGAGCAGGGTGCCCATCAATGATACGTCGCCCCCCAGGCCCCTGCCCTCTGGACCCCCACTGCAGCTGGACCCCAAGCCCCTCAGCCTGTCACAGAGGATCCAAGGCCACAAGGCCCAAGGCCTTGGATGCAGGAGACCCCTTCCTGTCCTGTGACGACCCCCAGAGAAAGACAAGAGATGTTCACACAGATCTGCTTTATTCCCTCAGCAGCTCTGAGAATCTGTTGTTCAACGAGCGCCAGGCCAGGCAGAATGGCATTGGGGGATGCAGCCCCGCCGGCAGTCGGGTGGACCACAGACCTTGCGGGAAGGCAGCGCTGTATGGGAGCCCGGGTGGAGGCCGCGTGGACGCCGGGAAAGGCACAGCAGTGTGGAGCTGGAGCCGTAGGGGCCAGAGCCGGCAGCAGGTAGGCAGACAACAGCAGGAGGCAGCCTCCGTGCCTCACGCCACCCGGCCACACTGTAAGGGGACAGCCGGCAGTCACCACCTGCACAGGAGAACAGCCACTGGCTGCCAGGTGCAAAGCGCTGCCCACGCCCACCCACTGGACCCACTGCCCAGAGCCCCTGCCCCAGGCGCCATGGGGTCCCGCAGCCCTCACCGGCTCAGGTCACTCCTGTGCTACCAGAGGAATGATCTCTTCGGTGACGAAGAACTCTATGGTCTCCTCCTCCCAGTCGTCCACATTGCTGTCCAGCTCATCCGTGTCTACACCTGAGGGGACAGGCTGGGTGTGGGCGGGGCAGCGGGGAGGGGCAGGAGACAGAGGGTGACAGGTGCCCCCACCCACCTCCACGCAGCTCCAGCCGCTCAGCTTTCTGCTCCAGGTACAGCTCCTGCGCCATCTTGCGGTACTTGCGGAAGTCCTCCATCATGGTGCGCCGGCGCTCCACCAGTTCCTGCAAGGAGGGAGGGCGCTAAGGCTACTCTATCCCACGGGCCTCACCCCACCCAGCTCGGCACCCCGCCCCACCTTGGAGGCTTTGGACTGGCTCAGGCGATCCTTCTGCTCAAAGATCTTGGAGTATTTCTTTAGGTCCTTTTTGATTTGCTGAAATGCAGAAGAGTCCCGAGGGACGTAGTGGTCAGAGCCAGGGGGCCGTGCTGCCCTCAGGACTGTTAGTGCCCTGCCCTTCCCCCACCTGGGCACAGACCTTTATCTGGTCCTGGCTCAGCAGGGTGGGGGGCCGAGGCCGCCACAGCAGCTGGCAGAATCGGTCCTTGTTGTTCTTCTGCAGCAGGCGGCCCTGGAACGTCCACAGCCAGTACGCATTGTCCACCTAGGAGAGGCCGGCCCACTCATATCGGCCCACCCGGCCCTCAGTGGGACCACCCAGCCCTGCTGCCCAAACTCATCCCCTCGGCTCTCCTGGCCTGACCAGTCAGCTCGGGCCAGGCGGCTAAGTGCCCACATTACAGGGTACAAGGACCCGGGTTCAAGCCCCTGGCCCCCACCTGCAGGGAGGAAGCTTAATGAGTGGTGAAGCAGGGCTGCAGGTCTTTCTTCCCCTCCCCCTCCATCTAATAATGAGAGAAACAGCTAAGTAGACCATTAAAACAAAAGGGGCCGTGGTCTGGGAGGTGGCGCAATGGATAAAGCATTGGATTCTCAAGTATGAGGTCCTGAGTTCAATCCCCAGCAGCACATGTACCAGAGTGTTATCTGGTTCTTTCTCTCTCTCCTCCTATCTTTCTCATTAGTAAACAAATAAAATATTTTTTAAAAAAGGAGCTACCCTGCCTGAATCCACAGAGCAGTGGCCACTGAGCCCCCAGACCCATGGCCACTTTCCGACCCTCCCCCAGGCCACACCTTGTGGCTCCACCAGGACACAGAGGTGACGACGTAGCGCCCAGTGGGGTCCCACTCCACGTCGGACGCCATGTAGTGCTCAGCAATGTTCATGACGGTGCAGTCCGAGGTGTCCACGAAGGCCAGAGCGCCGTTCATGCTGGGGGTGGGGGGGACAGTGTCCAGGCCACACGGGGAGGGACAGGGTGATGACCCATGGGGACTGGCAGGCGGCGGGGGCAACCCACCGGGGAGCCAGACCCCCATCCCCACACAGGGTCCCGCAGGGCACTCACCTCCTCAGCCCAGCCAGCACCACAAACTGCCCTTGGGGGCTCCAGAAGATGGTGTTTGCCTGCTGCTTGTCAAACATCTCTGCAGGGACATGCAGGTGTCGGTGTGCTGGCCTCGAACCCCCGGCACCCTGGCTCCTCCAGACACCCCCAGGACCCCCTGGCAGAAGCCCAGAGCCCACTGGGTGGCGAGACCCCCGCCTCCGTCCTCAAGGTGAGGCCACATACTGATAAGCTCGATCTTGCCATTGCTCTTGACATGGTAGAAGGACACGGAGATTCGAGGGGCCTCCCCATGCAGCACTGCAAACTTGCTCCCGTTGGGCTCCCAGGCGAAGGCGATAATGGTCTCTGTGGAGACGGGCCGCCCACGCTCACTGCTGCCCGAGGTGGCCATGGCAAGCCCAGCTGGAGGGCAGACCCCCACACGCCCGCCCCCCAGCACAGGGTGGGCACGGGGCCTCAGGCGAGAGGGAGTGGCCCTGGGGTTGAGCTGCACAGGGCGAGTCCCTCTCCCTCGATCCTTTCCCGGGCCAGCTCAGCAGAGTGCGGCCCCCTCAGACCAGGCCACAGCCAGACCCCACTCGCCTTTCATCTCCACCACGTCCACGGGGACCTGCTTCTCCCGCATCCGGAAAATCTCAAAGTTGGTGACGACGCCCTGTCGGAAAGAGAAACAGGTGTGAGCTCATCAGTACGTGTCCTTGCCTCGCAGATGGAGGGGGTCTCTCACTGCCCAGTGGGCCCTAGGCTTTTGCCAGGGGACTTGGGGCTGGGGAGACTGAGGCTCCGGAGGCCTGAGGGAGACTCTGGGGAGCTGCTGGTGCTGGGCCAGGTGATGGCTGGGCACAGCCAGGAGCAGCCGCCAGAGCTCCAGGGAGCTGAGTCCCGGCCGCTGGCCCCAGACTGCCAGCCCCACGCAGGGCAGGACCACCCACTGTAGTCACAGAAGTCACAGGCAGGCCTCGGCCTGGGGCCACAGGGCCACCCTGTCCCTGCATATCCCTCCCAACACACTGTTTGCCTCCAGAGTTATCGCTGAGGTTCAGTGCCAGCACTACAAATCGACTGCTCCCAAAGACTATTTTTTCTATTTTGTTGGACAAAACAGAGAGAAACTGAGAGAAGAAGACAAAGAAGGAAAGACAGAGATACACCTGCAGACCTGCTTCACCAATCATGAAGCTTCCCCCTGCAGGTGGGGAGCCAGGGGATCGAATGTAGATCCTTGCGCAGGTCCTGCGCCATCCCCCAAGCTCGACTCCCACAAATCCCACTCTGAACTGCCAGGCTGAGCAGGGAGGGGTCACCTACAGGCCACAACCTGATTGGCCCAGAGATGGGACGTGCCATACACCAAGACCATCGAGCACCTGGTGGGAAGGGAGTGTCTGCCAGAGGGTGGGTGCCCTCACCAAGGGAACTCGCTCTAAACGGCTTGGAGCTAAGGCACGTGGATGAAGTGCTGGCCTGAGCCCCTAGTCTGAGCTCTGGCTGCATGGCCACGCGAGGCCCTGAGCCCCCAGGTGGGCGGGGCACAATTCTCGCTGGACCTGAGGTGATATGATTTGGCCACGAGGCTGGGAAGGTGGCTGGGTGCAGATCTGGGCACCTGAGTCCCAGTCCAGATCTCAGCTCACATGTGCCAGGGGCCACTCAGGCCGATCGCTGAGGCCCACACTCATGGCTTACAGGGCCCCCTCCCTCCGAAGCTGAAGCCACCCACCTGCGTGCCCTTGGGTGTGCGGTCCACCTTCACACACAGGTAGTCCCCGTTCTTTTGCCAGTGCAGCTTGCAGTCCACCACGTTGAACAGGTTCCGCACACGCATCTCCTGGCGGCTGGGCAGCTGCATGAGCGTCACCCTGGCCGGGATGTCCTTGTCCTCGGGCACCCAGAAGGCGATGATGTTCCCCCCCGGGGACCAGGAGAAGTCCCTGGAGCAGAGGGCAGAGGTCACAGAGATGTCCCTTCCTGGGGTCAGGGGGGCCCAGAAGGGCGCCCACTGGAGGTGGCTGAAGGGAGCGGGTTCATCCACACAGAGACCATCCTCTCTTGGTGGGGGGGGGGGGGGGGGTTTCCGAGACTGCCAGACCCCACCCCCATCCCAGGCTGCAACCCGGGGAGGCCAGGTGGGCCCAGGGCGGGTGGGCAGTGATGGAAGGCAGGGACCATCCCACCACTCACTTGATGCCCGAGATCTTCAAGCTCTTCTTGTCCAGGAGGCCCATTGACTGCAGGGGAGAGGGCAGGCATCAGGTGGGGCCAGTCTGCCGGCACAGCCACACGGGGTATGGGGCTGACCAAAGCTCTGGGGTGAGGCTCCTAACTCTAGCCTGCGCTGCTGGGTCTGCGGGAAGGAGCCCCTCCTCCAAGTGCACCCCCCAGCAGACAGCACCCAGGCCGTGGCCTCCGACTCACGGGCGTCTCGTAGATGCTGAGCGTGTCCACTGTCATCCTGGCAAAGAACTTGCCATCGTGGCTCCACCTGCAGGACAGCAAGGACGGCCCACCACTCGGTTAGGGACACGGCCAGGACCCACCGAGCTGTAGTCCCCCCCCCCCCCGGCACCCCACGTACTTGAAGATGGGCCAGTGGGCTGAACTCTCACAATGGAAGCCTCTCTTTTTCTGCCCGGTCAGGATGTCCCAAATGATGATGGCCTGTGGGTCGTCCTGGGTGTCCATCAGGGGGCTGAAGGTCACCAGGTACCTGTGACAAGGATGCCATGTGATGGCGCGAGGAATGACAGGTGGCTGAGCTCCCCGGGCCCCTCTCAGAGAGAAGCCACAGATGGAAACAGTACCCACAAGATCCACCTTCTCGATGGGTCCCAGCCTGAGGACATTCCGCTCAGGACCCACCAAGCCGCCCTGAAGCTAGAGCCGCCGGGCAGAGGCCGCGTCCTGTGCTGAGGCCAAGTGTGGGGGCCCTGGCCACGATTCCTGCCCGGGGAGGCCTCTCACCTCTCGCACGGGGAAAAGTCGATGAGCTGCACGCCTTGGTGGCTGAACCGCTGGATCTGCTTGAACTTCTCACCACCCCACAGGGCGATGCCGCGCTGGTGGAAGGTGGCCAGGTAGGTGCCCTTCGGGGACCAGCGCACGTAGGTCTCTGTCCATCTCTGCGGGAGCAGACCGAAGTTGCGGGTCTCAGGGGGGCAGGCCTGCAGGGGCATCCCACACCCTCCGCCCGAGGCCCCGGGTGCCACCCACCGCCCTCTCCTCGATGGACACGGGGTCCTTCACGTCGTTCCAGAAGATGGACGTGCGGTCACCACTTTCAAAGATGACGCTGTACTGGTCCCGGCACTCAGACTCCTCCAGCCAGTAGCGGAGGTTGCCCTGCGGGGAATAGCCACCGGGTGGGGGGGTGTCACCTGGCCCCCCCCAGCTCCCCCCACCCCACCCCACCCCCTGGCCCACTGGGACCTACCAGGTCCTTGAACGGCTGCTTCTCTGGGATGTCCCACTCATCGCTGATGGTCATGTACCTGGGGTGGGAGGTGGCGGGTGAGGCCAGGCATCGGTCCCCCACCCCTCCTTCCCCGTTCCAACCACTCTCACTTGTCGAAGTCAGTAAAGAGGTTGACCCGGAAGGTGTGCTGTTTGTCTAGCTTGTAGCCATCGGCGTTCTTCACAGCGTCCACGGCGTGTGTGGGGGAGGCGTACTCCAGGAAGATATACCTGGGGCAATGGGCACTCAGCGCCTGGCTCCTGCCACCTACCACCACCCTCTCGGGGACACAGACATGACTGCGGGAGGACCAGAGCCCCCAACCTGGGAAGCCGAGACCCAGCAAGGCTGAACCAAACTGTGGCCATGGACACACAGGGGCAACTGTCTGAAACCACTGGGGAGAGCAGGACAGCGGCAGTGCACCAGGATGCTGCACTACCGTGCAAGGACCAGGGTTCGAGGCCCCACTCCCCACCAGCAAGGGGGAAACTTTGTGAGTGAAGGAAGTACTGTAGGGAGGTCCTCATCACCCTCTCAACTATCAAGTAAAGAGAAAAGCAGGCTAGGGAATGGAGGGCTTCCGATGGCAGCTAGACATGAAAGACTCGACATACATTACTCGTGCTGAGACTAAGAGACCCCACACGTATGCCTGGTGTCGGCTACATCCCAGGGAAGCTGAGCCTGAGTGAGAAACCCTACACTTGCCGGTCCAGGCGTAGGCCCAGGACGGCGGCCTGAGGTTCTCAGCAAGGGGTGCAGCTGGGAGGCTCATTCACCCTCTCGTCCTGCCATCCTCCTCCGGGTAGAAGTCGTTGATAATCTTCCCGAACTTGGAAAAGATCTTGTGGATGACGTTCTTGAGCTTCTCCAGGCGGTCGGGCCCCACCTGAGGGACGTTGTCCACCACGATCACTGAGTCGATCCCGTCCGCCTCCTGGGGCCGGTCCTTGAGCACATCTCCCAGGAGCTCTGAGGGGGACGAGACCACCGTGAGGGTCACGGCCGGCAGCCCGTCCAGAAGACCCACTGCCAGGGAGGAGTCTTCAAGGAGGAGGGTCTCAGACCCTGCGTTCTTCCCGTCAGACGCCGGCCGTGGGGACACGAAGCCCTGACCCCAGGGCGGCACTGGGGCCGCAGCTGCCGGGGACCCCTAACTGCCACAGCTCGAGAGGGCTAGGTGATGCCGTGTGCACCGGGTGCTGTCCTAGGCTCAACGAGACCTGCAGGAGGCAACCATGCAGATACAACAAAGCCCCAGGCTTGCCAATCTGATTTTATTTATTTTTTTTAAAAGACTTTATTTATTTATGAGAAAGATAGGAGAAGAGAGAAAGAACCAGACATCACTCTGGCACATGTGCTGCCGGGGATCGAACTCAGGACCTCATGCTTGAGAGTCCAAAGCTTTACCACTGCGCCACCTCCTGGACCACTAATTTTATTCATTTTTTTTCAACTTATTTATTTTTTTTACCAGAGTACTGCTCAGCTCTGGCTTATGGTGATGCAGGGGACTGAACCTGGGATTTTAAAGCCTCAGGCATGAGAGTCTCTTTGCATAACCATTATGCTATCTAGCCCTGGCCAATTTTATTTTTTTAAAGCAGAGTGCTACTCAGCTCTAGTTGACAGTGGTATGAAGATTGAACCTAGGGACTCTGGAGGCTTAGGCATGAGTGTCTTTGTATAACCACTATAATGCCGCTGGCTCTGACACACAGCAGGAGGCCCAGAAAGGAAATAGACAGCTGCCACCAGTGGGCCAAAGCCTTCCTCCTGCACCCGCAACTCAGGAAGAGCAGCGGTGGTTTGTGGGCAACACGGGCAAAGCTGCAGCCACCTGCTGGGTGAAGGCCTCTGGCGGTGGCCAGGGAAGGGCCTGCTCAGCCAGCTCCGGTTTACGAGACAGACAGTAAAGCACCTGCCCGCCGTGCCAAGGTGACAGGGGCTAGGGCGACTGACGGCGCACCAGGTCCTCCTCACTGAGCCCCCATGTGCCCACACACCTCACACACCTCGCACACCTCGCACACCTGCCGACAGGACCCAGCAGAGAAGTGGTCCCTGCACTCTGCCCCTACTTAGGCACACAGCACCCCCACGCCTCCGACCTGCTCAGTACAGCACCAAAGGCCACGGGTTTGGGACATGGGGGTCGTGGGTGACAGAGTGATGCTACAATCGTGAGCCAACAGGGAAGCAGATAGATGATGGGGCCGGATGGGCTCAGTGTGCAGAGTACAGCCTCACGACACCCTAGGACCCAGGTTCCAGGCCCAGTTGCCACCCAGGGCACGTGCTGCCGGGAGCTTGTGAGCAGTGGGGTGAGGCTGTTGTCTCCTCCTCCTGTCTGTCTCCTATAAAGCCACCGCCCTCGTGTGAAGTCTCCAAATATTTAAATGCCGTAACAAAAAAGAAAAGAATTCAGACATCTGGAAGGTGAGGCCTCCCCGGGACCTGAGGCGGGGGCGAGGGAGGACCCGGGTGGCATCTGCTGGCTGAGAGCAGCTTCGGGGCAGGGCGTGTGCAGGCCCAGCTAGGGATGCCCGGGAAAGCCCTGTGCGGGCATGGGGCTGCCTGCTGCCACCCGTCCCCTCCCCCGGGTCCCCAGACTCAAAGCCACCTGTTCCCCCCCAGGTCCCCTCCTGGAGTCCCCACCTGTCTCCTTCCAGTGTCCCCCCCGTCCCTTCCGGGGTCCGCAGGCCCAGCGCCACCCGCCCCCTGGGTGCTGGCTTCCCGGCCGCGCTCACCTTCCTCGCTCACGTCATCCACGAAGTCCTCGGGGTCGCTAAACGAGGGTTCGTCCGCGTCTCCGTCCGGCCGGGGATCGGGCGCCGCGTCCCTGGGCAGCTCGGCGGCCGGCTCGGGGGTGGCGACCGGGGGCTCCGCGGGCGGGGAAGGTGTCCCAGGCTCGTCCGCCTCCTCCGCGCCGCCCGCCGGCTCTGGCCTGACGGGCTCGTCCGCCGCGGGCTCGCTGGGCGCCTGCTGGCCTGGCTCGTCGGCCCCCGCGGGCCCCGCCACGTTCTCCGCGTCCTGCATGGGCCCCGCCGCACTCCTCGCTCCCAGAGTGCCCCGCGCGCCTTGCGGCGGCCGCATGCGTGCAGAGCAGACCACGCCGCTGAGGGGGGTCCCCTGATCACGGGGCGCCCGGAGCTCCCCGACGAATGAGAACGGCGCCGCCGCGACGGAGACCCAGATTTCTAGGGCTACTATGACCTGGAGACGCCACGGCCCCAACCCCTGGCGCGGCTCGAACCCCTATGTGGACGTCCGCGAATAGCCGGTCTCCCCCCACGGGAGCGATGGTCGCGCCCAACATGGCGGCCGGCGCACTCCCGGCGTACACCGAGCGGGGCGAGACCAAGTGAGGTGGTGGGGGGTACCGGCCCCAGGATAGCGGGGGAGGCGGCTCTGCGGGGCGGCGAGGGAGTCCACTCCGGTGAATAATTCCTGCGGCGGCGATGCGCTGCTTGGCGGACTCGGGGACGCGCCGGGCTGGCGTCTGCGGGCAAAGCAGTTCGCCGCACAGAGCCCCCCTGCGCCGGCCGACACTTAGACTCGTCCCCTGACGGCATGCGGGCGAGTCCACCGCATGCAGGGGTGGGGGTGGACGAGCACTCATGGAGCGGGCAGAGCCGGGCGGGGAACACGCCCAGAACCCCAAGCCGGCGGCGGCGGTCACTGTAGGGAGATGTTGGGGGCCTTGGTGGCGGCGGGATGCTCACCCTGCGCAGAAACGGACCGGCTCCCCCCGCCTTAAAGGCAGTGGTTCAGGCGGAGGGCGGGTCATGGCACCCGAGGACGGGGCCAAGTCGGGGCGGGGCCTCCGGTCTGCGGTGTTGCGCCATGCGCAAGGTCCTGTGGGGGCGGGACCTCTGGGCGTGAGTGATTGGTCAATCTTGTTTTGGAGGCGTGACCGTTGTGTTGTATGGGCGTGGCTAGTTGGAGGGGCGGGGACTAGGGGACCCCTGGGGACCAGGCTAACTGCTGGGGCTGGTGTGTGTGGCTGTGTTTTCTTTGCTAAAATCCTTGAATTTTATCTCAATCAGAGATGCAGGCAGGTGTTCCGGGAGGTGGTGCGGTGGATAAAGCCTTGGATTCTGTGTCTTTCTCTCCTCCGAGAATTCTTAGCGAATAAATAAAAACCTTAAGAAAGAGAAATACAGGGAAGAAAGATACGGAGAGGGGGTCAGAGTCTGTATTTTTTAAGTATTTAATTTTATTGCGCAAGGACCAGTGTAAGGATCCCGGTCCGAGTTGCCGGCTCCCCACCTGCAGGGGAGTCGTTTCCCAAGTGGTGAAGCATGTCTACAGATGTCTTTCTCTTCCCCTCTCTGTCTTCCCCTCCTCTCTCCATTTCTCTGTCTTATCCAACAACAACGACATCAATAACTACAATAAAACAAGGGCAACAAAAGAGAATAAATATATATATATTTTAAAGTATTTAATTTTATTATTTTTTCTTTATTATTTCTATTTTTAATTTCTTTATTGGAGGATTGATTGTTTACAGTTGTAATTTACTGTTTTTGAATATTTATTTATTCCTTTTTGTTGCCCTTGTTTTATTGTTGTAGTTATTATTGTTGTCGTCGTTGTTGCATGGGACAGAGAGAAATGGAGAGAGGAGGGGAAGACAGAGAGGGGGAGAGAAAGATAGATACCTGCAGACCTGCTTCACCGCTTGTGAAGCGACTCCCCTGCAGGTGGGGAGCCGGGAGCTCGAACCGGGATCCTCACACTGGTCCTTGCGCTTTGAGCCACCTGCGCTTAACCCTCTGCACTACAACCCGACTCCCAATTTACTTTATTTTTATGAGAGAGATACAGAAAGGAAGACACAGAAACCAGACACCACAGCCCTGCTCAGCTATGGCTGATGGTGATGCTGGGGATTGAGCTTGTGAACTTGGAGTCTCAGACAGGAAAATCCTTTCTTTAAATACTTTCTATTAAGTAATTATTGGATAGAGACCGAAATTGAGATGGAAGGGGAGACAGAAGTAGAGAGATGGGAAGACAGAGAGAGATGGAGCTCTGCTTCACCACTTGCGAAGCTTTCCCAGTGCAGGTGGGGACCAGGGGCTTGAACCTGGGTCCTCGCACATTATAACATGTAAGCTCAATCAGGTGCGCCACCGTCTGGCCCCTTGTATGAAAGTCTTTTGCAGTGGGCCCGGTGGTGGTGCACCTTGTTAAGCACACACACTATAGTGCACAAGGACCTGGGTCAAGTGCCCTAGTACTGTGTAGGGTGCTCCCCTGTGGTGCTGGGCCTTAAGCAGGGTAAGCCCGTGCTCTACCCCTCTTAGCTGCGGTGGCGTCTCTGCCTCCCACTGTCCCTGCCCCTGTCTAGCTGAAACACCTGCCTGCTGAGAGAGGGGTCGTGGTGGGAGAAGCTGCCTGTGGCGGAGGTCCACTCTCCAACCTGGAGGGAGCCCTGGTCTGCACTGGCAGCCAAGTCGCGGGCCAGTGTCCAGCAGGTGGCGGTGTCGGCACTGGCCACCGCTCCCTTACTCTCCAGCAGTGCTGCCCACTGCAACCCCCTTCCCTTCTCCTTGGGGCACAGTTCATTCTGCCACTGGGCCCTGTCCCCAGTCTACCTGAGGCTGCTAGCTGCCACCCAGAGACCAGGTGGAGGGGCCCTGAGGCCGAAAGCGTTCCGCCACTGGCTCTGACAGCCTCCTGCCCCGTGGGGACTGTGCCCACTATGTCCAACTGCCCTGTGTGGTCCAGGGTTCAAACAGGAGCCTCTGGCTGCAGATCCTGTGCTTTGCCCACTGAGCGGTCCCCACACTCAGCCAGATATTGCTGGCAACACCTTTCTTTTCTTTTTTCTTTTTTTAAAATTTTTTATTTAAGAAAGGATTAACGAACAAAACCATAAGGTAGGAGGGGTACAACTCCACACAATTCCCACCACCCAATCTCCTTAACCCACCCCCTCCCATGATAGCTTTCCCATTCTCTAGCCCTCTGGGAGCATGGACCCAGGGTCATTGAGGGTTGCAGAAGGTGGAAGGTCTGGCTTCTGTCATTGCTTCCCCGCTGAACATGGGCGTTGACTGGTCGGTCCATACTCCCAGTCTGCCTCTCTCTTTCCCTAGTAAGGTGTGTCTCTGGGGAAGCTGAGCTCCAGGACACATTGGTGGGGTCTTCAATCCAGGGAAGCCTGGCCAGCATCCTGGTGGCATCTGGAACCTGGTGATTGAAAAGAGAGTTAACATACGAAGCCAAACAAATTGTTGAGCTCTTTTCTTTTTTTTTTTAAAGGTTTTATTTATTTATGAGAAAGATAGGAGGAGAGAGAAAGAACCAGACATCACTCTGGCACAAGTGCTGCGGGGGATTGAACCCAGGACCTCATGCTTGAGAGTCCAAAGCTTTACCACTGTGCCAGCTCCCGGACCACCATTTTTCTTTTCTTTTAGATTTATTTATTTTTCCTTTTTTTTTCTCTTTTTTTTTCTTTTGTTGTTGTTATTAATGTCATTGCCAGGGGCTCGAACCAGATCCTTATACTGGTCCTTGTGCTTCGCGCCACATGCTCTTAACCCACTACACTACCACCCAGCCCCCCAGTAAGTTTTTATAATCTAAAGTTCTTTTTTTATTTTTCATTATTTTTATTTATTTATTAGAGACAGCCAGAAACTGAGAGGGAAGGAGGGATAGAAAGGGAGAGAGACAGGAAGACACCTGAAGCCCTGCTTCACCACTTGCAAAGCTTTCCCCCTGCAGGTGGGGACCGGGGACTCAGACACTGGTCCTTGCGTACTGTGACATGTGTGCTCAACCGCGGTGTGCTGCCACCTGGCCCTGCCAGATCTTCTTCACACTGAATGCTTGAATCTTGATAGACTCTGGGATATACTGTGTGTGTGTGTGTGTGTGTGTGTGTGTGTGTGTGTGTGTGTGTGAGAGAGAGAGAGAGAGAGAGAGAGAGATTTGTTTTGTATTAGAAAAATGATACAGAACTCTGGCTGATGGTGGTGCTGGGGATTGAGCCTGAGACTTTTTCAGGCAGGAAAGTCATTTTGCAGAACCACTGTGTTGTCTCCCTGACTCAGGAATGTGCCTTTTTTTTTTTTTTTTTTGCCTCCAAGGTTATTGCTGGGGCTTGGTGCCTGAACCACGAGTCCACTGCTCCTGGAGGCTACTTTTTTACTTTTGTTGCCCTTGTTGTTTTTATCATTGTTGTGGTTATTACTATTGTTGTTATTAATGTCATTGTTGTTGGATAGGACAGAGAGAAATGGAGAAAGGAGGGGAAGACAGAGAGGGGGAGAGAAACACAGACACCGGAAGACCTGCTTCACCATTTGTGAAGCAACTCCCTTGCAGGTGAGGAGCAGGGGCCCCAGCTCGAACCGGGATCCTTATGCCGGTCCTTGCACTATGGGCCCAGTGTACTTCCTGCACAGTGTGCTTAACCCTCTGCACTACCGCCCAGCCGCCAGGAATGTACCTTTTAAGGTTTAGTGACTCATGGGAGTTGGGCAGTAGCACAGTGAGTTAAGCAGTGGCACAAAGCGCAAAGACCAGCCTAAGGATCCCGGTTCAAGCCCCAAGCTGGCTCTTCACCTGCAGGGGAGTCAATTCACAAGTGGTGAAGCAGCAGGTCTGCAGGTGTCTTTCTTTCTCTCCCCCTCTCTCTCTTCCCCTCCTTTCTCCATTTCTCTCTGTCCTATCCAACAACAAGATCAATAAAAACAGTAATAATAACCACAACAATGATAAAAACAATAAGAGCGACAAAAAGGAATAAATATATATATTTTTAAATAATTTATTTCTTTATTGGGGAATTAATGTTTTACATTCAACAGTAAATACAATAGTTTGCACATGCATAACATTCCCCAGATTCCCATTTAACAATACAACCCCCACTATGTCATTCATCTTCTTTCATGGACCTGTATTCTCCCCACCCACCCACCCACCCCAGAGTCTTTTACTTTGGTGCAATATGCCAATTCCAGTTCAGGTTCTACTTGTGTTTTCTTTTCTAATCTTGTTTTTCAACTTTGGCCTGAGAGTGAGATCATCCCATATTCATCCTTCTGTTTCTGACTTATTTCACTCAACATGATTTTTTCAAGGTCCATCCAAGATCGGCTGAAAACGGTGAAGTCACCATTTTTTATAGCTGAGTAGTATTCCATTGTGTATATATACCACAACTTGCTCAGCCACTCATCTGTTGTTGGACACCTGGGTTGCTTCCAGGTTTTGGCTATTACAAATTGTGCTGCCAAGAACATATGTGTACAGAGATCTTTTTGGATGGATGTGTTGGGTTCCTTAGGATATATCCCCAGGAGAGGAATTGCAGGGTCATAGGGTAGGTCCATGTCTAGCCTTCTGAGAGTTCTCCAGACTGTTCTCCACAGAGGTTGGACCAATTGACATTCCCACCAGCAGTGCAGGAGGGTTCCTTTGACCCCACACCCTCTCCAGCATTTGCTGCTGTTACCTTTTCTGATGTATGGCATTCTCACAGGAGTGAAGTGATAGCTCATTGTTGTCTTGATTTGCATTTCTCTGACAATCAGAGACTTGGAGCATTTTTTCATGTGTTTCTCAAAAAGGGAATAAATATTTTTTTAAAAAATTTACACAAGGGGAGTCAGGCTGTAGCACAGCAGGTTAAGCGCAGGTGGCGCAAAGCACAAGGACCGGCATGAGGATCCCGGTTCGAGCCCTGACTCCCCACCTGCAGGGGAGTTGCTTCACAAGCGGTGAAGTAGGTCTGCAGGTGTCTGTCTTTCTCTCCCCCTCTCTTTCTTCCCCACCTCTCTCTATTTCTCTCTGTCCTATCCAACAACTACGACAACAATAATAACTACAACAATAAAACAACAAGGGCAACAAAAGAGAATAAATAAATAAAATAAATATTTTTTAAAAAATTTACACAAGAACCAGTGTGGATCCCGGTTCGAGCCTCTGGCTCCCCACCTGCAGGGGAGTCACTTCACAAGTGGTGAAGCAGGTCTGCAGGTGTCTGTCTTTCTCTCCCTCTCTCTGTCTTTCCTTCCTCTCTCCATTTCTCTCTGTCCTATCCAACAACGACAACATCAATAACTACAACAATAAAACAACAAGGGCAACAAAAAAGGGAATAAATAAATATTTAAAAAATCTTTTTTTTTTTTTCCTCCTCCAGGGTTATTGCTGGGCTCGGTGACTGCACCATGAATCCACCGCTCCTGGAGGCCATTTTTTTCCCCCCTTTTGTTGCCCTTGTTGTAGCTTCGTTGTGGTTATTATTATTGCCCTTGTTGACGCAATTCGTTGTTGGATAGGACAGAGAGAAATGGAGAGAGGAGGGGAAGACAGAGAAGGGGAGAGAAAGACAGACACCTGCAGACCTGCTTCACCGCCTGTGAAGCGACTCCCCTGCAGGTGGGGAGCCGGGGGCTCGAACCGGGATCCTTACGCCGGTCCCTGCGCTTTGTGCCACATGCGCTTAACCCACTGCGCCACCGCCCGACCCCCTTAAAAAAATCTTTTTAAAAAAAGTTTAGTGTGTTGTGGCCTGGGAGGTGGCTCAGTGATAAAGCTTTGGACTCTCAAACATGAGGTCCTGAGTTTGATCCCTGGCAGCACAAGTGCCAGAGTGATGTTTGGTTCTTTCTCTCTCTTCTCCTATCTTTCTCATTAATAAATAAATAAAATATTTTTAAAAAAAGTTTAGCACCTCATTAATGAAAGTGGGGAATCCCAGAACATCACTGTGGTTTGTGTGAAGCTGGGGGTTGAACTTGGGGCTGAACTTCAGATTTATAAGGGCTGCCCCCTACCCACAGCTTCACCTCTTTGAGCCAAGTAAAAAAATATTCAGTACCAGCACAAGGATCTGGGTTCGCCCCTGGCTCCCCACCTGTAGAGGGGACACTTGACAAGCGGTGAAGCAGTTCTGTAGGTGTCTGTTTTTCTCTCTCCCCCACTCTGTCTTCCCCTCCTCTCTCGATTTCTTTCTGTCCTGTTCAATAAAATGGAAAAAATGGCTGCCAGTAGCAGTGGATTATTGCCGTTTATTTATTGGATAGAGACAAAAATCGAGAGGGAAGCCCCATTTCCCCAGCCCTGCGTGGACTGACCTCGAGGTGCGTAGTGGGCGATGAACTCAGCCAGCTGGGGGGGTGAGTGAATGGGTAATAGAGGGCTTGGCTGGAGACACAGCATAATGGCTGTGCACCAATGTCCCCAATCCGGGGCAGCCAAGGTCCCAGGTTTAATCCCCAGCTAAGCATAACACTCTGGTAAAAACAAGGACACAAAACCAAAAGATGTGTGTGTGGGGGGGGGGAAGCGATGATACACCTGGTAGAGTGCACACCTTGCCGTACGCAAGGCCCCAGGTTCAAGCTTCAGGCCCCCACTGATGGGAAGTGTTCACTAGCAGTAAAACTGTGCTGTAGATGTCTCTATTTTCAATATTTTTACTTTTTTGTTATTGGATAGAGACAGAGAAATTGAGAGAGGAGAGGGAAAGAGAAACAAAATAGCATAATGGTTATGTAAACAGACTCTCATGCCTGAGGCTCCTAAGTCCCAGGTTCAACCCCCGCACCACCATAAGCCAAAGCTGAGCAGTGTTCTGGTGTTTCTCTCTGTGTGTGTGTCTCTCTTTCTGCATCTCTCTCAGAGAAAAAAAAGAGAGGGAAAGACAGATGCCTGCAGCCCTGCTTCACCACTTGTGAAGCTTCTCTCCTGCAGGTGGGGACGAGGGGCTCAAACTGGGGTCCTTGTGCACTGTGATGTGTGCGCTCAACCAGTTGCACCACCACTTGGCCCCTCTCTATCCTTCCATCTCAGTTTCTCTCTGTCTCTATCCAATAAGTAAATAAAAATATATAAAAAATACAAATGAGTGAGGGGTGAGTGAGTGACTGGGATCATGGATGGATAGATGGATGGATATGGGGAAGTCCTCATGAACTGTGGAGCAGTGTTCTGGCATCTCCTGTACTGAATAGACCTTTAAAATGCAATGAGGGATTCGACTTCCGGAGGCGGAGCTACGAGCAGCAGATCGCTTTCTCTCCTCTCCTCTCCTCTCCTCTCCTCTCCTCTCCTCTCCTCTCCTCTCCTTTCATCTCCCGGATCAACTAGGAATACCAAAGGAGACCACACGGGACCGAAACAAGACAGGACTAGAATGACCACAGGAACCCACTAAATCACAGGTGAGTACAAACATGTGTGACTGGTGACAGAGAGGAGAGAGGGGCCTAAGGAGAGATTAAGTGACTGCTAACAGTTCAGCAGTTTATCAGTGGAGACACCACCTCCAGTCTGCTCCACAACAAGGGGACAGCTGAAGGGAGGAGAGGACTCCCCAGAGACTCACCAAGTGCAACTCTGAGTCTCCATTGCTACTACCCTCAGAATCTGGAGCAGCGACAGGAAGGGACACCAGGGGACAGAGATCTAACCAGGAAACTCAGAAGACCTATACCTTGGTGGCATAGCTGAGGGGCTGTGAAAGTCTCTTTGCATAATCACTGTATTATCTCTGCCACACCCTGCTTTATCTCTTGGTAGCCCCCATGTCCACTTGGTCGATTCCAAATTATATTCCTCCATGAGGATAATTTCTGGAACCATCCATTCCACCCCGGTTCCATGGCTGCCAGTTCTTAGTGACATCGCCCCGCCAGATATTCGTCGGGATGAGGCATCATCTAAGTTCATTTCCCACGTCTACCTGGACCGGACCTGCCAATATACACGGATATCTTCGCCCACCCTGTCCAACGCTTGACGTCTCGTCATCCAATCTGGTCTCCTACGCCTACACTGAACTTCTCTGTTCCAGACTCTTGGAAACAGAGTTGGCAGTCAGCTGAGGTAAAGAACAAACACCTCGAGATTCGACTTCCGGAGGCGGAGCTACGAGCAGCAGATCGCTTTCTCTCCTCTCCTCTCCTCTCCTCTCCTCTCGTGGATCAACTAGGAATACCAAAGGAGACCACCCGGACTAGAATGACCACAGTAAATCACCCGTGAGTACAAACACGCGTGGCTGGTGACAGAGAGGAGAGAGGGGCCTAAGGAGAGATTAAGTGACTGCTAACAGTTCAACAGTTTATCAGTGGAGACACCACCTCCAGTCTGCTCCACAACAAGGGGACAGCTGAAGGGAGGAAAGGACTCCCCAGAGACTCACCAAGTGCAACTCTGAGTCTCCATTGCTACTACCCTCAGAATCTGGAGCAGCAACAGGGAGGGACACCAGGGGACAGAGATCTAACCAGGAAACTCAGGAGAAGACCTATACCTCCGTGGCATAGCTGAGGGGCTGTGAAAGTCTCTTTGCATAACCACTGGATTATCTCTGCCACACCATGCTTTATCTCTTGGTCAGGAGTCAGTGATTAAGCTAAGAAGCCTATTGATAGTTTAAAAGCCCTCAGGCTCCCTAGCCTACAGGGAAGAAAAAAAAAGAGGCTTTTACACCACTGAGCTCCAACTCAGGGATTGAAAAAACTGTTAACTTCCACCACGGTAAACCCTTTAATTAAATTACTTAGACACAAGTCAATCCAGGCAATAGTAATCAATAATTTGAAAAGTACTGATAAAGGGAACTCATAACATAATATATAAAATGGTTAAAACAACAAGAAAAAATATTGGAGAATCCAACCAGGACAAGAGTCCAGCTAAAAGTCCTCCAGAGGGTGAAGCACAAAACAACAAGTTCAACATCCAAACATTAGCTAAGGAAATAATAACAGGAGTGAGTAAAGAATTTGAAAAAATTGTAATCAGAAATGCAGGAACAACAAATGAGAATATGGAAGAAAATTCTAATTATCTCATGGTTATTAGAGAGCTGAAAGCTGAAATCGCTGAGCTAAGAAGGCACTAGCTGAACAAGCTAAAACAGCATCAGAGCAGGGCAACAAAATAGATGAACTCCAGAAAACAGTAGAGGGCAGAGAGAATAGAATCTATGAGGCTGAAAACAGAATTAGCAAGATTGAGGATAAATTAGAGACAACTAAAAAAGAAGAGATCTCAAAAAGAGATTAAGAGATGCTGAAAACAACAACAGAGTCCTATGGGATGACTTCAAAAGAAACAATATACGCATTATTGGCTTACCAGAGGAAGAAAGAGAAGGAGAGGAAGAAAGCATTCTCCAGGCCATAATAGCTGAAAATTTCTCTAGTCTAGACAACACCAAAGACATAAAGATTCAAGAAGCCCAGAGGGTCCCAAACAGAATTAGCCCAGACCTAAAGACACCAAGACATGTCATAATTAGAATGGAAAGGAATAAGGATAAAGAAAGGATCCTCAAGGCTGCAAGAGAAAAACAAAGAGTCACCTACAAAGGAAAACCCATAAGATTAGCAGCAGACTTCTCCATACAAACACTACAGGCCAGAAGAGAATGGCAAGCTATCTATCGAGTGCTCAATGAGAAAGGCTTTCAGCCAAGAATACTATATCCTGCTAGACTGTCATTCAGACTAGATGGAAGCATCAAAACCTTCTCAGACAAGCAACAGTTGAAGGAAGCAACCATCACCAAGCCTGCCCTGAAAGAAGTTCTGAAAGGTCTCCTATAAACAACCAGACCACCACAAATAGGACATATATCAAAACACTCTAAAACTCTACAAGAACGGCGTTAAAATATCTTCAATCTTTGATATCAATAAATGTCAATGGCCTGAATTCACCTATTAAAAGACACAGAGTAGGAAGATGGATCAGAAAACACAACCCAACAATATGTTGTCTACAGGAAACTCACCTAACTCAACAAGACAAACACAGACTTAAAGTGAAAGGATGGAAAACTACCATACAAGCCAATGGCCCACAAAAAAGGGCAGGAACAGCTATTCTCATATCTGACATGATAGACTTGAAAATAGATAAGATTAAAAAAAGATAGGAATGGACACTACTTAATGCTCAGAGGATCAGTCAATCAAGAGGACTTAACAATTATTAATATCTATGCACTCAATGAGAAGCCATCTAAATACATCAAACTTCTACTGAAAGAGCTACAGCAATATATTAACAGTAACACAATCATAGTAGGGGACTTCAACACCCCACTATCTCAGCTTGACAGATCATCCAGGAAGAAAATCAGTAAAGACATAAGGGAGCTAAATGAAAAGATAGATAAACTAGAACTATTGGACATTTTCAGAGTCATTCATCCCAAGAAACTGGAATACACATTTTACTCAAATCCACATGGATCATTCTCAAGGATAGACCATATGTTAGGCCACAAAGACAGTATCAGCCAATTCAAGAGCACTGAAATCATCCCAAGCATCTTCTCAGACCACAGTGGAATTAAACTAACACTTAACAATCAACAAAAGATTAGTAACAGTCCCAAAATGTGGAAGCTCAACAGTACACTTCTTAACAACTTCTGGGTCAAAGAGGAAATCAAGGAAGAAATCAAAATGTTTCGAGAGTTCAATGAAAATGAGGACACAAGCTATCAAAATATTTGGGACACAGCTAAAGCAGTCCTAAGAGGGAAGTTCATAGCTATACAAGCACACATTAGGAAACAAGAAAAGGCACAAATAAACAGCCTGATTGCACATCTTAAGGACCTAGAAGAAGAACAACAAAGGAATCCTAAAGCAACCAGAAGTACAGAAATCACTAAAGTTAGGGCAGAAATAAATAACATTGAGAATAGGAAAACCATACAAAAGATCAACGAAAGTCAATGTTGGTTCTTTGAAAGAGTAAACAAAATCGACAAACCTTTAGCAAGACTCACAAAACAAAAAAGGGAGAAGACCCAAATAAATTGAATAGTAAATGAAAGAGGAGATATCACAACAGACACTGCAGAAATTCAACATGTCATGCGAGGCTTCTATGAACAACTATAGGCCACCAAGCTAGAGAACCTGGAAGAAATGGACGATTTCCTGGATACCTACCAACTTCCAAAACTAAGTAAAGAGGAAGTGGATAACATGAACAGGCCCATCACAGCTAATGAAATTGAAACAGTTATCAAAAATCTTCCCAAAAATAAAAGTCCTGGACCAGATGGTTTTACAAATGAATTCTACAAAACCTTCAAAGAAGAACTAATACCTCTACTTTTAAAAGTCTTCCAGAAGATTGAAGACACTGGAATACTCCCTGCCAGCTTCTATGAAGTCAACATCACCCTGATACCAAAAGCAGACAGGGACACAACCAAAAAAGAAAACTACAGACCAATATCTCTGATGAACATAGATGCGAAAATATTGAACAAAATTCTAGCCAACCGGATACAGCAGTATATCAAAAAGATTGTTCATCATGACCAAGTGGGGTTTATCCCAGGCATGCAAGGTTGGTTTAATATACGTAAATCAATCAATGTGATCCACCACATCAACAAAAGCAAGACCAAAAACCACATGGTCATATCAATAGATGCAGAGAAAGCCTTTGACAAAATACAACATCCCTTTATGATCAAAACACTACAAAAAATGGGAATAGATGGAAAATTCCTGAAGATAGTGGAGTCTATATATAGCAAACCTACAGCCAACATCATACTCAATGGTGAAAAACTGGAAGCACTTCCACTCGGATCAGGTACTAGACAGGGATGCCCACTATCATCATTACTATTCAACATAGTGTTGGAAGTTCTTGCCATAGCAATCAGGCAGGAGCAAGGAATTAAAGGCATACAGATTGGAAGAGAAGAAGTCAAACTCTCCTTATTTGCAGATGACATGATAGTATACATGGAAAAACCTAAGGAATCCAGCAAGAAGCTTTTGGAAATCATCAGGCAATACAGTAAGGTGTCAGGCTATAAAATTAACATTCAAAAGTCAGTGGCATTCCTCTATGCAAACACTAAGTTAGAAGAAATTGAAATCCAGAAATCAATTCCTTTTACTATAGCAACAAAAACAATAAAATATCTAGGAGTAAACCTAACCAAAAAAGTGAAAGACTTGTATACTGAAAATTATGAGTCACTACTCAAAGAAATTGAAAAAGACACAAAGAAGTGGAAAGATAGTCCATGTTCATGGGTTGGAAGAATTAACATCATCAAAATGAATATATTACCCAGAGCCATCTACAAATTTAATGCTATCCCCATCAAGATCCCAACCACATTTTTTAGGAGAATAGAAAAAAATGCTACAAATGTTTATCTGGAACCAGAAAAGACCTAGAATTGCCAAAACAATCTTGAGAAAAAAGAACAGTTACGGAGGCATCACACTGCCAGATCTCAAACTGTATTATAGGGCCATTGTCATTAAAACTGCTTGGTACTGGAACATGAACAGACACACTGACCAGTGGAATAGAATTGAGAGCCCAGAAATGAGGCCCCACACGTATGGACATCTAATCTTTGACAAAGGGGCCCAGACTATTACCTGGGGAAAGCAGAGTCTCTTCAACAAATGGTGTTGGAAACAATGGGTTGAAACATGCAGAAGAATGAAACTGAATCACTGTATTTCACCGAATACAAAAGTAAATTCCAAGTGGATCAAGGACTTGGATGTTAGACCAGAAACTATCAGATACTTAGAGGAAAATATTGGCAGAACTTTTTTCCGCATAAATTTTAAAGACATTTTCAATGAAATGAATCCAATTACAAGGAAGACTAAGGCAAGTATAAACCTATGGGACTACATCAAATTAAAAAGCTTCTTCACAGCAAAAGAAACCACTACCCAAATCAAGAGACCCCTCACAGAATGGGAGAAGATCTTTACATGCCATACATCCGATAAGAGTTTAATAACCAACATATATAAAGAGCTTGCCAGACTCAACAACAAGACAACAAATAACCCCATCCAAAAATGGGGGGAGGACTTGGACAGAATATTCACCACAGAAGAGATCCAAAAGGCCGAGAAACACATGAAAAAATGCTCCAAGTCTCTGATGGTCAGAGAAATGCAAATCAAGACAACAATGAGATATCACTTCACTCCTGTGAGAATGCCATACATCAGAAAAGGTAACAGCAGCAAATGCTGGAGAGGGTGTGGGGTCAAAGGAACCCTCCTGCATTGCTGGTGGGAATGTCACTTGGTCCAACCTCTGTGGAGAACAGTCTGGAGAACTCTCAGAAGGCTAGAAATGGACCTACCCTATGACCCTGCAATTCCTCTCCTGGGGATATATCCTAAGGAACTCAACATATCCATCCAAAAAAAATCTGTGTACACATATGTTCTTGGCAGCACAATTTGTAATAGCCAAAACCTGGAAGCAACCCAGGTGTCCAACAACAGATGAGTGGCTGAGCAAGTTGTGGTATATATACACAATGGAATACTACTCAGCGGTGAAAAATGATGACTTCACCATTTTCAGCCGATCTTGGATGGACCTTGAAAAATTCATGTTATGTGAAATAAGTCAGAAACAGAAGGATGAATATGGGATGATCTCACTCTCAGGCAGAAGTTGAAAAACAAGGTCAGAAATGAAAACACAAGTAGAACTTGAAATGGAATTGGCATATTATACCCAAGTAAAACACTCTGGGGTGGGTGGGTGGGAAGAATACAGGTCCATGAAGGATGATAAATGACATAGTGCGGGTTGTATTGTTAAATGGGAAACTGGGGAATGTTATGCATGTACAACTATTGTATTTACTGTTGAATGTAAAACATTAATTCCCCAATAAAGAAATAAATTTAAAAAAAAGAAAACACAAGTAGAACCTGAAATGGAATTGGCATATTGCACCCAAGTAAAAGATTCTGTGGTGGGTGGGTGGGGAGAATACAGGTCCATGAAGGATGATAAATGACATAGTGCGGGTTGTATTGTTAAATGGGAAACTGGGGAATGTTATGCATGTACAAACTATTGTATTTATTGTTGAATGTAAAGCATTAATTCCCCAATAAAGAAATAAATTTAAAAAAAAAGAATGAAACTGAACCACTGCATTTCACCAAATACAAAAGTCAATTCCAAGTGGATCAAGGACTTGGATGTTAGACCAGTAACTATCAGATACTTAGAGGAAAATATTGGCAGAACTCTTTTCTGCATAAATTTTAAAGACATCTTCAATGAAATGAATCCTGTTACAAAGAAGACTAAGGCAAGCATGAAACTATTGTACTACATCAAATTAAAAACCTCTGCACAGCTAAAGAATCCACTACCCAAACCAAGAGACCCCTCACAGAACGGGAGAAGATCTTTACATGCCATATATCAGACAAGAGTTTAATAATCAAAATAAAGAACTTGCCAAACTCAACCACAAGAAAACAACCCCATCCAAAAATGGGGAGAGGATATGGGCAGAATGTTCACCACAAAAGAGATCCAAAAGGTTGAGAAACACATGGGAAAATGCTCCAAGTCTTTGATTGTCAGAGAAATGCAAATAAAGACAACAATGAGATACCACTTCACTCCTGTGAGAATGTCATGCATCAGAAAAGGTAACAGCAGCAAATGCTGGAGAGCGTGTGGGGTCAAAGGAACCCTCCTGTACTGCTGGTGGCAATGTCAATTGGTCCAACCTAAATAAAAAACTAAAAAAAAAAAAAATGGTCCAACCTCTGTGGAGAACAGTCTAGAGAACTCTCAGAAGGTTAGAAATGGACCTGCCCTATCTATGACCCTGCAATTCTCCTGGGGATATATCTTAAGGAACCCAACACACACATCCAAAAAGATCTGTGTACACATATGTTCTTAGTAGTACAATTTGTAGTAGCCTGAACCTGGAAGCAACCCAGGTGTCCAACAACAGATGAGTGACTGAGCAAGTTGTGGTCTATGTACACAATAGAATACTACTTAGCTATAAAGAATGGTGACTTCACCTTTTTCAGCTGATCTTGGATGGACCTTGAAAAATTCATGTTAAGTGAAATAAGTCAGAAACAGAAGCATGGATATGGGATGATCCCACTCTCAGGCAGAAGTTGAAAAACAAGATCAGAAGAGAAGTAGAACCTGAACTGGAACCGGCGTATTGCACCCAAGTAAAAGTCTCTGGGTTGGATGGTGGAGTTGGGTGGAGAATACAGGTCCTAAAAGGATGAAAGAGGACATAGTGGAGGATGTATTATTATATGGGAAACTGGGAAATGTTATGCATGTACAAACTATTGTATTTACTGTTGAATGTAAAATATTAATTCCTCATAAAGAAATTTAAAAAAAAAGAATGCTCTCTTCACAGAATGCAAACCTACTGGATGAATGAATCACTGAAGTCATAGAAACTTTTTATTGTCATTCAGTGCATCACATCTTAGTAACTAAGTATAAAACTGACTATTCTTTAAGAGACTGAAAAAAATGTAATGAGGGGGCTGAGGGGACAGCACAATGATTCTGCAACAGGCTCTCCTGCCTGAGGCTCCAAGGTCCTGGGTTCAATTTCCAGCACCACCTTCAGCCAGAGCCGAGTAGGGCTCTGGGCTCTCTCTTTAAAATTAAATTAAAAAGTGTAAAACAGTGGTCCAGGAGGTGGCGCAGTGGCTAAGGCACTTGACTGTCAAGCATGAGGTCCTGAGTTTGATCCCTGGCAGCCGGTTCTTTCTCTCCTCCTATCTTTCTCATGAATAAATAATTTTTTTTTAAAAAAGTGTAAAACAGGGTAGAGGATAGATAGCCTAATGGCTATGCAAATAGACTCTCATTGCCTGAGGCTCCAAAGTCCCAGGTTCAATCCCCTGCACTACAACAAATCAGAGCTGAACAGTGCTCTGGTAAAAAAAAAAAAAAAATTTGAAAAATTTTAAACATTATTTTTAAAACATGAGAGACAGCAGGAAGTATTTGAATGTGGCCTGAATGTGTAGGTGGTGTGTGTAGTGTGAGTGAGTCTGTATGTGAGTTTGTATGGAGTGTATCTGAGTGAAGGGGCTGGGTGGTAGTGACCTGGTTAAGCACTCAGATTACAGGTCACAAGGACTCGGATCCAAGCCCCTGACCCGCACCTATAGGGGGAAGGTTTTGTTGAGTGGTGAAGCAGGGCTGCAGGGGTCTATCTCCTCTCCCCTTGCCAACTTCTCTCTGTATCAGTGCAATAATAAATAAATTAAGATAAAAACTTTAAAAAAGGGAGTTGGGTGGTAGCACAGCGGGTTAAGTGCAGGTGGCGCAAAGCGCAAGGACTGGAATAAGGATCCCTGTTCAAGCCCCTGGCTCCCCACTGCACGGGAGTCGCTTCACAGGCAGGGAAGCAGGTCTGCAGGTGTCTATCTTTCTCTCCCCCTCTTTGTCTTCCCTTCCTCTCTCCATTTCTCTCTGTCCTATCCAACAGCAATGGCATTAATAACAAAAATAACAATAATAATGACAACACAAGGGCAACAAAAATGGGGGGAAAATAGCCTCCAGGAGCAGTGGGTTTGCAGTGCCAGCACCGAGTCCTAGCAATAACCCAGGAAGCAAAAAAAAAAAAAAAAAAAAAAAACCCAAAAAACAGCTTTAAAAAAGTGGTCTGGGAGGTGATGCAGTGGATAAAGCATTGGATTCAGGATGAGGGAGATAGCATTATGTTTATGCAAACAGACTCTCATGCCTGAAGCTCCAAAGTCCCAGGTTCCATCCCCCACACCACCATAAGCCAGAGCTGAGCAGTGCTCTGGTATTTCTCTTTTTCTCTCTCTCTGCATCTCTCTCAAAATTAAAATAAATAAAATATTTAAAAAAAAAAGAAAAGCACTGGATTCACAACCGCGAGGGTCCAAGTTCAATCCTCAGCAGCACAAGTACCAGAATGATGTCTGGTTCTCTCCTATATTTCTCATAAATAAATAAATAATTTTTGTTTTTATTTATTCCCTTTTGTTGCTCTTGTTGTTTTATTGTTGTAGTCATTATTGTTGTTATTGATGTGATCTTTGTTGGATAGAACAGAGAGAAATGTAGAGAGGAGGGGAAGACAGAAAAGGGGAAGACACCTGCAGACCTACTTCACCGCCTGAGAATCGACTCCCCTGCAGATGCGGAGCGGGGGCTCAAACCAGGATCCTTCCGCCGGTTCTTGTGCATCACCTGCACTTAACCCGCTGTACTCCCAGTAAATAAATTCTTAGAAAAACAAACTGTGGTCCGGGAGGTGTCACAGTGGATAAAGCACTGGGTTCTCAAGCATGAGGTCCCAGTTCAATCCTGGCAGCACATGTACCAGAGTGATGTCTGGTTCTTTCTCTCTCTTCTTCTATCTCATAAATAAATAAATAAAATCTTAAAGAAAAAAAAAAGGGGGAGTTGAGCAGTAGTGCAGCAGGTTAAGTGCACGTGACACAGTCCAAGGACCGGCTTAAGAATCCCAGTTTGAAGGGCAACAAAAGGGAATAAATAAATAAATAAATAAATAAGTATTTTGGAAACAGTTTTAAGGGGAGTGGGGCGGTAGCAGCAGGTTAAGCGCACGTGGTGCAAAGCGCAAGGATTCGGTTCGAGGCCCTGGCTCCCCACTTGCAGGGGGGTCGC
Organism: Erinaceus europaeus; assembly: GCF_950295315.1. NCBI lineage: Eukaryota > Metazoa > Chordata > Mammalia > Eulipotyphla > Erinaceidae > Erinaceus > Erinaceus europaeus. Next base: position 21,745,261 of record NC_080176.1, on the reverse strand, counting down.
TTGCAGCGGGGTCACTTCACAGGTGGTGAAGCAAGTCTGCAGGTGTCTTTCTCTCCCCGTCTTCCCTTCCTCTCTCGGTCCTATCCAATGACAACACCAACATCAATAACAACAACAACAACAATAACTACAGCAATAAAACAAGGGCAACAAAAAGGAAAAAAAGACCAAAAAAAAAAAACACCTAAAAAAAGACAGGGCTGCTAGGACCCCTGGCCCCCTCCCCCCAAGTCCAGAGGAGTTGGTCTGGCCTGTCTGTGGCTGACCTGCTGGGGGAAGTCCAGCAGGGGAGGGGGGGCGTGAATGAATAGAGCACTTGAATGAATAGTGGCCAAACAGCCACTGGAGGGGAGTGGGTGAGCGATGAATGGTCGTCAGTGAAGGAATGAGTGAGCCAGGCCAGGACCTGTGAGGGATGTGGGCGGGGCCAGGCATGCAAGGGCGTGGCGAAGGCTGTAGGCGGGACCAGGGCCTATGTGGGTGTGGCGAGGGCTGTGTGGGCGTAGCTTGGACCTGCGTGGACGTGGCAGTGGCGAGGGCTGTGGGCGGGGCGAGGGCTGTGGGCGGGGCCAGAGCTTGCGTGGACGTGTCGAGGGCTGTGTGGGCGGGACATGGACCTGCGTGGGCGGGGATAGGAGCTCCGTGGGCGTGGCGAGTCCCTCAGGGCGGGCCAAGCGTGAGCTTCGTTGTGGAGAGCCCTCAGCGTGGACGTGGCCAGGCGTGGAGAACGTGAGGGGCGTGGCATTTCCAGAGGGGTGTGGCCAGGCCTGTGTTTGGGCATGTTATGCTTCATGGGGGCGTGACCTGGCCTGCGTGGGGGCCGTGGTCAGTCCCATGGGGTTCGCCAAGCTGCGTGTGGGCGTGGCCACGGGGCGTGCGGAGCGAGGCTAGTTCTGGGCGGGGGCAGGCGTCATGGGGCGGGGCGACTCCGCGGGGGCTGGGTGTCTGGGCGGTGCGGGAGGAAGTCACGTGGCGCGCGCTCACATGACCGGCGGCACGATGGATCCGCTGCCCTGCGCGGCGGCCGAGGCGGAGGCCGAGGAGGAGGCGGGTCCCCCAACGGCAGGTAGGCCCGGCTCGGCGCCCCGCGACCCCGGAAGCCTCCGGTTCGGCCCTGTCCCGGGGACTGCGGACATCCCCGCCTCACCGGGCGCCCCCCACCCGGACGACAGGTGCTTGGCGGCCGGGCCCCCGAAGGGGGCAGGTGTCACGCGCCTCCGCGCCCCACTGGCCTCGGGGTCCTCAGGGCGGGGTGACGGGGCGAGTCTCCACGCGGCTCCTTGTCCCCTGCTGTGTCCCGTGTCCACTCCCTGTGCCCCCTGTCGCCTCCCGTCCTCTCCCTTTGTTCCCCTGTCAATATGTCCCTGTGTCCCGTCCCTGTGTCCTCCTGTCCCCGTGTCTCCTCCCCGTGCTCTCTGTCGCTTCCTCCTCTCCCTGTGATCTCCTGTCCCTGTGTCCCCTCCCTGTGTCCCCTCCCTGTGTCCTCCTGTCCCCGTGTCCCCTTTCCATGTCCCCGTGTCCCTGCCCTCCGTGTCCGCTCCCTGTGTCCCTGTGGCCCCCTCCCTTGTTTCCCTGTTACCCTGTTCCTTCCCTGTTGTCCTCTGTCCCCCTCCGTTTCCCTGTTCCATTCCTGTGTCCCCACATTCTCTCCGTGTGTTCCCGTGTCCCCTCCCTGTGTCCCATCCCCCCAAGACCCCTCCCTGTGTCCCAGCTCCCCCGGCCCCTCTCCGTGTCCCTGTGTTGCAGCCCCTGCCCCCTCCCTGTGTCTTCGGGGGAGGCACGTGATGCTTCCTGCACAGTCACAGCATTCTGTCTCCAGTTGCACCCAGGGCCCCATGTGGCCAGGTGACCCCTTGACCCTCGTTGTCCTTGGAGCCGGAGGCTGCTCCTGCTGGTGGCTACGGGTGCTCACAGGCAGGCTGGGGCTTCAGGGCCCTATCCCAGGCAGTGGGTGCTGCGTGAGGTACCCTGTACTGGCTGCTCTGGGCTGTCCTCTCTGGTTACGATGGCCTCGGGAACGCCGCCTTCCAGCCTGTGCCGTGATTCCCGTGGGTGCCTGGTGAACCCTCTCTCCTGATTCCACCGTCCCTGCCCGGCCTTGAGAAAAGTTGTGTCCAAAGCCAGAGTGGCTGTCTTCCCTCAGCTGGGCTGGTGCTGACTCTGAGGAGCCGTGGCTGCAAAGATGCGGGACTCTTCTGCTTGTCTGTCTGCGCAGCCCTGTGTGAGCCCTGCCAGAGCTCTGGGACGCTGTGTCTCCAGGTCCCTGTCTTCTTGGCCAGCTAGCTGTGTTCGTAGTGGTGCTGGACGGTGATGGTCTCCCCAGCCCTGTCCTGCTAGTCTGGTGTGTGCATTGGCACACGTGGCGGGGGGGCGGTGTTTTTATTGTCCTGTTTTGGGGGCTACGTGTGAGTGCTTTCACTGCTCTTGGCTAACTTCTTCCGAGAGAAAAGATATTACAGGAGCTGAGCTTCCCTTGGCGCCACGGTGCCTCCTGTGTGGTGCTGGGGGCTTACAGCTGGCCTGCACCTGGCGAGGCAGTGCCCTGCCTGATGAGCCTTCCCTCTGGTCTCCCCTTCCTCCCTTCCTTCCTCCTTTCCTCCCTTCCTTTCTTCCATCTTTCCTTCCTTCCTTCCTTCCATCCTTCCTTCCATCCTTCCTTCCTACACGTAATCACTTGTGTAATTGGCAACAGACGCACCCACCCATAGCACCAGCTCTCCATTCAGTCATGGAGTTCAGGCTCAGACGTGGGTCCTGCTCGTGGCAGTGAGCCATCTTGCTGGTCCGATCTCTCGTTTTCTGTTGTCTATTTATTTTCCTGCCACCAGGGCTTCACTGGGGATTCATGCTTGAATTCCCCCACCCCCACCAGGGTAGAGGGTAGAAAGGGGGCAGGAGACAGAGTGGGAGGGAGGATGGCACGTCACAGCCCCGCTTCACTACTCGTGGAGGTCCCCTTTTGTGTGGCGCTCCTCTGCAGCGACTGGGGGCTTGAACCCAGGTCCTCACACAAAGTGAAGCGTGCAATCTACTGGGTGAGCCGTCTCCCGATGTCCTTTGTTCTGTTTATGGGATGGGGAGGGGGTTGACAGTAAGCACCGCTCTGGCGCCCGCCTGTGGAGTTCTGGGGCTTGAATCCAGGGTGAGCCTCCTGCTTTGGGGCACATCCTCTACCAAAACTCGGGTGCTAGTGCTGTCAGCTAACCCGTGGCCTCGGCTGGGAGGGTCTGGATGCGGAATGGCTCTGCAGTACATGGGAAGCTTCCTTTAAAACGCGGTGATGGAGGTGCAATTCTGGGGTGTGGGCACCTCTCTCTGTGCCAGGGCGCTCTAGAGTGGTGGTTTGCGCTGGAGCCAGGGCTCTGCTTTCAGGCCCTCTTCACGTGGAGTCCCCCAGCTCTCCAAGGCCTCCTCCACCTCCTTCCCCCTCCCTACCTTCCCCCTTCCGGTAGAGGAGCGGCCCTCTGGCCTCCCAGCCCAGCTCACAGGCAGCCCACAGCCCTGCCTGGGTCCATGCAGGAAGAGTCTGTCTGTCTCCTGCCCGGGCCTCTGCCTAGAGGGCAGAGGCACAGGTGTGCAGGCGTGGTGGCCTGCGGACCCTGCTGGGGGCTGTGGTGCTGGCGGCATTCCTGACATTCCAGCCTGTCTTCCCGCCACTCTGGGGTCAGCTGCTACCCTGCCCTCGCTGAGCTGCCTTGGCCCGTGCCCACACTCCTCTGTCACGCACAGCTCACGCAATTTGCAAGGTAAAGCATGTCCATCTGAAGAAAGAGGAACTGGCCGCCTTACAGTGAGGAAGCAGAGTTTGCCAGAATTCGTAGAGGGCGGGCAGGAGAGTGGTGTATGCTGGGCGGGGGTTCTGCTGGGGATATTTGTCCCTTCCTAAGAAATGCTGTGGCCCCAGCCAAAAATAAATGAAGGAGCCTCAGCTGCTCAAGTGTCTGCGTGCAGAAGGCGGGGCTGGTCTGATTTGGTTTTTCTTGTTTGTTTGGGTTTTTTTTGCCGCCAGGGTATTGCTGGGGCTCAGTGCCCTTGGGATGAATCCACCACTCCCAGCAACCATATTTCCCTTTACTTTTATTCTTTCATTTGACAGGACAGAGAGAAATTGAGAGTGGAGGGGGAGATTGAGAGACACCTGCAGACCTGCTTTCAGGTGGGAAGCTGGGGCTCGAAGCCGGGTCTTTGTGCACGGAAGTGTGTGTGCGCGCACGGAAGTGTGTGTGCGCGCACGCACAATCTGGCGCGCCGACACCTGGTGCCAGGGAGAGAAGCGAGGCCCCATGTGAGAGGCCCGACTGCCAGCCTCCGGGATCCTCATGGCAGCCTGGCCCTTGTCGTGTGCCGGGACCCTGGGAAGCGGAGGATTGGGACACCATGGTCCAGGAAGTTCAGAGCCTGGGGATCTGGGCGGTGGTTCACCTGGTTTAGCACACAGGACATAGCAAGGACTCTCAAGAATCAGGGCTTGAGCCTCTGCTCCTGCAGCAGGGATGGTTCACAAGCAGTGAAGCTGGTCTGCAGGTGTCTCTGTCTCTTTCCCTTCTGTCTCAATTTCTCTTTGTCCTGCCTAATAAAATGGAAAAATTGGCTGCCAGGAGCAGTGGATTCGTGAGCCCCAGAGATAACCCTGGAGGCAAAGAAAAGAAAGCTCGGAGCCTGCGGACGTGGGTCCGGGAGGTCAGCCCTCAGTGCACCAACACCCCTGCGAGAGGGCCCAGGGTCTGAGGTTCAAGGCGTCAGCCCTGTAGGGACATGTGACCTGTAGGGACATGTGACATGTGACATCTGAGTGTGTGCACACGGTGTTTTGCTCAGTGTCTTTGGCTTCTGGGGCCTTGTGTATGAGCGATTCCCCTGCTCTGGGAAGTATGGCTTTTCTTTTTAATGTCACACAGAGCTGGACAAAGAACCACAGCACCACTCTGTGTCCCTAGAGCCTCCCCTGGCGCTGTGTGCAGCCCTCCCATGTGGCACCAGGGGCTCCAGCCCAGGCCCTTGGGGTTTGATATGTCTCCCCAGATCCCTGCTCCGCTCTCCTGATGGTAGTGCTGGGGACCGAACCTGGGACCTCAGAGCATCCTCAGGCAGGAGCGTCTTCTGCAGAACCACCGTGTTGTCTCCCCAGCCCTTTGTTTATCTGAATGACAGCGATAGACAGAAGAGAGAGGGAGAGAGAGAGGCGCGCTCTGACCAGAGCCCTGCTCAGCTCTGGTGGTGCCGCTACCCCCACACCTGCAGAAGGAAAGCTTGATGAGCTGTGAAGCAGGTCAGCAGGTGTCTCTCTTTCTCTCTCCCTATCTCCCATCTCCTCTCAGATTCTCTCTGTCCTGTGAAATAAAACGAAGGAAAAAGAAAGGTAGATGAAGTAAATCATACTTACCTTTATTTTTTAAAGCTATCCTGATGTTAAAAAAATACCTTACTGATTTCTCCACTTATTGCAGAGAGGCAGAGAAAAACTGAGGTGGTGGAAAGGGGCTAGACACACACCTGCAGCCCTGTTCCGCTGCTCATGAAGTTCCCTCCCACAGGTGGGGAGTGGGGGGGCTTGAACCTGGAAACACGTGTGCTTAAGTGGGTCTACTCCCATGGAGGAAATTATTATTTTTTTTTTGTCTCCAGGGTTATCGCTGCGGCTCAGTGCCTGCGCTACGAATCCACTACTCCTAGAGGCCATTATTTTCCATTTTGTTGCCCTTGTCGTTGTTGTTGGATAGGACAGAGAGAAACCAAGAGAGGAGGTGAAGACGGGGAGAGAAAGAGAGACACCTGCAGACCTGCTTCACCGCTTGTGAAGCCACTCCCTGCAGGTGGGGAGCCAGGGGCTTGAACAGGGATCCTTATGCTAATCCTTAAGCTTTGTGCCACCTGCGCTTAACTCACTGTGCTGCCACCCAGCCCCCTAATTTTTTTGTGTTATTTAATATTGATTTACAAAATTACAAGATAATAGGTACAATTCCACACTGTTCCCACCACCAGAGTTCTGTGTCCCCATCCCCTCCATTGGAAACTGCAGTGGTTCTCCCAAGGTCACAGAGATGGGCTATTATCTCTGTGACTGTCTATATTTATATATATTTGCCCATTTTCTCTATGGCCCTGCCTTCTCTTCCTTCCTAAGCCACACTTACTAGTTCCTTGTGCATGATAACGTGTGTGTTCTGCCAGTGCCCATTGTTTGTTTATTTGCTTATTTTAAGGCTATGTTATTAACAGAGTGAGACAGAGAGACCTGGAGCCCCATTCTGGTACATTCAGTGCCAGCGATTTAACTCAGGACCTCATGCGTGAAAATCAGCACTAGCCACCTTGTGGACCGAAGCCTGGTTTTGTTATCTACCTATTTTATTGTATTTATTTTTTTACCAGAGCACTGCTCAGCTCTGGTTTACAGTGGTGCTGGGGTTGAACCCGGGAACTTTGGTGCTTCAAGCATGAGAGGCTTTGTGCAGAACCGTGATGCTGTCTACTCCTGCCCAGTTTTGCTCTTTTTAAAAAAATATCTTATTCGTTATCTTCTGTCTGTTTTTTTCTGCCGGAGCCCCGCTTAGCTCTGGCGTATGGTGGTTCCAGGGACTTGGCCTGGGGTTTGGGGCCTCGGGTGTAGGACTGTTTGGCCTGACCTCTATGCTGCCTCCCAGCCTTATTTTTGCTTTCTGCTGTGAGGCAGAGCTTGGTGCCCAGCTTGGTGGATTCACCCTGTCCTCCTGTGTCTCAGCATGCAGCCTGGCTGGCCCGTGGTGCCCCTCTGTGGTTCGGGGCGCAGAGCAGGCGTGGACCACGGCCTGTGGGGAGGGGCGGGGACTGTGACCTCAGCTTCTGGCAGTGCCACCAGAAGTCATTCGGCTGTCAGTGCACAGTCAGCAGCCGTCAGCCTCCAGAGAAGAGGAAGCCCGCGCGGGAGGTGGGAGGCACTTCTGCTGTGCCTAACGTTCCGGCAGCCAGCAGGCAGTGTCCCTTCGTGTGTGCGTGTGTGTGTGTGTGTGTGTGTGTGTGTGTGTGTGTGTGGCGGGGTGCCTGGCTCCCTGCCCAGCAGTTGGACCCCTGATGAGGACCCGGCAGCCCCTGCTTCAGTTTCCCGCACATGGCTGGTGGACATGGGGGTGGCAGCATGGTGGCTTAGAAGGTTCCAAGAGCCCCAGGGCAGGAGGATGTGTGTGCATGTCTGTGTGTCCCCTTCCCCCTGCATGGCTGCGGAGCCACTGTCCCTGTGACTGTCTCCCCACCCCCCTCAGGGCCACATGGTCACAGACACTGGCTTCTCCTTCAGGACTTGCTTATAAGAGAACCAAGAATGGGGGTCGGGCAGTAGTGCAGCGGGTTAAGCACACGTGGTGCAGAGCACACAAGGACCAGCGAAAGGATCCTGGTTTGAGCCCCCGGCTCCTCACCTGCAGGGGAGTCGTCTTTTTTTTTTTTTTTTTATTCCCTTTTGTTGCCCTTGTTGTTTTATTGTTGTAGTTATTATTGTTGTTGTCGTTGTTGGATAGGACAGAGAGAAATGGAGAGAGGAGGGGAAGACAGTGAGGAGGAGAGAAAGATAGACACCTGCAGACCTGCTTCACCACCTGTGAAGCGACTCCCCTGCAGGTGGGGAGCTGGGGGTTCGAACCGGGATCCTTATGCCGGTCCTTGTGCTTTGCGCCACCTGTGCTTAACCCGCTGCACTACAGCCCAACTCCCCAGGGGAGTCGTTTTACAAGCAGTGAAGCAGGTCTGCAGGTGTCTGTCTTTCTCTCCCCCCTGTCTTCCCCTCCTCTCTCCATTTCTCTCTGTCCTATGAAAAAAGAGAGAGAGAGAGAACCAAGCATCATCACCCTGACTCCTGCCATGCCCGGGATCGAACCTGGGGCCTCTTGCTTGAAGTCCTGTTCTCCAGCCACTGAGCTACCTTCCAGGGTCACCTTGAGCCCTTCCTTCCTTCCTTCCTTCCTCCCTTCCTCCCTTCCTCCCTTCCTCCTTTCCTCCTTTCCATTTTCACTCGTAAGCATTCCTTTCACATGGTACGAAGCAGAGGGCCCTGCGCCTTCCCCTGTGGGTTCAGGACCCATCTGGGTGAGGTCCTGGGACCCTCTGAGGTCCTGTCATCTGGGGCTAGCTGAAGCTTCACATTTCATTTCCTCACCTGCTCCATCCCCCCTCCGCCCGGCCTGCCTCTCCTCTCCCCTCCCCTCCCCCCTCATCCTGGCGCCTGGCTTCTGAGCAAGCAGACGTGGCCCTGGGACCAAGCCGGTTCCAAGGGCAGCCGCCTCAGGAAGTGGACAGACAGTGGTGTGGAGTCTGTCCCTACTGTGTCCTGTCACTGCAGCAGCTCTCTGAAAGCCCTTGTCACTGATGGGCCCTTGCTGGGGGCTCATCTGTGGGCGGGCACAGTGGGCTTTGGTGGCCGGCAGCCCCTCCCTCCATGTGAGGCTGTAGCACTGGGACCCCCAGCCTCATTGGCCTAATAGGACCTGGCACTGGTGGTCCTGGTAGTGGTGACCATGGTCCTGGCAGTGCTGGGTACAGCTCCAGCAGTGGTCATTAGGGCCTGGCAGTGATGGCTGTGGCCCAGTCAGTGGCGGCCGTGGCAGATGGCAGTGGTGGCGTGCTCCCTGAGGGCCCCAGCTGTGCATAATTGTGGGCTTGCCGGCATGTCCTGTTTCCTCAAGCTCTGACTTGGTGACCAGACCAGATGCCGGCTGCAGGGCCAGTATCAGCATCTCCTCCTGGTGCCGGGGCAGCAGGTGCAGGCCTGTGTACATGTGGTTCCTCTCATAGAGACTCCAGAGCTGGGGACGGCTTGCAAGACGGCCCTGCAGGCCTGGCCTGTATGTGAGGGGAGGCCCACATCCTGGGCTGTGTCCACCATCCCTCCCAGACAGGGCAGTCCCGGGGCTCTCCGCCCCACAGCTTCCCAGGTGCTCTGGGGGTGCTGGGCCCACACTAAGCCCCCTCTTCCCACAGACCTGCTGGTGCCTCCGGCCCTTTCACGGATGCAGACGCCCCCCGGGAACCCGCTGCTGCAGGGCCACTCGCTGCAGGAGCTGGTGGCTAGGGACTCAGTGCGGGTGGAACTCATCCCTGAGAAGAAGGGCCTCTTCCTGAAGCATGTGGAGTACGAGGTGTCCAGCCAGGTAGGGCCAGGGACAGTGGACGGGGGATGGGGATGGGGCCAGGGCTGGGGCGGCCAGACCTTTCCAGAGTGTGTCCCAGCCAGCCCTTCCTGCAGCGCTTCAAGTCTACTGTGTACCGGCGCTACAATGACTTTGTGGCCTTCCATGAAACACTACTGCACAAGTTCCCATACCGCATGGTGCCCGCTTTGCCGCCCAAGAGGATGCTGGGAGGTAAGACCAGCCGGCCGGGCAAGGGACACCGCTCATTGCTGCTGCCTCCTGCCTGGCCCCAGGATCCAGGCAGGTCAGGTGGGGGCCCCTGGCTGCGGCAGGGATGAGGATGCACTCCAGCTCTCCTTCCCAGGGGCTGGGCGCTCTGGCGGCCTAGTGGTCTGGGGGAAAAGCAGTGAGGGGTTGCTGACAGGCAGAGTGACTGTGTCTGCCGCTGGTCTGTGCACGTGACTGGCTGGGGCAGCTGGGGACAGATGCCTGGGCCCAGACCCACCCACAGTAACTGGACACAGACCTGCTCACAGTAACTGGGGAGAGGTCCTTGTCACAGCTCCTGGGTCTTCCTGAATGGAAGGAGTGGGGGCTGGGGTATGCAGTGAGTGGCCACCTGAGGGTAAGGGCTGGGGTGTGCAGTAAGTGGCCGCCTGAGGGACAGGTGGGCTGGGGTGTGCAGTGAGTGGCCTCCCTCAGCCGACAGGGAGTTCATTGAGGCCCGGAGGAGAGCGCTGACGCGCTTCATCAACCTGGTGGCCCGCCACCCCCGCTTCTGTGAGGATGCCCTCCTCAAGCTCTTCTTGTCCTTCGGAGGCCCGGTAAGTAGGTGCCCCGTGCGGGCAGCAGGCACCCGGGGGTCCCAGCCTCCTCCCGCTTGCCTGGTGACACCCCCGACCCATGGCCTCTCCCGAGCTATGTCCCTGCAGGAACAAGCCGATGGGTCGGGGGATGGGGGACACGGTATGAGTGGGGCCGGGGGCCAGAGGGCACCTGAGGTGGGGGATGGAGGTCCACCTGTGCTGAGGTTCTCTGGAGTAAGGCCACAGTCTTGCCCTTAGTGGGGGCGCTGGGCAGGGTCCCTGCTGTGTCTGCTGTCCCACCTGCCAGCTCAGCCTGGGGTGCCCCACAGGCCACCTCTGTGGCTGTGGTGGAGCCTGGGCGGCTGGTGAGTGCAGCACTGGAGGGTGAGCCAGCACAGCTGAGCCAGCGCTGCTGGTGGGTGTGGGGAGCAGAGGAACATAGTGGCTGGCCGGGGCCTGGCCAGCACAGAGCTCCAAACCCCTCCCCCAAGGCCGAGTGCCCTCCGCACCTCCCTGGAATCCAAGTTCTATTTCAGTAAAACCCAGGAGTCAGGCTCATTCTGGGTCCCCCATGAGACCTCTGGAGGCCAGGCCTGGAGACTTTTGTGCCGCTCTGTTTTTGCCTGGCTCTCCTGAGGCCCACAGGCAGGAGGGGCTTAGCTTCCTTTCAGGCCCCCTCTCCCCCCAGGGCTGATATCAGGTCCTGTGTCCCTGCTCCCTGGCCCCAGGGCTGGGGCGGGACCAGACTGTGTGGCTGCAGGACAACCCTGGCCTCTGCAGAGGCCCCCCTGCAGCCTGCGTCTGTCTCCCTGCAGGACGTGCAGCACCGGCTGCGGGAGTCCACTCAGGGAGCGGGAGACGAGTTCCTGACCTGCAAGCTGGCGGCACATGCCAAGGTGGGCTTCGCTTGTGGGCGGGCGGACTGGGGCTCAGCAGCGGGCCAGCGTCTGTGGACATCTGTGGCTGCCTGAGCACCCATGGGGTCTCCTGCATGGCTGGCCTCCGGAAAGGCCCCTCTTCCCTGAACGAGAGCCCCCCGGATGGCACACGGCCACCCCTCCAGGTGTGAGGCTGGTGGTGGCGTCGCCATACCTTAGCTGCACTTGTTGGGTTGTTTTTCACTTTTGATGCCGTGCTGGGGAGAGAACCCAGGCTCCACGGAGTGAGCGTCTTCTCAGCCAGCTCGCTTGCTTTCTCTTTTTATTTTCTTGTCTCCAGGGTTATCCCTGGGGCTCGGTGCCAGCACTACAAATCCACTTACTACTCCTGGCGCCCACTTTTTCCATTTAATTGGATACAACAGAGAGAGATTGAGAGAGGAGTGGAGGTAGAGAGGAGAGGGAAAGCAGACCTGCTTCACCACCTGTGAATATTCCCCTCTGCAGGTGGGGAGCCTGGGGCTCGAACCCCAGTGCTTGTGCTTAGTAACATGTGTGCTTACTGGGTGCACCGCCCCAGCCCTCACCCCGGCTCTCTAGTCCTTGTTTCTTGTACTTGTGATTGCCACCTACTTATCACTGGGGCTCAGTGACAGCACTGTGAATCCAGTGTTCTGGTTGGCTGTTTTCCCCTTTTTATGTTTATTTACTTTATTTTATTAGGTAGGACAGAGAGAAATTGAGGAGAGAGGGGGAGGCGAGGAGGAAGACCATTGCAGACCTGTCATTAACTTTGAAGAGGGAGAAGAGAACAGGAGGTTGTCACCCCCTCCACCATCCATGAGCTAGCTCCCTTGGTGCCACCCACAGAGCCCCATGTGGTGCTCGGGCTCGAACCCAGGGCCTCACACATGTGAAGGAAGGTGCTTTGCACACACTCCTCTCCTAGGCCCTTGGAAAGGCTTTTTCTCAGGAGTTAAGATACTGGTTGGTAGTTGATTTAGTTTTCCTTATTCTGCTTTGTATAGGAAAAAAGATTCTCGGGGGCCGAGTAGTGGCACACGTTATAGTGCGCAAAGACCTGGGTTCAAGCCCCCAGCCCCCACCTGCAGGGAGAAGCTTTGCACGTGGTGGAGCAGAGCTACAGGTGTCTCTCCCTATCTGTCTCTCTGGTCACCACCCTGTCACCTGCAGGACTTCCTTCCAGCGGACGTGCAGGCCCAGTTCGCGGTCAGCCGAGAGCTGATCCGAAACCTCTACAACAGCTTCTACAAGCTCCGTGACCGGGCCGGGCGCATGGCCTCGCGGGCCCTGGACAACGCCTCTGACCTCCTCATATTCGGGAGGGAGCTAAGGCAGGTGGGGGGAGCGCGGTCACCTCCTGCCTGCTGCTGGCCCTCTCCCTCTGGGTATCTGGGGTGGAAGCCGGGTCTTCTCACTTTCACACGCTGTCCACGGTCTCCCTGGCCCTCCTTATTGTCCATGCAGCGCCAGGGAGGGAATGTGGCCTGTGACCTCCTGCTTGTGAGGCCTCCCTCACAGGCCTGTTGTTTTCAGTTAATGAGATAGGAAAGAGGAGGAGGAGAGACCCCACAGCCCTGCCCACCCTCCATGGGGCTCCCATGGTTGCTGGGACTCAAAGCCAGGGCCTGCTCTTGGCTAGGTCTATACTGTGGCTAGGTCTATACCTTACTGGAGAGCCATCTCCTGGCCACTTAACCTTCTTAAGTTTATTCATGAGAAAGCAAGAACCAGAGCGGGTGGGAGTCAGAGCACTGTTCTACTCTGGCCATGGCGTGGCCCCTGGTACTGACCTGGGACCCTGGGCCTGGCCAAGCCAGCTCTCAGAGCCTACCTGTGCTCTCGTGAACTGGAGGTCATGGAGACCATCGGTGGGGCGTCCTGGAGACCGTTGGGGGGCGTCCTGCCACCCAGTGCTCCCTGGATCTCCCCAGGCTCCTCTAGGCCTGAGCTCGCCCTTCCCCGCTCCCCTCAGTGCCCTGGGGTCCGACACCACACCGCTGCCCTCCTGGGCCACCCTCCACAGCAGCTCGTGGGGGTCCCTGAAGCAGGCGCTGAGGGGCCTGTCCGTGGAGTTTGCGCGGCTTGCCGACAAGGCCGCCCAACAGGTGAGTCCTCCATCGGCTGTGCCCGGGCCCCGAGTCATCCCCCCCTCTGGCCCACCCCCTCTGGAGGCTGCCCACCTGATGCTCTGCCGCGCCGAGTGTCACTGTGTGGTGACGCCGAGGCCTGTGGCCAGGCTCCGTTGAGTCGCAGTACTTGTGGGTCACCAGGGCTGTGCCAGCCTGAGTTCGCTGCTCCCAGCAGAGGATGAGAGACGCTGCTCATGAGACCCCACAGCCACTTGTAGGGAGAGGTTCCCTGGTGGTGGCTGGGGGCTAGAACCCAGGTCCTTCCATTAGCTACCTCAGACGCCTTATCTGCTGGCGCCAGGAGTGGAGACCCTGTGCATTGGCCCGCCCGCTCCCTCCTGCCCTGTGTGGCTAGAAGGGAAGGGGCATGGATGGACACCAGCCATGGGCTCTCTACTGCCCTGCATGTGGGCCAGTGACATGAACCCAGGGCCTCCAGCACAGAGAGGCATGCATTCCACTGGCCCTGGTTTTAGGTGAGCTCCCTGGTCCATACCTGGAACGTGTGGCAGCTTGCTTAGTGCTGAATGGGAGCTTTGGGGATAAGTGGCCTTAGCTGTGGTGTGGGGACACACTGGACCCAGGGCCCTCAGGTGCCCAGCTCGCATCTGGTGCACAGAGGCCGGCATATGTCCTTTCTGCTTCTAGCCTCCCTCCCTCCTCCTATCTTTTTCTGCCTCCCCCATTTTGTTTTTCTCTTTTTCCTTCTCTCTCCCTCCCCTGCTTCTCAACTCCCGTTTTTTTTTTTTTTTTTTTTTTTGACTTTTAATCATATTTATTTACTGGATAGAAACGACCAGAAATCAAGAGGGTAGGGGGAAGATAGAGAGACACCTACAGCCCTGCTTCATCACTTGTGAAGCCTCCCCCCTGCAGGTGGGGACCAGGGACTTGAACCTGGGTCCTTGTGCACTGTAGTGTGTGTTCAGCAAGGTGCACCCCCACACACACTGCCTCGGCTTTGATCTGCAGGAGGCCAGGCAGTGCAGGCAGCAACAGGCCAGGTGGGTGGCCCTGACCCGAGGGTGGCACGTCCCTGTGGAGGCTGTAGGGGGCGGGTGGTTGTGGGAGCGGGCCCCAGAACTGGGGTGGCTGAAGCTGTGGGTTGCGTCCTGATGACCATCCCCTTGCTTCTAGGGCAGACAGGAGGAGAATGATGTGGTGGAGAAGCTGAACCTCTTCTTGGACTTGCTGCAGTCGTACCGGGTGAGGCTGGGGCCTCGGAGGACGGGGTTTGGCTTGGGGTGAGGGGGACCTGGGCATCTTCTGGCCTGGGCAGGTGGAGCCATGAGGTGTGAGGGATTTACTGGTGGTGTTTTGAGGAGTTCAGCCCCCCAGGCTTCCAGTGTCACTAGGCCTGGGGACACTTTGGTCTACCCAGCCGTCTGCACACAGGCTCTGGCTTCACCTGAGGACAACTGTGTGGATGTGTGTGTGTGTGTGTGAGCATGGGGGGCCGGCCAGTGAGGATGGGAGGGAGGAAGCAACCCTTCTATGTGGAAGGGGTTCAGAGCCGTGGATACAGATGGCAGTGCTTGGCGTTCTCCATTGGTTGATATGGGCTGTGGGGGTTGTGCACTCCGGCCACTCTGGGGCCCCGGTTCTGTCAAGGGTGGTGCCCAGCCCTGTGGCTGACGCCACCGTGCCGCAGGACCTGTGTGACCGTCATGAGAAGGGCGTCCTTCACAAGCAGCAGCGGGCACTGCACAGGTATGGCCTGATGCGCCGCCAGATGCTGAGTGCTGCTGCGCAGAGCCGCGAGCCGCTCGCTGTGGACCGGCTGGAGTCACACATCCTTGAGGTAGCAGCTGGGGCTGGGGGTGTGCTCCCCCCCCCCCCACCGGGCTTGGGCCCTGGGTTCCAGGCTCTGTCTCGCAGCAGGAGAACGCCATTCAGACCATGGAGCTGCGGAACCACTTTTCGCTGTACTGTCTGCACCAGGAGACGCAGCTGGTCCATGCCTACCTGCCCCTCACCTCCCACATCCTGGGTGCCTTCGTCAACTCGCAGATCCAAGGGCATGAGGAGGTGGGCTCCCGCCTGCCTGGGACAGGGAGGGAGTGGGTGGGCATGTCCCCCTGGGCTTACTGGCTGGGAGACGGGACAGAGTGACTGACAGCAGGCCTGGGACTGTGGGGTAGCTCGTGGCAGCAGAGCGAAGAGGGAGCTGGACAACTGTTGATGGGCATGAGAGCGAGAGCAGAGATTTATTTTGGGGCCAGAAAATAGCCGACTGGGAGGGTGTGTGGTGTCACAGCAAGGGGGCAAGCTCTGTCTCTTCTGTCAGAGCAAGTGGGAATGTTTCTGTGGCAGTCAAGTTGCAGGTGGGGAAAAAGATAGACTCAGGAGAGGGCCAGAGCCTGCTCAGCTCAGGCACATGGTGGTGCCGGGGATCGCCACAGCCTGCTCCCCTGGTCCAGTGGGGGCAGGCAGCAAGTCCTCTCTTCTAGGGAAAGTCCCGTGGGTGGTGAGCGTGGTGGAGGGCACCCAGCCCCCAGCCCTGACTCTGGGTGGGTGGGCCCTCGTGGCCCAGCCCCACTATTTCTGTGGGCCAGCTGCCCTAGCACCAGTGCCCCAGGGACACCATAGAGCCATGAGGCAAGGTAGGCTGGAGATTGTCCCCAGGACAGGCCCAGAGGCTGTTGGCTTCCAGAGAACTGGGGAGACTCCCGGAGAACTGAGAGCTACCCCCAGGGCCACTTCCTTCTTTCCCGTCTCCTTCTGAGTAGCCAGGGCCTCAGGCATGGGGAACTTCATTTCTAGGCCACTCTTGGGGGTAGGAGGGCCATAGCTCCAAGCTTCCCTTCCCTACAATCCCACTGAGCCCTGGGCCCCATGCCAATGTCCCTTCTGCTTCTGGCCTGCCCCCCCCTTCCTGTACCACCACTGACACCCCCCCACCCTGTCCCCACAGATGAGCAAAGTGTGGGACGAGCTGAGGCCCAAGCTGAGCTGCCTCTTCGTGGGACCCCACAGTATGCCTGGCCCCCCAGATGGCCTGTCTCCCCACTAGCCTACGAGGGCCAGGCCTTGACACCCCCAGACACCAGGTCCCTGCAGCCACGGACAGTGCTCATTCCAGGGACAGCTGTGGCCCCCCAGGGGTCTGGGCCGTCACCGCCACCCCCCACCTGGTGCTCCAGCTCACCGCCCTCACTGCCTGCAGGCTGGGCCCGGTGCGGGGCTGGCCTTCCTGCCTGTGCCTGTGCGTGCAGGACCCCAACACAATACTGCAAGGTGTGGGGCTCGTGCCTAGGCCTCATTCAGCTTGTGTGACGATCAGTGGCCCCATCCTGAGACCCTAGGATGATTCCCGAGTGCCTTGGGGTGGTGGTGGTGGTAGCTGATGGGACCTTGTCCCCCCAGCCTGGCATGATTGCCGGGACTGTAACCAGGAGCCCAAAGGCCATGTGCTGCCAGGGCCTGACCCCACGTGAGTGACCGCTGCAGCCCTGTGACACTCCTGCCCAGGGCTGGGGGGGTGGGGTACACCTGGCCCCCCACTGCCCCACAACCAAGGGACAGGCCCCCGCTCAGCTGGAACCCAGGGTCAGTGCCTGTCCTCCTCTGTGCCTTCGCTCTCCTGTGGCCTTGGCCTCAGCCCCCAGCCAGGCATTCCAGCCATAGCAGCCTCCAGGGGTGACCTTGGGGCACAGGCACTCCAGACCCCAGCCTCGGGGTAGGCTGGCTCCTCCCGGGGTGGCGGGTGGGCAGGCGGCCCGAGTGAAGCACTTTACAGGCTGCAGGACCAGTGACCCAAACCCAATAAACTGGAATTGTTTACAAACAGTCCACGGCTTTATTGTGCCTGGAGCACTGAAGAAGCCTCTGTAGCCGCCCTGGGCCCCTTTGCCATGATGGGTGGTGGGCAAGCAGGAGCCTAGGAGAACCCTGGCCAGGTCTCTTGGCGGGAGGCCTGTCCCCTGGTCCTAGAAGGTGTCCACCTCCTGCAGCCTGTAGTCCAGGATGGTGTCATGGCCCTGGAACTTGAAGTGGCCCTGGAACTTTTTCCTCTGCAGCAGCAGCGGGAACCAGTAGCTGTCGTCCGGCCACATGTCCCCAAAGGGGATCTGGTCCAGGTGGAACCACCGAGGGCGCATCTCTGGGAGGCCAGGTGTGGTCAGCTGGGTGGGTGCTGGTGACCTCCCCAGAGCCGCTTTGCCCAAAGCAGATCCCTTAGGGATACGGCCTGTGCTTGTGGGGGTGACCTAGTGGCCGCCCTGGGCTGTGAGAGGCCCCAGTTCTACCCCCCTATACCACCCATGTCTTCCTCATGGTGCTGGGGTTCAAACCTAGAGCCTCATGCCCGGCCAGGCCCACAACCCACAGCGCCTCACCATCGCTCTCCTGGGGGGTGCCCTGGGCACTGTCAGTGCAGAAGACGTGCACGTCCATCAGCTCGGGGATGCCCACAAACTCGAACACCAGGTGGCCGGCCTTGTGCAAGGTACCTGCTGTCAGCCCACTCTCCTCCTGCAACTCCCTGGAGGCAGGGGCAGCCACCCTCAGAACGGTGTGAGATAGGCATGCCGGGAGGGAGGGTGGTGCTCCCCCCCCCCAATACTCCCTGTTGGGTCTTGGCATCTGAGCTTGGGCCTTTCAGTCCTGCCTGGGAGGCACCATCGCCTGTTCTGCACCCCTTCCCCTCCTGGCTCCATGCCGGGAGGGCCCAGCACCCACCCTGCCTGGTCCTGGAGGCAGAACCAGAATCCGCTGGCTCTACTAACTGTGTTCCTAGTGTCAGTGAGTCTACCCCATGCCCAAAGTTAGGGCACAGGCCCCCCAACACCCCATGTGCCAGAGCTGCATAGCTGGGTGCGGGGCACACAGGGCTTTTCTGGTCTGAGGGCTGCAGCTAACCGTGCAGGCCGAGGCCAGGGGCCACAGTGGAGCTGGACCGTCCAGTGTGAGGCCCAAGACGGGCCTGGTCAGTGTCACTGTGGTGCACTGGTCCTTCCCCTCTCTCAGTAACAGTCACTAAAAAAACAGTGTGTTTGTGTGTGTGGGGGGGGAGTCTGGGGTAGGTTAAGTGCATGTGGTGCAAAGCACAAGGACTGGCGTAAGGATCCTGGTTTGAGCCCCCGGCTCCCCACCTGCAGGGGAGTCGCTTCACAAGCGGTGAAGCAGGTCTACAGGTGTCTATCTTTCTCTCCCCCCTCTGTCTTCCCCTCCTCTCTCCATTTCCTCTCAGTCCTATCCAATAACGACATCAATAATAACTACAACAATTAAAAAAATCGGGCAACAAAAGGGAATAAATAAATATTAAAAAAAAAAAACTGGGGAGGCCGGGTGGTACCACACTGGGTTAAGTGCATGTACATGGCACAAAGTGCAAGGATCTACACAAGGATCCAGGTTCGAGCTCTTGGCTCCCCATCTGCAGGGGGGTCTCTTCACGGGTGGTGAAGTAGGTCTGCAGGGGTCTATCTTTCTCTCCCCGTCTTCCCTTCCTCTCTCGATTTCTCTCTGTCCTATCCAACAACAGCAGCAACAACAATGGGGTAAAAAAGTAATCCACCAGGAGCAGTGAATTCATAGTGCAGGCACTGAGCCTCAGCAATAACCCTGGAGGCAAAAACAAAAAAACGGCATGACCGAGGGGGGCTGCCCCATCAGCCCAGCCCGCACAGCCCCACTTGCGCCCCCTCACCTCCTGGCTCCGTCCTCGATGCTCTCTCCTTCCTGCACTTTGCCACCGAAGCCATTCCAGCGGCCGGCTCCGAAGCCCCTCTTCTTCATGCCCAGGAGAATGCGCTGAGGCTGCAGCACCAGGACCAGGGTGTAGAGCCTGGAGGGCTGCATGGTGTCGGGGTTCTGGGGGCACAGGGACGTGGGTGTGCAGGTGTGCTCCGGGAGCCCCTTCCTCCGTGGGGCACCTGGTGTTGGGGGAGGTGTCCCAGCCGAGCCCCCACTGTGAGCTGTGCCCACCCTTTGCTGAGGGCACCCAGGCCGCCTGAACCCTGCCTCCGTCCCCGGTCCCACAGCACCCCCTGCAGGCGGCTGGTGCCACAGCTGGCCCATCCCTAGGGTTGCCTGGCTGGCTCACCCAGTAGGTGCGCAGGGTAGGGCAGGCTCCTTGGCCGCCTCCCAGGGGCCCACCAGCCTCTCTCAGGCTCCCTGCTCGCCCAGCATGCCCCCCACTCTGTCCGCCTGGCCTGCTGCTGCCCACGGCTCTGCACCTAGCCATCCTCCCCTGAACCCCCTGGTGCCTGCCCACCTGGCGTCCTTCCCCGAACCCCCCTGCCCGTGTCCCCCCGTCCTCATCCACCTGGCCGCCCTCCCCTGAACCCCCATCTCCCTGCCCACCTGGCTGTGCTCCCAGAAGCCCCATAACCCGAGCCCCAGCTGCTTGTTCATCTAACACAACCCCAGATCCCCACGCACCTGCTCCAGCTCTCCGCCTCCGAGCGACTTCCGGGGGCGGGACACGGACCGGAAGTGGCAGGAACTTCCGGTAGCGCCATGACTGGGTAAGCGAGGCTTAACGGTGGAGGGCCGCGCGGTGGAGGCGGGGACACAGCTCAGGCTGCCCCTGGGCCGGGGTCTGCGACCGGGGTGGGGGGTCCGGCTTGGGTAGGCTGCTCCTCTGTCCTCCCCGCGCCCGGACCCAGAGCCCTCCCGTCACCTGGGCTGGAGGTTTCCCCCTCCACCCCCCCCCCCCCGCCCCGCGACCGCCTGGGACCCCCAGCGCCCTCCCCTAAACCTGTCACCTGGGAAAAAAAATGAAAATTTGACACCTGGGGAGGGGCTGTACCCCTACCTGGGCCAGAGCCCCTGAGCCCACTCCCCACCCCGTCCCTGTGCCTGAGCTCGGGGGGCTGTCCCCTGCACTAGCAGAGACCCCGGAGCCCACTCCCCACCCGCATCCCCAGCCTTGCCAGCAGGCCTGCCCGAAGCGCGGGCCGCCCCCGCCTGGTTCACCTGTGTTGAAGGTGACAGGTGGCCGGTGCGGGCCGCTCAGCCCCGGCACGGCGAGGCCACGGCAGGGCCTGTCCCGTGGTCCTTGGCGTCGCCGCTCACTGGACTGACCGGGAGGGCCGGGCCGGGTCGGCATCGGGGGCCCGTCCCTGGCATTCGCGTGTCTCTCCTAAGCCCGTGCGGGAGGTGAAGAGGTCTTTTTCCGCGGTGCGCGGTGCACGGTGCCACCCTGCCCCGTCTCTTCCCAGGCCCTGGAAGCTGGCGTGCGCGCTCCTCCCTTGGCGGGGCCTCCACGGCTCGGGCCAGCTCTGCAGGGCCCGCTCCGGCGCCGATCACCAGTGGCTGGCCCGCCACCTCCGGGACCCGTTCGTGAAGGCCGCCAAGGCCGAGTGCTACCGCTGCAGGAGCGCCTTCAAGCTCCTGGCGCTGGACGACAAGTACCAGCTGCTGCGGCCCGGCCTCCGGGTGCTGGACTGCGGGGCGGCTCCCGGAGCCTGGAGCCAAGTGGCTGTGCAGAGGGTCAATGCTGCGGGCGCAGGTGGGCCGGGTCCGAGCTGGGGACACGCAGCGCCGCCCACTCTGGGCGGGTGGGGGGTGGGCACCGGCAAGGCCATGACGTCATGGTTTGGGGGCTGGCAAAGTGGAGCAGCCGGTAGGGCCCTGAACTCTCAGGCCTGGGAGCCCGAGTAGGATTGCTGGCATCACACTTGCCGGGGTGGTGCTCTTTCTATTACTTTAAAAAAAAGGGGGGGCGTGTGGTGGTGCAACTGGAAGAACGCGGTTCGAGCCCCGGTCCCCACCTGTAGGGGGAAAGCATTGCGAGTGGTGAAGCAGTGCTGCAGGTGTCTCTCTGTCTCTCTCCCTCCCTATCACCCCCTTCCCTCTTGGTTTCTGGCTGTCCTTATCCAATAAATAAAGATTTCAAAAAATTAAAAAAAAAAAGAAAAGTGGGGGCCAGGCGTTTGTGCAATGGGTCAAGGGTACATGGCACCAAGCACAAAGACCAGCTCAAGGATCCTGGTTCAAGCCCCTGCTCCCCACCTGCAGGGAGTCACTTCACAAGTGGTGAAGCAGGCCTGCAGGTGTCTTTCTCTCCCCCTCTGCCTTCCCTATCTCTCTGTTTCTCTCTGTCCTATCCAACAACAACAATGATAAATGACAAGGGCAACAAAAAGGGGGAAAAAACTGGCCTCCAGGAGCAATGCAGGCGCTGAGTAGTGCAGGCACTGAGCCCCAGCAATAACCCTGGCGAAGTGCAAGGACTGCTGTAAGGATTCTGGTTCAAGCCCCTGGCTTTACAGGCGGTGAAGCAGGTCTGCAGGTGTCTATCTTTCTCTCCCCCTCTCCATCTTCCCCTCCTCTCTCCATTTCTCTCTGTCCTATCCAACAATGACAACAGCAGTGGCAACAACAATAATAACTACAACAATAAAAACAACAAGGGCAACAAAAGGGAAAATAAATAAATATTTAAAAAAAGATGGGCAGGGGTAGATAGCATAATGGTATGCAAAGAGACTCTCATGCCTGAGTCTCCAAAGTCCCAGGTTCAATCCCCTGCACCTCCATAAACCAGAGCTGAACAGTGCTCTGGTTTAAAAAAAAAAAAAAAAAAAGATACGGTAGGGCAGCGAGGGCTTGGTGAGCAGGCAGGGAGCCGCTCTAGGTGAGGCCAAAACCAACGGCCACTTACTTCACCGCTGCCTGGAGCAGCCGCGGCCCCCGTGTCTGGTTCATACCCAAACCCAGTCGCTCACTTCTGGGTCTCTCGCTGACGGGATTGGTCGGGCTGCAGGCTGGATTTGCTGACTGAATCCAGAGAGGCACCAGGTACCTGGGCATCCTTTTCCAGTCTTATCAACAATCAGAGACGGAAACAGGCTCGAGTCAGGTCCCCTTGGGGCTGGGTCTGCCTGTGGCCCAGCTGTGGCTCGGATAAGGGGGTGGGGGCGGCCATTCCCTCCTGAGTGCTCTGTAGGGCCTGTGGGAAGCGGGGGACTCATCCTCACATCTTCACTTGGTCCTTGACCCCCTTTCCGTCACCTGTCAAGTGTTTCTTCAGGAAGGTTCAGGGTGCACAGTAACCCTTTTTTAAAGCAACTTTTTTTTAAAAAAAATAATATTTATTTATTTTGAATAGAGAGAAATTGCGAGGGAAGGAGGAAATAGAATGGGAGAGAGGCAGAGAGACACCTGCAACCTGCTTCACCACTCGTGAAGCTTTCCTCCTACAGGTAGGGACCAGGGGCTTGAACCCGGATCCTTGCACACTGTAATGTGTGCACTCAACCAGGTGCACCACTGCCTGGCCCCCTAGTGACCCCCTTTTATTTGCCTCCAGGGTTATCGCTGGGGCTCAGTACTGGTGCTAGGAATCCACCACTTCTGGTGGCCACATTTTCTCATTTTATTGGATAGGACAGACAGAGAGAAATTAAGAGAGGAGTGGGGAGAGAGAGGGAGTGAGACAAAGAGACACCTGCAGATCTGCTTCACCGATTATGAAGTGTCCTCCCAGCAGGTGTGGAGGTGGGAGCTCGAACCCAGGCCCTCATGCTTGATAATGTGTGCTTGACCATGTGCGTCACTGTCGGGCTCCCTAGTAACCCTCTCTGCTTCCTCCTTAGACTCAGGGGCCGCCATAGGCTCTGTGCTTGGGGTAGACCTGCTGCACATCTCTCCCCTGAAGGGAGCAACATTTCTGTGCCCCGCTGACGTCACAGACCCAAGCACCTTCCAGAGAATCCGAGAGCTGCTGCCCGGCGGGAGAGCAGACGTGCTTCTGAGCGACATGGCGCCCAACGCCACAGGGATCCGGCAGCTGGACCACGACAAGCTCATCAGCCTGTGCCTGACCCTGCTGGCCCAGGCCCCTACCATCCTGTGCTGCGGGGGCACCTTCCTCTTCAAAACCTGGGCAGGCAGCCAGAGCCAGTGGCTGCAGAAGCAGCTGGCAGAGGACTTCCGGAGCGTGCGTGTGGTCAAGCCTGCGGCCAGCAGGAAGGACTCGGCAGAGTTGTATTTCTTGGCCACCCAGTACCGAAGAGGGAAGGACTCTGGGAAGGGCTGAGCCTCCTGCCAGTTCTGGTTCTTCTTCAATGGAAGCAGCCGGCTGGGCCTGGGGGATGCCGGGCAGGACAGGGGCGGCCTTTGTGGCCTGAGTGGGGAGGATGAGACGGTGTTTGCTCAGTGGCCACGTGGCTGACGTGACTTGTGAAGAAGCCGGGAGAAAGACAGACGGAAGGATGCAGGGCAGAGCGAGCCGGCCCTCAGAGAGAAGCAGGGGGGACCGAGGGCTTCCCATGGCGGTTCTGTCCTGTGTGATGCATTTGGGGACTCACCTCCAGCCAGGAGCCTTCCCGGATCTGCTGGGGGAGGACCTGTGGCAGGGTTATGCCTCCAGTGGCGCTGTGCCCTCGTGTCTTAGTGCTCCAGGCTCCCGAGAGCCTCATAAAGGCAGCTAAGCAGATGACGCATGGCAGCTCCTTTCTCTCGGACCCACCCAGGAACTCTGGCCCAGGAGTCAGAGCCTGCTATTTCAAGTGCTTGTCCCGCTTCTCTGTTTCTTAACCAGCTTGATTTACTCCTTGTGAGGCAGGACTGGGCTTCACCTGCTCTGCTTCTTCCAGAGGCCTTTTGAGTATGGGGTTAAGTTGTGTTTCACTTTACTTTATAGGTCAGAGAGAAACTAGAAGATAGAGAGAGATAGAGACAGACACACCTGCAGACCTGCTTCACTCTTCCTGAGGGTGGGGACTGGTGGCTTGAATCTGAGTCCTTGTGCATGGGAACATGTGCTCAACCAAGTGCACCACCACCTGGCCCTGATTCTGGGTTGGGTTTTTTTTTCCCAAATATTTATTCCCTTTTGTTGCCCTTGTTTTATTTTTTTAATTTTTAATTTTATTTATTTATTTATTTATTGGATAAAGACAGGTAGAAATCGAGCGAGAATGGGGTGATAGAGAGGGAGAGAGACAGAGACACCTGCAGCCCTGCTTTACCACTTGTGAAGCTTTCCCCCTGCAGGTGGGGACCAGGGGATCGAACCTGGGTCCTTGCGCATTGTAATATGTGCGCTCAACCAGGTGCGCCACCACCTGGCCCCCTTCCCTTGTTTTATTGTTGTAGCTATTATTGATGTCTTTGTTGTTAGATAGGACAGAGAGAAATCGAGAGGAGGGGAAGACAGAGGGGGAGAGAAAGATAGACACCAGCAGACCTGCTTCACTGCTTGTGAGTGACTCCCCTGTAGGTGGGAAGCTGGGGGCTCGAACCGGGATCCTTACTGCAGTCCTTGTGCTTTGTGCCATGTGCGCTTAACCCGCTGCGCTACCAACCGACTCCGTTTTTTTTTTTTTTTTTTTTTGCCTCCAGGATTATTGTTGGGGCTTGATGCTGATACTGCTTCCTGCCTGCATTCCCCCCTACCCCTTAATTTTTATTAGGACAAAAAGAAATGGAGAGGAAAGGGAAATAAAGGAAGAGAAAGAAATGCAGCTGCAGACCTGCTGCTTGTGGAGTGTACCCCCCCCCCCCCCCCCGCAGGTGGGGAGCTAAGATTTGGGGCTGGGTGAGGGAAACAGCACAGTGGCTCTTTTTTATTTTATTTTATTTTAATCAGAGCACTGTTCAGCTCTGGTTTATGGTGGTGCGTGGGATTGAACCTGGGACTTCGGAGCCTCAGGCATGAGAGTCTGTTTGCATAAACATTATGCTATCTACCCTCCACCCAAGCACGGTGGTTCTGCAAATAGGTTTTCATGCCCCAGGCTCAGGGCCCAGGTTCAACCCCCAACACTATCAGCCAGAGCTGAGCAGGGCTCTGGTCTCTCTTATTCAGACAAGAAAGATCTTTTTAAGAGAAATAGGGCTGGGTGGAGGGTAGACAGCATCATGGTTCTGCAAAGAGACTCTCCTGCCTGAGGCTCCAAAGTCCCAGGTTCAGTCCCCAGCACTGCCAGCCAGGGATGAGCTGGGCTCTGGGGAAAATAACAACAATAACAGTTCCAGTGGTCCTGGAGGTGGCACAGTAGATAAAGCATTGGATTCTGAAGCATGAGGTCCCAAGTTCAATCCCCGGCAGCACATGTACCATAAATAAATAAAATAACAGTTCCAGCACCGCCAGCCAGGGCTGAGCTGGGCTCTGGGGAAATAACAATAACAACACCAGCTCAGCACCACCAGCCAGGGTTTTGCAGGGCTCTGGGGAAATAACAACAATAATAGTTCCAGCACTGTCTGCTAGGGCTGAGCTGGGCTCTGGGAAAGCAGAGGCAAGGAGCACCCTAGGGTGCAGCTTCTGAGCCGGCGGAGGTGTGTGGGCGTGCGCGCGCGTGTGTGTGGTGGTGGGGAGTTACTGGGGCGGGGCTCAAGGACCGGAAGAGTCGCCCCGCCCTGATCTCGCGAGAGCGCTCCGCACGTCCCGCGAGAGTGTACAGAAGAGGGAGATCCGAGTGGAGCGGCGCGGTTCCAGCGACTGGGGCTGAGGGGACAGACGGCGTGCGGGGTGAGGGGACAGACAGTTTGCGGGGGGAGGCCGCAGAGCCGCCGGGGGAGATGGGCAGGAGAGTCCAATGGGCACCACCTCCCAGACGGTGCTGGGGCTGATATGGGGGTCCTGGGGGGTGGTATGGGGGTGTTGGGGGCTGATATGGGTGCTGGGGCCAATGTGGGGTGCTGGGAGCTGATATGGGGGTGCTGGGACTGATATGGGGGTGCTAGGCTGATCAGGGGGGGCTGGGGCTGATATGGGTTCTGGGGACTGACATGGGGGTGCTGGGGGATGATATGGGGGTGCTGGGGGCTGATAAGGGGTTGCTGGGCTCATATGGGTGCTGGGGGCTGATATAGGGGTGCTAGGGGCTGATAAGGGGGTGCTGGGCTCATATGGGTGCTGGGGGCTGATATGGAGGGGCTGGGGGCTGATATGGTGGTGCTGGGGGCTGATATGGTGGAGCTAGGGCCGATGTTGGTGCTGGGTCTGATATGGGGGTGCTGGGGCCTGATATGGGTGCTGGGGCTGATATGGGTCCTGGGGGCTGATATGGGAGTGCTGGGGGTTGACGTGGGTGCTGGGGCTGATATGGGTGCTGGGGGCCCTGACTGCGCTCTCTGACCCTCTTTCTGCCCCTTTGTCTAGCAGAGCCATCGGCTGTGATCCAGTGGGTGCTGGGTTTGGAGTGCTGGGTGCTGTGCCGGGGGCCGGAGTGACCCTGTGTCCCCGCAGGCTGGCCATGGATGACCTGGGCGAGAGCACCACGGTGCTGTCCACCCTGCGCTCCCTCGACAGCTTCATCTCACGGCGCGGGGACGACGCCTCAGCACTGGACGGCTCCCTGCAGACGCAGTACCGGCACAACATGCGGGTGAGGCATCCCCCTCTGGGGCCAGGAGCATGGCCTCCCTCCAGGGGTCCTGGTGGGGGGTGAGAGGGCTGCCAGATGGCCCTGCCCTGAGCCCTGGCCCCGTCCTGCTCCGGATGGCAGTCCGTTCTCCTCCCTCCCAGCTGCCCCTTGGTGGAGTGGGGTCTAGCGGTCCTGCTCCCCCCACTCTCTGCAGCCTGCTGGCCACATCACATCTCTCAGGAAGCCAGTGACCCGGGAAGGCTAGCCCTGGGTCCCTGATTCCCGTGCTGGGGCCTGAGGGTCAGGGAGGGCCCCCAGCTCATAGTCCCCCCCCCCCCCCGCCCCAACGACAGCTGGAGGAGCGAGCAGAGCAGATCCGGTCCAAGTCGCACCTCATCCAGGTGGAGCGGGAGAAGCTGCAAATGGAGCTGAGCCACAAGCGGGCCCGCGTGGAGCTGGAGCGGGCGGCCAGCACCAGCGCCCGCAGCTACGAGGTGGGTGCCTGCTGCCAGGTGCTCCTCGCCGCAGGGCCTCCTCACGAGCAGGGCCTGTGCATGCGTGAGGAGCACATGCAGCTGGGGAAGGGACAGGCATGCCTCTGGGATGCCGTGGCTTTGCCCTCCCCTGGTGGTTGTGGCAGGAGGTGGGTGCTGTCACGGACTGTGCTGACGGTCTCCGTCTTCCCCCTCATGCTTGGCATTGGCTGGACGGACGGCGGGCAACTGTTGCAGGCTCACTGAAAGGCCTGCTTCTGAGCTCGACCCTGGGGAGAGGCCCGCCCTCCCTGCACCTGCGGTTTCTGTGCATGGCTCTGGGAATGGTCCCGCAGAGCACCTGCCTCCCGTGCCTGAAAGCCCAGGGTTTGCTGCCTGCACCACTGGGAGCACTGCCAGGGAGGGTAGGCACTGCTGTGGGGCATCCTCTGTCCCTGTCACCATGTCCCCCACAGAGATGGCATGGCAGGACGTGTCGTCTGGGAGGGTCTCGGCACCGGGGTGCTGGCGCCCTGTGTCCTTTCCCTGGATTTGACTGCTGCGCGCGCTCGCTCAGCTCTGAGGATGCAGTGTGTGGGGCAGGTGGGGCCTCAGCCCTCCTGCCCAAGCTCCCTGTTGGCTGCTGGGATCTGGGTTCAAGGCCTGGGCTCTGCCTGAGCCACGCCTAGTGGCACTGAGCAGGCCTGTGCAGCCCGTGTCCTGCGGCCTGACCTGTGGGCTCTGTCCCTGCTGAGTTGGCTCTGTTGCCCTGCCAGAGGCTGGCTGACTGCTCTCACCGACTCCCGGGGCTGACCGGAAGACCAATGTCTCTTCCAACACTCCTGCTCCAAGTTTTTATGTTTTAAAACCTTTTCTTAGTTATCAGGGAGAGAAGGAGAGAGGGAGGCCGACTAATGCACTGCTTGGCTTAGGCATAAGGTGGTGCCAGGATTGAACTCGTGGCCTCTGGCTCCTCCAGTTCATACCTGGTGCTTTGACAGCTGAGCTTCCTCTTTGGCCCTGGCCACCCTCCTCCTGGGAGGCCCCTGTCCTTCCAGGCTAAGAACTCGGTGGCTGTCGGGCTCATCCCCTCCTCCCAGCAGCTATGCCGCCTGGCTGTCTGGGGCTCCTGTCCCCGCACGGCATCTGCTCCTGCAGTTGGGGTGCTGGGAGCCTGTGCTCAGGGTGGGCCCCACACAGCCCTCCCTGCACAGGCGACAGTGCTTTGACCGCCGCTGCCCCCAAGGGTCCCGGCCAGCCTGAGGCCGAGGCTGCTGTGGCCCCCAGCTCTGCGTCTAGTCCTGCTTCAGAGCCCTCTGCCCCCCTCACCCTGCTCTACCCCCTCAGCGTGAGGTGGACCGCAACCAAGAGCTTCTGAGCCGCATCCGACAGCTGCAGGAGCGGGGCGTTGAGGCAGAGGAGAAGATGAAGGAGCAGCTGGAGCGAAACCGCCTGTGCCGCCAGAGCCTGGACGCTGCCAGCCAGCGGCTTCAGGAGAAGGAGGAGGGCCTGGCGGAGGCCGGCGAGGTGGGGGGATCTGGAGGAGGAGGGTGGGCAGGAGAAGGAGGATGAGCTCTGGGGTGGTCAGGAGAGGGTGGGTGGGCTCTGGGGCGGGCAGAAGGATGGGTGCTGGCTCTGGGGCGGGTAGGTGTGTACTTGTCTTGGGAGTCTTAGTCTAGGGTTCGAGTCTCAGCTGTTTTTCTTACAGCCTGGTCTGCGCTACCTGTAGGATATTATTCCACAGATTCAGAGTTGGGGGGTGGGGTGGGCGCTGAGCCTGCTGTCCTTCCAGGGCTCTTTCTGATTACTGCAGCCCCCTGTTTTCTGTGCTGAGGGGTACCTGGATGTGTGGCATAGCTTGTGAGGCTGGGGGCTCGGCATGGAGGCAGCGCCCAGCAGAGCGGGGCCTGGTGTGGGGACCTGCAGGGTGGTCGGAGCTGTCACCGGGGCACAGAGCCGGGGCCGTTGGGAGTGAGGTCTGGCACCTGATGCCCCGTCTGCAGAGCCTGTCCTCTCCTGAGCTCCCGTGCTCGGGAAGAGGAGACGGCTCTTCCCAGGGAGGTCCTCGTCACCCGCCTTTCTTGCTCCAGACCATCGGCCGGCTGAAGGGGCAGCTCTCGGAGCTGCAGTGGAGCGTGCTGGGCCAGGAGCGGCAGGTGCAGCGCCTAGAGTTGGAGAAGCAGGAGCTGCAGGAGCAGCTGGACCTGCAGCGCACGTGAGTGGGGGCTGGGGCTGCGTTGCAGGTATCTCCTGGCCGAGGAAGGGGAGACCCTGGTCTGAGCTGGCTGACCCTGCATGGGGAGGGGTACAGCGAGTGAACGGGCTGGTCTGTGGCAGTGGCGCTGCGGGCCCCTACCCTGCGCTGGGCCTTGCTCTCAGCTATCCTCTTCGTTCCCCTGGTTCCTGGGCCAGGCAGAGTGCTGGGGCTAGGGGAACCCGGTCTTTGGCAATCTGGACGTCCATCTGTCCTGGCAAGGGGGGGCCGGCAGAGGGGTTCTCATCCAGCCGGAGAGCACAAGGCCGTCGGCTGCTGCTACTCTGTGCCCGAGTGAAGTACTTTTTTGTCCACAGCAAATGGCAGGAGGCAAATCAGAAAGTCCAGGAGCTTCAGGCCAGCCATGACGAACGGGTGGACCAGGAGCTGAGGGTCAAGGTGCGCTACCCCTGCGGTCATTAGTGTCACGGACAGCAGGGCTCCTCTGTGAGCCGCAGCCTGTCTGGGGCCCGGGAGGCATGGGGTTCAGAGGGGCACCCTGGGAGCCTGTCCTGCTTACCCTCACTGGCAGACACCCACACCCCACTCTGTCTTTGCAGTGCCACTGGCTTCTGTTGCCACCCCCCTCCCTTTAGCCCTCCCCCTGCACTGTGCTCCCTGCCCAGGGTGGCCCCTTAGTGTGGAGCTGGGGGCTTGCTGGCTCCTTGCAGCCTGCCAGTGACTGTCACCAGTGGGCGCGCTGTCCCCGGGGACGGTGAGGCGAGCCTCAGCATGGGCTGGGGTGCCCCACTGACTCCCTCATTCGGGGGTCTCGTAGGACATGGCCCAAGGCTGGTGCAGCCCAGTAGGGCCTCCGGGGAGGGGCAGGAGGGGTTGTAGGCATCCCGAGGGCCGGGCTCTCCGGCAATGACTAGGTCACCCTCACCGCCCACAGGAGCTGGAGCAGAAGCTGTGCTTGCAGGAGCAGGACGCGGCTGTCGTGAGGAGCATGCGCACGGAGCTGCAGCGGCTGCCCCAGCTGGAGCGCGAGTTGCGACAGCTGCGTGAGGAGAATGCCTACCTGAGGTGAGGTGAGGTGGGGGCTGGGCACTGCAGGCTGTGGGGGTCCTCTGGCGCCCTGCCCTGACTCTGCTCCCGTCTGCAGGGAGGCGCGCGAGACCACGGGGCTGCTCCGGGAGGAGGTGGAGGGGCTGCAGCGGCGGCTGGGGCGTCAGGAGAAGCTGCAGCAGAGCCTGGTGGATCTGGAGCTGGAGAAGGAGGTGGGCCTGGGGCCGCTCAGAGACCCCGCAGTCTGGCAGCTGGCCGGGGCAGCGCACTCTCCCTTATTTGTGTGTGGCCGCGGCGCCGGGCGCTGGCTGCACGATCCTGGGTGAGCTGTGGGCCTCTCTGTTCTCCCAGCCTGTGGTGAGGACCAGGAGTTGGCCACCCTACAGCACCAGGGGCTGAGCCCAGCCCATCCTGAACTCAGGGCCAACACGGGCTTTGTGAGGCAGAGTGGCACTGACGGCTCTGCCTGTCCTTGCAGAGGCTGCTGGCCAGGCTGCAGAGCTGGGAGAGGCTGGACCAGAGCACAGGCCTGAGCATCAGGTAGGCAGGGTCTCTGGGGGGTGGTCACACCGGATAGTGGTCACGAGTGGGGAGGGCAGGGGATCTCGTGAAGAGCGTCGTCCCTGTTGGGCCTCTGTCGCGGCAGCTGGTATCTCTGGGGGCTTCCCTGCCCCTCGGCCTCAGTGGCTTGGGGTTTCCCGTCGTGCTCCTCTGGGTCCCATTGTGAGCTCTTGTCTCCCCTGGAGACCCGAAGCCTGTGGCGTCTGCCGCCAGTCCCGCTGCTCTGCGTCTGCAGCCAGGCTATTCCAAGCGGTCTCGGCCCCCAGTCACCGCCTCTGGAGCCTCCCGCCTCACCCACCCACCGCCCCCCCCCCCCAGCCCCACCTGCAGGACCCGCTGGGGGTGTGCGCTCGCTGGAGAGCTTTCCACCCGCGCCCAGTGTGGGAAAGCCTCTGACTGTGCCTGGGAAGATGAGAGGCCGGGCTTCTGGCCTAAGCGGTGCCTGGTGGGCACAGAGGTTGGATTTCAGTCAGGCCGAGGGCTCCCTCTGCGAGCCAGGCTGGACTGAGCAGGCTGTCCGGCAGCCCGGGACACACGAGTTCTGCCTGGGGTGGTGGTAGAGGGGCAGGTGGGCGACCCCCCCCCACCCAGAGACCCGCATCTGACTGACTGGCCCCAGGCTCTGTCCACCTGGACTCTGTGTTGTGGGCTCTCATGTTCAGCTCCCACACCTGTGAAGGGTAGGGGGGCCCTGCTAGAACTTTGCTTGCTGGTTTCTGTGTTGTGTCCCAGAGCCCTGCTGAGCTCTGGCTGGAGGTGGTGCTGAGGGCTGATCCTGGGGCCTTGTAGCCTCAGACAGGGGAGTCTGGTGAACCACCATGCTGTGTTCTCAACCAACTCTGTCATTATTACTATTATTATTATTATTACTACTACTGTTTCTACTGCTACTACTATTGTTATTACCCCAGAGCTTTGCTCAGCTCTGGCTGATGGTGGTGCTAGGGATTGAACTTGGGACAGGAGAGTCTTGTAGAACCCTTGTGCTGTTCCCTGCTCCCTCCAATGGAGCTGGGCCCTGTGCTTCTACTCCAGGACCATTTTTCTATCTGGACAGAGAGACAGAGACACAGAGGGAGGGAGGCCACAGCAGTGATAGCTCCCCTGGGCCACGGTGCCTCCCACTGCTATGGGGCTTAGCCTGCTGTGCCTGTCAAGTGGGTGCCCTGCCCACCAAGCTCTGGACTGTCTTCTCGTGGGAGCGTGTGTGGGGGCCTTGTTCAGGCCCCTACCCTGGAGAGTGGCAGCTGGCTCTCCCCAGGAGGCTGTAGCTGGGAGACTACAGGGTCTGGCTCACCGCCCTGAGGGTCTGCCCTTAGTCTTACGACTAAGGCTCCGTCAGAACTGGCCACATGGCTGCTCACTCTTGCCTGACCAGCCTGGTTCTCCCCCGCCACTCTCTGTGGGTGTCTAAGGATACGGCCACTAGGTGGCACTGTGTTCTCAGTCATCCTGCGCCCTGCGACCTTGGGAAGAGTGGCTCCCTGTGCGGCCACTCCCTGGGGCTCCTTGCCCGTCCTGTCTTGGTCCTGGGTCAACCAGGTGAGGGCTGGATTATGTTCTTCTATGCCCGGTGCTGAGCTAGCCACTGCCGCCTGCCCCTCCGTCTGGCCCTGTAGCCCAAGCACCTCCGACCCACTGGCTCCTTGGGCGGTGGCTGTGGAGGGTCTGCCGGCCAGCCGAGGGCAGGCGAGAGATGTGGCCTCAGCACTGGAGACAGCTTCAGAGGGCCACATAGCTTGGCAGGGTGCTTTCTCTTCCAGACCTGGGTCCCTGGGAGCCTGAGGCTGCGGGGTGTTTGGTCCATTGCCTGGCGGTCAGCTAGTGCAGATGGGCAGGGGAGCCCTGGGACTGAGCCTCTGCCCACTGGGCCATTCCCCTGGGTGCTTGGGGCAGACACATAGGGGCTCCCTGAGTTACAGGGAGGGCACAGACTCAGACCCATACCAGGACTCACACCTGTGGGTGGGGACTGAAAGCCAGGGCTAGGTGTAGCCGGGGGCTCTGTCAGGACAGTGCCAATCAGGGCAGGGCCAGCACTGAAGGGCTGTGCCCACAGCCAGGGGACTCTCCGCCGGAACAGACTGCCCTCCCCAAGCTCCCGGGGCCCCACCGGAGCTAGGGGCGAGAGGAGAGGCGCGGGGCAGCTCTCAAGGAGGCAGGAAAGCACCTGGGGGAGACGCAGCCTCTGGGTAGGGAGGCCCAGAGCCGCTGGAAATGCCACGAGTGTCACAGGTACACAGGCTACGAGAACGGTGCCGGGCAGAAATAGATTTGGCTTCTCTCTTGGCGACCGGCAGCGCCTGGAATGTGAGCTGCTGGTGGTGAAATCAGAGGTGCTGGCGGTGCTGCCGAGAGACGCGGAAGGCGGCTGCTGGTACTGAAGGGGGCAGGGACCTCGCCTACAGACCCGGCAGGTGCCACATTGAGACGCCAGTTCATGAAGCTGACCCCACACCCGGCACATCTCTGCCCGTGTCCAACCGGCTCTCTGGGGAGGACTAGACACGCTGACCCCAGAATGTCTGTGCAGGGGCAAGGACGCAGCGGAGCTAGACTGTCGGGGCCACGTCAAGGAGCCATGGCTCAGTCAGCAGAGGGCACAGGGAGCCTGCTGTGCATCGTAACATAGGGCAACCCAGCTGGAGGTTTTTTTTTTTTTTTTTTTAATTTCCCTTTTGTTGCCCTCGTTTTATTTTGTTGATGTTGTCGTTGTTGGATAGGACAGAGAAATGGAGAGAGGAGGAAAGAATGATAGACATCTGCAGACCTGCTTCACCCCCTGTGAAGAGACCCCCTGTAGGTGGGGAGCTGAGATCCTTATACTGGTCCTTGGCGCTTCGCACCATGTGCGCTTAACCCTCCTGGAGGAGTTTTTAAGACTGAGAGACTGGGTGTCTGAACAGACAGCACCTCACCCTGTGCACGAGCTGTTTTTGTCATCTCTGGGGCTTCATGTCTCTGGGCTGACCGTCACAGGTAGAGAGAAAGGGAGGGACTCCCCCGGTGGGACACCTGGGTGTCACTCGTGGCCTGGCAGGCACACTGTCCAGGTGAGCGATCTCGCTGCCCTGCGCATGAGCCTGGTGGAGCGTGGACGCCATCGCAGGGTGAAGCTGTCCAGCCTTGTGTGGGGCAGTGCTCAGGACACAAAAACAAAGCGACCAGAGGAGACAGAACAGAGAAGTCTGACTTCACCAGAGTTGAAAACCAACTGAGAGAGAATATGGAGACACAAAGCCGTTGAGTAGAAGACGCTCATAACACAGAGCAGCCTGGGGCCCCGCGTCAGGATCCATGTCCTTCCTACCAGACCTCTGTGTTTGTAATGGGAGAGAGCGCAAGCATGAGCAGACACATGACCGTGAGCCCAGAGCCCTGCTGAGCTCTGCCTGATGGCACTTGGGGATGGAACCTGGGGCCGCAGACCTCAGACAGGAGAGACTTGTGGAGCCCCTGTGCTGTGTCCCAGCCCCCAGCACTTGTCGGTTTTGAATGTGCAGCCTCTGGTGCATCAGGCATGAAAGCCTGGTGCTGCCTGCACAGCCCTTTGCATTCAGAACAGACGGAACTACGTCACTAAGGTGACCAGAGTGACAGCGAAGGATGAAGGAGTCAGAACTGGCCACCTTGTAAAAGAAGATACAGAGATGGACGGCACACACCACACCCCGGGAGTGGGCGTGGAGGGCGAGTGGAGGCCTGGCAGTGCTGGGGGCAGAGCCTGATGTCACTGATGTGAAGCATCTGAGTGTCGCCCTCTGTGGGGCCAGCAGAGTGGGGGGGGCAGACTGTGGTGACAGCTGGGACAACGGGTACTGGGATTGTCTGGGGCTGTCACTGTTTCGGCCACAAGAGTCTGTTCCTTTGGGCCCACCCTTGGGCTGCCTGGGGGTTATTGTCACACATCTGGGTTGTCCCTTCCTGGGCTTATCCTAAGTGGGCAGGCAGCCTGGATCCCTGGCAGTCCTGGATCTTGGGGACCTGGCTCCGTGGATCCAGAGAGGTCCCGTGGGTGGCACGTGTGCCTGGGGCTGGGGGGGCCATCACAGTCCCTGCTGGTCTGCTCCCAGGAGCAGTGCTGTGTTGTGGAAGCAGGTCAGGGTCCCCACACCCATAGTAGGGGGCTGCTTTCTCTGTGCAGTACATGCTGGCTCTGAGTTCTTGGGGTGCACTTGCATGTTGGAAGATATACCATACCCCCCAGCACAGGTCCTATGGGCTGGGTCATAGCAGTGTGGGGGGTGGTTCCTCGTAGTTGGCTCTCAGGAAGTCTAGTGGTTCTAGTCCAGTCTCCAGGTTCCTGCAGGCAGTGGGCCTCTGGGGGTGGGGCTAGGGGTCACTGTCCAGCTGCATGGGGGCTGCCAGCTGCACCCCAGAAACTGCTGAGGCTGTTGCTGGAATGGCAGTTGGGGACCTACAAGTGCTGACATGGACATTTCCCACTCACAGGATGGGCTGGCCAGGCGACAGCTGCGCTCTTCCCCCCCCCCCCCCCCATGAGCCAGTTAGGAGGTGGCGAGGGGTGGGCGCTGCTTCCTCATGCTACATCGACCTGGACGCCTTGACGGCCCGCCTGCCTGTGCCTCCTAATTACCTGGAGCGGCTGATCAATACTGCAGGCGCTGCTGGCAGGGCAGTTGTCACTCTGCCTCTGCTTAACTGGCCTCCATGGGGGGGGGGGCTGCGGTGTGTCATCTTCTGGGGACTCGGTGCCTGTGCTCCTGGCCTGGATTCCTTCTCTCTGTAGAAAGGGTGTGCAGTTTTCTTGGAGAGTAGACATTGTTTTTCTGTTCAGATTTTTCTTTTTAGATTTTGAAGAATCTTTGTTTATCAGAGAGAGACAGCTAGAAATGGAGAGGAAAGGGGGTGGTAGAGAGGGAGAGAGACACCTCCAGCATTGCTTTACCACTTGCAAAGCTTTCCCCCTGCAGGTGAGGACAGGGGGCTCGAACCCTGGTCCTTGCATCTTATAACATGCACTCAGCCAGGTGTGCCACCACCCTGCCCGCCTGGTGTCCTTCTCTTCCTTGCTTCATTCATCCCGAGCTGCCCCTGTGGGGACTGGGGCTGCCTCTGCCCTGAGCATCTGGGACGGGCTGGGCCCCAGGGCTCTGTGTGTCCCCTATCCCCAGGTCCCTTAGCCCCTCCAGTCCCTGCACCCCCAGGCCCGAGGCTGCAGGCAGAGGCATGAGGTGGCTCTGGGAGGCAGACTGGGTGTCTCAGAGCAGGAGAGGCATCGGGGAGGTGGGCAGGGCAGCTGGACTGAGGGTGGTAGTGTAGGAGCCGTAACCCTTTGGGGAGAGTCTCCTGTGCAGGTGTAGGAAGTAGCTCCCCTCTTCCCTCCCTGCTACCCAGCCTGTGGGTGCTGGGGATCCAGGCCCCAACCCTGGTGAGGGGCTGGCACCCGGGGCCGGCTCACGGAGTGGCTGCTTGGCAGCCTGGGTCCTGGATGTGGCTGGCTGTGTCCTGTTGGTGTTCCCTCCCCCAGGTCTGCTGTGGAGGCAGGATGCTGGGGGACTTCTCTTGGGGGCACCTTGGCCCGCAGGTCTCTGGGTGGGTCCCTGGGGAGCAGTTCTTAGCATCTGGGCCTGGGTCCTGCCAGCTGACCTCTGTGGGCCTGGCCCAGTTCAAGGGCTTCACAGAGCGTCCTCACATCACCTTCAGTGATGCCCAGAGCTAATGGAAGAGCATGTTTCCCTGCCCCCGGGGTGTGCAGCGGCCCCCATCCTGGTGTGGTGCGGCCTGTGTGCAGCTGGGCGGGGCCTGCCTTCACCTCCCAACCTCTGGGCCTACAGCCTTGTAAGCTGATGGACATTGCAGGGTGGTCTGAGCAGCGGGGCAGGTGTCTTCATGAGATGATCAATAGGACTCAGAGATTGGAGGGATTAAAACTGTCTTTTTATTAACTGGAGTGTTCTTGTAACAGTAAATTTTAAAAATGGCTTCCAGAAATAGCCGAGTATCCATCCTTTTGGTGGAAAGTTATTTTGTGTTCTGAGCACTGAGGCAGTTGGACCAGAGCCTAGGCCTCAGCCCTAGCAGGTCCTGCCCCCCCCCCCCGCCCCCCCCGCCCCGGCCTCTGCCTATAGGTATGGGGATTGAACCCGGGGCCTTGTGTCTGTGTGTGTGATGCCAGCTCTGAGCCCTGTCCTTGGATTGACTTGTTCAGGTTTCACTCTACAACAGACGGAGGGAGAGGGTGTCCTGCCAGACTACCGACTCCACGTCCATAGAGCTGCTATGAGAAGACACTCCCCTGGCACCGTGCATGCTGTGGGTTGGGTGTGGGGTGTCTGCAGGGAGTGGCGAGGGCTGCTGAGGGCTGGCAGGCCTGTCTACAAGGAGAGCCAGCTGGCATTGGGGTGTTGAGGGTAGGGCTGAGCGTCAGAGACTGTCCACTTTGTACTTCCTGGTGTCGGGTCTGGCTTGAGCAGTACTGTGTGGGGTCTAAGGGGAAGGGACTTGGCAGGTGGGGCCTGGGCCAGGTTGCTGTTGCTGGGCAGGAGGTGGGGCCAAGAGCTGGGCACAGGGCTGGGGGTCCGGTCAATGCAGGGGACCATGAGCTGGGGACAGGGCCAGGGGTCTGGCCCAGGCTGGGGGCTGTGAGCTAGGGACAGGGCTGGGGGTCCAGCCCAGGCAGGGGCCTGTGATCTGGGGACAGGTGGTCTGGGAATCTGGCTCCTTTCCCTGCAGGGTCTGGCTTCCGCGCAGTGGCACTGCCCTGTCCCCCACCTGGCATCTGTGTGTGCAGCTGGCTTGTGCGTTGTGAGCAGCCTGGCCCTGCTTACTCTGCGCTGCCCAGCATTTAGCCTGAGCTCAGCATGCAGCGCAGCCTTGTTCTGCCAGCTCTTGGAGCCCCGGTGGCGCCCGCAGTGCCCGGAAGCCTCTGCTCGCAGCTGTACCACCTGGGGCAGGTCCTCATGTCCTCGGGCAGAGGCCGCCGCCAAGAGGGAGCAGGGAGCTTTATGCTGTGTGTGGAGACTGGGCCCCCAGGGAGAGAGGGCGCCCCACCCCGGGCCTGGGGCTACTGAAAGCCGGGTTCGCAAGGACAGAGTGCTGTGAGGCCAGTTCCAGCTGGGGGCTCCCGCCTGCCCATGCCCAGCTGCAGAGGTGCCCTCAGACCAGACCCCCTGCTGAGCGGACACTGGGAGGCAAGGCGGGTGAGTTCAGAGGGCATGTGCGGGCATGGCACGGGGCTCTGTGCTGCTGCCCGTCCCTATGTGGGTGTGGGCCTAGGCGGAGGGCTCCTTCGAGTAGAGTGGGTGCTCACTGGCGTCCACATGGTCCCACTGGCTCCCTCAGGCCCTGTCCCAGCAGAGCGGCTCTTGTTTCCGTCACAAACACACCCCGTCTGGAGCCCTTCCATTTACTGACAGCCCTGCCAAATTAATTTTATTTAATTATCTCCCAGGGCTAAGCTTGAATACATTTTGTGTTAAATTCACAGTTTTCCCTTTTTCTAAACGAAATGGACTTAATATCCTTGTTAAAATCTGATTAAAACTAAAATTGAGTTTTTTGAAGTCTGATTATTCCATGAAATGGAATTTTTAAACCTAATTACGGCTGGATTTGCATACACTCTTCAGCACCATTGAAAAGGAAGCTGAGGTAAATTTATTAATGACATCCCTTCCTGTCGTTTCCCGGAGCGTGATGTGCCTCTAGGAGTGAGGGAGGTGTGGAGAGCACCCCCCCCCCTGCCGCCCCGCCATGGGGGGCACCTCCCAGGGCCTGGCCTGTGCTCTGCACGGCCTGCTACCACCAGGGGCATGGGAGACAGAGGGAGGCCCCTGCCCAGGTCATAGTCAGTGCTGGTGGACACCAGGACACCCCCCCAACCCCCCCCAGCCCCCGCACCATGTGTGGCTGTGGGCACCTAGTCACGAGACCTGAGAAGCCAGGAATGTGGGCTGTATGGGGTTCCCGGGACAAGAGAGCTTCGTGTATCCGAGGCCTGGGCTAGAGCCCTGCGCAGCAGGAGAGGCTCCCTGGTGCTTGCCTGTCTGTCTGTCTGTCTGTCTGAATGCGGGCTTTGACCACTACGCATGAGGCCCCAGCACTGAGGCTCAAGGGCACACTTGCTTCGCCCGGGATGCTGGGACCTAAGACCCTCCTCTGTCCTCTGTACCGTCGCATTGTCACTGAATAACAGGCCGCGGTGGGTCTGCACGCCGAGCCTCCCGTGCTCACACGCCTGTGACTGACTCTCAGCACCCTCCCCAGGGGTGTCTGGGACTGCCCTGGGCACCATCGGGGCTGCTGGGGACCCAGGAGTGGAGGGCTCGGGCCCATGTCTTTCCTCACCGCCCTGAGCAGAGGCTTCCAGTCGCCTTGTTAACTGGGGTGCTGCTGTCCTTTGTGTGGCGGGAGCCTGAGAGCCCCTCTGAGCCCGGGCTCCGCCTTTGCTGAGTGTCTTTTCCATGGCTGTCAGAATGTTCCCCAGACTCTACGAGGATGTTTGTTTATTCCTCTGCCTGTTGCTGGAGGTCACCAACCCCACCGCCTGGGCCCCAGGAGCTGCCGTGGCAGCTCGTGGGCGGATGTGTGTTTTCACTCATCTAGGATGAAGAGCTGGAGGGAGCTGCAGGGCCCCGGGACCACTCTTGCAGTGCCCAGCCTGCAGGGATGAGCATGACAGGCTAGTGTCATGTGAGCTGAGGCCGGGGTAAGGTTCATGGCAGGGTGTGTGTGTGTGAGAGAGAGACAGAGAGAGAGACAGAGAGAGAGAGAGAGACAGAGAGAGGGTGGGCAAGAACTCAAACACTGCTCCACTGTTGGTGGTGTGTTGTTGGTGTTAGCCTTTTTGCTTTATTGTTTAACTCGGTTTAATTTATTATTATTTTTGTTGCTGGCTTTGAAAGTGACTGGGATCCATGTGGATTTAGTCGGTTAGGAAGGATTGTCAGTTTCCCCAATCAATGGGTACTCACGAGATGCACCACGGGAAGGTCGATCCAATGCATCCCAATATGGTTCCGTAGCCCCCATGTCCACTTGGTCGATTCCAAATTATATTCCTCCATGAGGATAATTTCTGGAACCATCCATTCCACCCCGGTTCCATGGTTGCCAGTTCTTAGCAACATCGCCCCGCCAGATATTCTTCGGGATGTGGCATCATCTAAGTTCATTTCCCACGTCTACGCTCGACCGGACCTGCCAATATACGCGGGTATCTTTGCCCACCCTGTCCAACGCTTGACGTCTCGTCACTCAATCTGGTCCCCTACGCCTACACTGAACTTCTCTGTTCCAGTCTCTTGGAAACAGAGTTGGCAGTCAGCTGAGGTCAAGAACAAACACCTCATCACAGACCCCTGCAAGCGTCAACCCGGCTTTGGCCTAGCACGTTATGATTGGGCCCTCCTCAATGGCTATCGAACAGGCCATGGCCCGTGTGCCGCTATGTTCCATCGCTGGGGAGCCAGAGACGACCCGAACTGCCCCTGCGGCTCCAGACAGACTATGACCCACATAGTCAACGACTGCCACCTCTCCAGATTCAAAGGAGGTCTCGAAACTTGACATCAGGCTCAACCTGACGCTGTTGACTGGCTACGGAAGAAGGGCAAACGCTAGAAGAAGAATTTATTGTTATTGCCGCCAGGGTTATCAGCGAGGCTCGGTGCCTGCACGGTGGATCCTCTGCTCCCTGCAGCCTTTTTTCCATCGTCTTTTTCCATTTGATAGGAGAGACAGAAATTGAGAGGGGTGGGGAAGATAGGATGAGGGACACCTGCAGACCTGCTTAATCACCCGTAGGCTTCCTCCCTGCAGGTGGGGAGCAGGGCCTTGAACCCAGGCCTGGTGACGGTGATGTGTGTGCTTAACCAGGTGCGCCACCACTGGGCCCTGTCTCTCTCCTTTCTAAACGTGGTGTTACCCGCTGAGCCTCCCGGCCGGCCCCAGTAGAGTCATCCTACTTTTGTGGAGTTGGGCTCTCCTCTCTCTCTCTCTCTCTTTCTTTCTTTCTTTCTTTCTCTTTCTTTCTCTTCCTTCCTCCAGGGCTATTGCTGGGGCTCGGTGCCAGCACTATGAATACACTGCTCCTGGTGGCCATTTTTTCCATTTTACTGGACAGGACAGAGAGACATTGAGGGGAGAGGGGAGATAGGAAGAGAGACAAAGAGACACCTGCAGCCCTGCTTCACTTCTTGGGAAGCTTCCCCCTGCAGATGGGGAGGGAGGGCTTGAACCTGGATCCTTGCGCTTAGCACCATGTGCGCTTAGCACCATGTGCACTTAACCGGTGCGCCACCACCTGGCCCTGCTCCACATCTCTGTGGCAGCTTCTGTAGTGAAGTCAGTGGCGCCATGTGTTGTGTCGACATTGAGGAGCCGAGTGTTTAACTCACAGACCAGTGGCGGCAGCCTGATCCACAGCTGCTTCATGGGAGACTTCAGAACTCCAGGTGTCACGGTCCTGTGCTGGATAGAAACTATGGGTGCCACGTGGCAGCACTCTCCTCAGAATGTTGACTGTGTGTGTGTGTGTGTGTGTGTGTGTGTGTGTGTGAGTGAGTGAGGGGGGGGGGCGCCAAGCAAAGCACCCCTCTGCCCTTGTGGGGATGGGAATTGAACCTGGGCCCTAGCATGCGAGCCCTGCACTCTCCTTGCCCAAGTGTCCCAGAATCTCTATTTCTACGGGCGGTGTCCGTCTCCTCCGCATGCCACCTGGGAGAGGCGTAGAGACTCGGCCTTCTTCTTGGGGTGGGACACCCAGCCAGTCTGTCTTCCATCCTGTGGCCTCCTACGCTGTGATTACAACGACCTTCAGGCTGGTTTGATCGTTCTGACCTGATTATTCACGCAGGTGCACCGACAGCATCGGTCTACCAGATCCACCTGTGTTTCTTGGCTTTGCAGCGTCCCAGAGCCGTGCAGCTGTCATCAGCAGCAAGTCGGTTCCTCAGTTTGGCTGTCTGAAAGCTATCTGTTTGCTGTCCTAAGTCTGGAGTCCAGGCCCAGCAAATCTTCTCTTTTGGTTAATTCTGTTTGTTTATTTATTTGTTTGTTTATTCATTTATTTTTTGAATAGAGACAGAAGTTGAGAGGGGAAGGAGAGATAGAGAGGAAGAGAGACAGAGATACCTGCAGCCCTGCTTCACCACTCATGAAGCTTCCCCCGCCGATGGGGACCAGGGGCTTGAACCCAGGTCTTTGTGCACTGTAATGTGAGTGCTCAACCAGGTGTGCTACCCCCTGGCCCCAATTCTCTGTCCTATAAAGAGCTTACCAAACTCAGCAACAGAAAAACAAATCACCCTGTTCAGAATTAAGGAGATGATATGACCAGAATGTTCACTATAGAAGAGATCCAAAAGGCCAACAGACACATGAGAAAATGCTCCAAGTCATTGATTGTCAGAGAAATGCAAAAAAAGAACGAGTTACCACTTCACTCCTGTGAGAATGTCATCAGAGAAGGTGGAAGCAACAAATGCTGGAGAGGTGGGGACACAGGAACCCTCCTGCACTGCTGGTGGGAATGTCAGTGGGTCCAACCCCTGTGGAGAACAGTCTGGAGAACTCTCAGAAGGCTAGAAATGGACCTACCCTATGACCCTGCAATTCCTCTCCTGGGGATATATCCTAAGGAACCAAGCACTCCGATCCAAAAAGATTTGTGTGTATCTGTGTTCATAGCAGCCCAATTCTGGAAGCAACCCAGCTGTCCAACAACAGGTAAGTTGTGATCTGTATACACAATGGAATATTACTCAGCTGTGAAAATGGTCAATTCACCTTCTTTACCTCATCTTGGATGGAGCTGGAAGGAATCATGTGAAGTAAGATCAACCAGAAAGAGAAGGATGAATATGGGATGATCTCAGTCATAGACAGAAACTGAGAAACAAGATCAGAAGGGGGAAAAAAAACAAAGCAGAACTTGGACTGGAGTTGGTCTACTGCACCAAAGTAAAGGACTCTGAGGTGGGGTGAGGGTTTAGGCCTGGAACATGATGGTGGAGGAGGACCTAGGTAGGGGGTTAGATTGTCATGTGGAAAACTGAGAAGTGTTACATATATACTAATTACTGCCAACTGTAAACTGTTAATCCCCCCAAAGAAGAAAGAAAGATCCTGTCTGTCCAGCTCACCTGCCACACCTTGGTGACTCTTCTCTGCTGGAGCCGCAGCCTTGGGGAGGGGGCTGTCCTGTGATTCTGGGGCCCTGGGGGCTGGGTGTATGGCTGCATGAGCAGGGTGCCTCTGGAGCTGCCCATGCGTGTGCAGCCCTGACTGGCTCAACGCTGCCCCCAGCAGAGAGCTTCATGGAGCCCTGCAACAGCCATCACACCACAAGAGGCAGGGAGCCTTGGCCAGAGCGTCTGAATTGCAGGGTGTCAGGGGCTGGTCTTCCCGACTGTCTTTACGTCACCCAAGCTGACATCACTCAGTTGTCATAGCCTAGGTCCCCAGCAGCTTGTGCCTAGAAATCCCAGGCTTCAGGCTGGGGTCCACAGTGACCTCAAGACAGACATACCCCATGGAGTCTGTCGGCCAGTCAACTGTGTGCCAGGCCCCCAGCCGTCTTTGGTGCCGCTGGATGCAGTGGAAGTACTGCAGGCAGGTATGGGGGTTGGGGCCTTGGAGGGGGGGTGCTCCTTCCTGCTGCCCATCCCCCATCTGCTTCGCCTCCGAGGGCCTCAGGCGGCCATGGGTACCGATGACTGTCCAGCATGAAATGTCTGAGCAGGTGATCACAAGCGGAAATAAAGCTACTGACAAGATGGGGTTGTCTCATTGGCATCCAGAAGAAAAGTAAAAAGGCAGCTGAAACATGAGATAAGGTGCCGTGACGGCGCCCAGTGCTCCTGTGCTTGGTGCAGCCACTGGGGTCAGCACTCAGATCAGCCGCCACCCCAAGGGGAGGACCACGCTGTCCGCTGCTTTGTGGAGCCTAGAGCCACGCGCCTCTGTGTCTGCCCTGTCCACGGGCCGGGTTCTACACGGCTCGAGTGACAGCGCTGACACGGGACTGCTCAGGGCTCCTTGGAGGTTGGGGTGCTTGTGGCAGGCGGTA
This sequence comes from Erinaceus europaeus, assembly GCF_950295315.1. Classification (NCBI taxonomy): domain Eukaryota; kingdom Metazoa; phylum Chordata; class Mammalia; order Eulipotyphla; family Erinaceidae; genus Erinaceus; species Erinaceus europaeus. The sequence continues at coordinate 21,701,720 of NC_080176.1, read as the reverse complement.
CAGGTCTCCAAGGACGGGGCCAAGGCGTTCTCCAGGATGCTTGTTTATAACTCAGCTGCAAGTGCCTCAACCCCAAGCATTCTGGGAGGCTCTGGCTTGACAGCCTTTGCCGTCAGCTCAATAAACAAGCAATTATTCCCAGTGCTCTTTCAGAAAGAGAGCTCACACACCTTTCAAGAAAGTCCTAAATATTTGATAGTTCAGAGGCTGTTTTGAATGGAGCTGTGCCATTTTTAGCTCCATGTCTGCTGTTCCTCTGTATGTGAGACACAATGTGTTTGTCTTGGGTTTGGCTAACTGTAGCACCAAGGTGTTTTTATTTTTACTGTTTAGATTTCCTAGGCTTGTGTATCTAAATAATAGAAGGAAACACACTCAATTTCTCCCTTCAGACTCTGAGCCGTGGTCGTGGCTGGTATGACTTCAGGTGCTGTGCGGGGAAGGCTGGGGGGCGGCCCTATTGTGGGGGTGTTGGCAGAGGTGTCATCTCATAGCTGAGAACTTGGTTGTGGGTCCTTCCTGCCTTCTGAAGCCACGTCCCTGTCAGCTCAGCCTGTGGATGGTGCCAGGGCTTGAATCAGAGATCTCGGAGCCATGCTGTCCCCAGAGACAGAGACTTTCCTTTATGGGCGACCTTTAAGTGTCTGCTTACTGTGTTGCTCCCTTGGCCATATCTGCCCTCCCCCTCTGGCTGGAGCCTGCTGAACCGGCTTCTGGTGGGGCTGGCGTGGAGACAGTCAAGAGGGCAGATGTTGGGGGCTTCTGAATACCATCCTGTCCCATAGACCTCCACTTCCCCCTGTGGTGTGTGATGTGCTGCCAGGTGGTCAGGGCCGATCTGGGGGGATGGGGATGGGAAGGCAAGAGTCCTGCTGGACCAGCAGAGAGGAGGTGGTCAGGCACCCCCCGCCTCTCCTTGTGGGGCCAGACCCTCCAGGCTTGTGATTTTGGGGGCAGGAGAGGTGCCCATAGCCTTGAGTCGGAGGCTGGTCTGGAGCTCGGTGGGGGGCTGGGACTCAAAGAGCCTCCCTGGCCCAGTGCAGGTAGCCTCATCCTGACCTCAGTGATTGGCCTTCCCACCCTGGAGCTGAGCCTCAAGCATCTGCCCTCCAGCCTTTGCCCTCTGTCCCCCACAAAGAGAACACTTGGTGTCGACACTTGGTTCTCTTGATGGCGGCAGTGCCGCCTGTGTGGGGTGCTCAGTGAGGGGTGGTTATTCCCCAGGCAGCCGCAGACCCACGTCCCCTCACATCTCTTCCTCTCTCCCGCCATATGCCCTCATGCCTGGTGGGTGGTCCCCCGGCTCCCCCCGAGAGCTTCATCTCACATGCTCATCCTCAGCTGGGACGGTTTCTTCATGGGAGCTGGACCCTAGGCCAGAATGGGAGTCAGAACTGATGGAGAAAGGTCAGGTGACCTGCCCTGGGTCCCTGGGGGTGCAGCCCAGGTGCCCCCCCAGAGTTCAGAGGGGCTCACCCAGGATGGCTCCTTCCTCCCCACCTCCGTCCATGTCACCCTCAGCCTTCCAGGGCCTGCCAGCTTGGTGTTGTCTGTCCTTCCCGGCCGCCCTCCTGGCCCTGGAGCACGCTGGCCGGAAGCAGGTGTTTTTCGGGCAGCTTCCAGCATCCCCTGCACACTCCTACTGCCCAGGTGCCCCCACCCACAGAGGCTGGCCTGTGAGTGGCGGCTGTTCCCGGGTACCGAGAGGGCACTGCCCGCTCACAGATGCCACTCAGTCTGGCTTTTGGGAGCGTGTTCCCGGTACCAGGTGTCCCGCTGGGTCGTCAGGCTGGGTGGCCTGGGGCTCTTGATGGATGTGGGGACCTGGCAGAAGGCACCACAGCTCGGGGGCCCCGCCCGTGTCCCTGTGTGCACCCGCACGGAGTCCGCGTGCAGCCCGCGCCTCCTCTGGCAGAGACGGGCTTTGGTCCATTATCTCGCCACCTTCCTGAATGCTTAAAGCTTTGGAAAGATCAACTTCTCCAAAGAGTGAGGGAACAGGGAGAGAAAATTACGGCATTTGTTTGAAAGGTTCTGAGAGCTTTTTTTAGCTCACTGCAGTTCAAAGAGCGCCTCTTGTTAATCAGAGGAATATTCTAGCCTCCCCGGGGTGGTCACACTGGCTTAATTGGAACCCAGGCTGCTTTGAAGTCCTCTTAATCCCCCAAGCGATCCAGGAGAGGGAACCTGAAGGTAACAGCTGCACGTGCGAAGCTCCCCTGTTTTATTTATGTGTGTTCCTGCAGCCAGGGCACCACTGGCTCAGGACAGGCTGGCCTCGCACCCAGGTGGGTCCGAGACAGGAAGTGGCTTCGGACGGGGCAGGGTCGGCTGGTGGTGCTGACCATAGCCAGGACTTTGCTACCTCGGGGTGGCCTCCTGACTGCAGCGCTGGCCGAGGCAGTCCTGGTGTGGAGAACTGTGCTCTGCTCACACAGGACTCACCCCCCCCCCCCCCCCCGCCTACCTGACCCCGGTGGTCCCCCAACTGTCTTCCCCTGATGGAGTGGAAGTACTCCTTTCTCAGCATCGTTACCCTGTCAGCCGGCACCTATGCCGAATGCTGTCCCCCTAGCAGCTCTGCTGGACGCCAGGCTCCCAAGGGATGGTCTCCCCATGAACGCCCGCCTCCCAGACTCCAGGGCATTGTCTGGGCAGGGCCCTCCCACCTTCACAGCGGCTGGTTGATGCCGAGAGCAGGAGCCACCTGCGCCTCTGCCTCCCTCTGGGCAGTGACCAGAGCGGGCGGGACCCTGGTGGCACTGGGCGCCCGCTCCTGCAGGGAGAACTCGTGGCTCTGTGAGAGATAACATGGTTGTGAAGGTGCTGGGGCCTCACGCATGGTCGGCTCCACCAACCCTGGGGTGGCCACTTCATCTCCTTTGGGGTAGGGAGTGGGCAGAGAAGGGAGACACTAGGGATTTCTCACTCAGCCCAGGGCCTGAGTGCTTCCTGGTGTCAGCAGGTGAGCTGACCCTCCCCTAGGGAGAAGCCCAGGGGATACCCACGCTGCCCTGCATCCCCACTGATCCTCTCCGCCCTCCATCATGCCCCCTAGACCCCACCCCACAGGATGCTGGCAGCTGAGCCTAGCCCCCCAGAAACACCCAGTCCCACAGGTCACTGTGACACCGAGACTTAAATGTTGTGTGTGGAGCTGCGCCTGGTCTGGCTGTCCTGACTGCTTCCTCCTGCTGCTCTCTGCAAGGGGGTCCTAAGGTGTCCGAGGGCCACAAAGGTGCAAGTTGAGGTCCAGGCAGCCACTGCCCGGGGGCCTCAGGATGACCCCCAGCCTCCCAACCTCCGCCCACCCCGCTGGTCTGCTCACAGCTGAGCTCCAGTCAAAATCCAGCTGCAGAGGGAACAAAAGGCTGCCTTCCCCTCTGAGTCCACCCTCCTGGGCTAAAAGGCCCCAGCTGGCACAGTCGGCTGCCCTCGGAACTGTCACTCCACCTGTCAGCATGGACTCTAAAGCCTCCCCCTCAGAGCCAGGGAGGAGTTGAGGCGGGCGTCGATCTGCTTGTGGTGGCTGAGGACTGGCTCTCCCCGCAGGCCTGAGCTAGCAGCGCAGAGAGTGGCTCGAGGTCAGGGTGCCTGGGCCCTCCCCGACCTACACCTAGAAGTTCCAGAAAGTGCCTCTAGCCCCATGTGGAGCCCTCACTGGGGCCCCAGCCTCTTGCTGCTGTCCCTTCTGGTCCCAGATGCCCTCTTCCTCCGAGGACATGTACCCTGGGCTCAGCTCCCTACTCCCTGTGCCTCCCAGTTGGGCAGCGTCGGGGCCTGACTCCTGCTCTTTCCCCACCCTGTGCTTGGTTGTGGGCCTCAGTCTCCCTGGGGTGTTGGTGCTTGCCGTAGTGAGGCTGTGCAGAGGGGGAGCAGCCATGGGTCTGTACCCCACTCGTCCCCACCCCTGTGGCCCCATCCCCATCCTGTCCGCCTCTCTCCAGAGGCAGTGTCCGCAGGATGCTCAGTCTGGTGACTCGGGCCTGCTCTCTTGGATTGCCCTCATGTGTTGCAGTCTTGCTGTGAGGAAGGTGCCCACCTCAAGGTTGGCAGGGCTCCTGTCACAAGCCCTTACACAACAGCTCCACTGCCCCCTTGGCTTCCAGGGTCGCTTTCCCAGGTCCTCCTGGCGACCTGGGTAGAGAAGTCCCTCACTGGCCTCCTGGAGTCTGGCATCTGGCCACAGAGTCGTGAAGCGCCTGTCAGGTGCCGCGGGTGCTTGGTGTTTGGAGGGGTGTGATGGAGCCAGTGCCCCCTCTCATCCAGCCCCTCTTGTGTGAGGGCTCGGAGTCCCCAGGGTGCTGGGTGGCAGTCCCCGCGCCCAGCTCCGGTCACTCCTGTCACTCCAGGCATTGCTGGTCCAGGCGGGTGGGGGAGCCCTGCTTGGCCCTCCTCAGGGCACGGCGCCTTGAGGGTCCACACGTCCTGAGGTCCTGGCCAGAGGGGGCCCATGTCCTTGTGTCCCTGTGATTCCCTGCCCTCAGCCACAGCCCCTGGCCATCTCTCCCTGCCTGGCCCCAGACCAGATGCCTGCAGGGTGTCCGGGGGTGGGGGCACTATGCGATATGCATAAGCATCGCTTTCGCCCATTCCGGACTCTGCAGCCACAGGGGACAGTGTCCCAGGTGCAGCTGCCCTGAGGGTAGTGCGTTTGTCAGGCAGCCGTGGTGTTGATCGATGGAGTCACTGCGTGCTGGGCATGTGTCCAGGAGTGCTGGCAGCTGGGGCCGACTGCATCTGTCTGTCTTCTGGCCTCTCGGGAACACCCATCACAGGAGCCGAGTGCCCTGTTGTCCCACTCCCACCCCCATGGCTGCGAAGTTCCGAGAAAGGTGGTTTGCACTGAGGGGCAAAGGCAGCGGCTAGGGTTGGGCCGGGTGCTGAGGGAGGGGCCTCTTCCCGTTTGGCAGGATGGCGGACTGGCGGGCGCAGAGATGGAGCACCGGCTATAGAACCATAGTCACAGAGCCTGGGCTGGGGCGTGGGGTAACTGGAGGTGTCCAGGTGTTCCCCTCCAGCTGCGGTGGCACATGCCCTCTCTGCGGGGGGCAGTGGATGGGTGTCCTGGAAGGTGCCCACCTGCAGATTAGCCAGCATGAGTGCACTCCATTCCCAGTGACCGAGGCCCTGCTGACCTAAGGGCCTGGGGGGGGCGGGGCTTGTGAGCCCTCAGGTTGAGTGGTGTCCTGGCTTGGAGCTGCCAGGAGGCGCCAGTCCTGACTTCCAATGTTAGCCGATTCTTAGACGTCTAACGGCTCCCCAGTGCCCCAGGGCTAGAGTCTTGCCTCCAGATTGGCTAGTGGTGGGTCCGGTGCGGGACCATGGTCTGTGGAAACACAGGGCGTTTTCTTTGTGCGTCTGAGCTTCTCCATCCTGGTGACAGGCCTTGGTCCCCTTTGGCCAAGGGACAGAAGCCTGTCTACCTGGAGGTTCAGGCAGAGCAGCTCCTGGAGGTGTGAACAGGGCGGGAGCTGGCATCTTGGCAGCTCAGCCCCCAGCAGGTCCTCACACCTGAGCTCCCCTGTCCTCACACCCCAATCCTCATACCCAGGGACTTCCCAGTCCTCATACCTGAGATTTCCCAGTCCTCACACCCTGAGGCTTCCCTGTCCTCACACCCTGGGGCTCCCCTGTCCTTCACACCCTGAGGCTCCCTTGTCCTCACACCTCAGGGCTCCCTGTCCTTCACACCCTGGGGCTCCTTGTCCTCACACCCTGGGCTCCACTGTCCTCCCTCAGCCCCCCAGAGTTCCCCTGTCCTCCCTCACCCCGGGCTTCCCCAGGCCTCTCGCCCAGCCACCTCCCCCATCAATCCAGGTGTCTTCCCTGCTGACCTCCTGGGGGTGCAGGGAGACCTTGATGTGTGAGGGGATGGCACCACCCCAGCTCTTGGGAGTGCCCCACCCCAAAGAGACCCTACCCAGCTGAGGGCAGTGCCAGGTGGGCCGTGAAGGGTGTGCCCCCTGAGCTGGGTCCTGGATAAGAGGCTCTGGGCTCCTCAAGCCCAGAGTACACAAATGGGGTCCCAGGAAGGAGGGAGGCAGGTGAGGAGGCTCCATAGCCAGTCAGGTGTCCCCGGCAGGGTGGGCATCCTCCCATGGGCAGGACCTCAGGGCATTGCTGGTGGCATCTGTAGAGAAGGGAGGGGACCCCGCTGCGTCCTGAGTGGGAACAGTTCAGACATCCTCCATCGAGGGGCTTGTCAGATAGCTGCCCCTCTGGGGACCCAAGGGAAAGCTTGGGTGGGGGGCTCAAGGCACTGAGGGGAACTGCCAGCCAGCTGCCCTTCTTGGGGCTCGGGGAGGCTCGGGTGGGGGGGCTCAGGGCAGCAAGGAGGCATCAGCCATCTCTCTCTCTGGGAGCCCAGGGGAGGTGTGGGGCCACCACGTGTGGTCTGAGCGGGTGGGGACTGACCTCTGAGCGCAGAGCCGGCCAACAGGGCATGGGTACTGAGGTGCGTGTCACCCACAGGAGCCCCGAGGACCTGTCGTGCTTCGTGGTGGAGCTGCAGCAACGGGAGCTGGCCCTGAAGGACAAGAATGCTACTGTCACCAGCAGGTAGGCCGGGGACTCACGGGGGGTGCTCTGCTGGGGAGGATGCTGCTTGATGACAGATAAGGCTGGGAGGGCACCGCTGTGGGCAGGGCTGGGGATCCTGAGAGTGTGCATGACAGCGGCTGATCTCTCTTTGAGCACCCACGGGCCACCCAGCCTGCAGTCCTGTTTGGCTCTCCCCACTCTGCTGCTTCAAGGCGAGAGGCCCGACCCTGCCTGCCCGCTGTGGCTGGTCCGTCCTGGGGCCTGGCCCTGGGCTGTGGGTGGACCCCCTCAGAAGGGGGTGTACTGGGGGCTCTCGAGACCCCTACAAGCTACTGAGCAGAAGCAGCTCATGCTGGGTGGGCAGACACCTCATGTGGCTTTTCTGCCGGCGGACTGCTGCCTCCTGATTGCAGAGTGGCTGCCTGGTGCTAGACCTCACATGCGAGGCCAGGATGGGCTTTCATCATGAGTCTCTAATTTGGAGGCGGGAAGCCTGTAGACCCCAAAAACTTCTCAGGCTCGACCCAGGGGCTATGTCCCCTGTCCCAACCAGTCTCTGAAGAGGGTGGGGTCTCTGGGATGGGGCAAGGGTACATGGCCTGGAGAAGCCAGGCAGCCCCCAGGAGAGTGCCCAGGGACAAGCTGGAGCCTTGCCGGTGGAGATGCCATGTGACAACTGGCTTTAGTTATTCAGATGCACAGCTTATTCTGAGTGCTGACGCCACTTTGGAAATTTGCTTTAAGAAGCATCTGGCTTCGTCTGATGTGATTGCTTCGGTGGGGATAAAGATGGTCCCTGCCCTCCAGGCTGACGTCAGGGGACACGCCCAGGCAGGGGACCCAGAGCCGTGTCCTGGAAGGCAGGATGAGGTGGGGGAGGACTAGCTCTGCGTTAAGCGGGGCAGGAGAAGAATCGTGTGGACCCTGGGAGTGGACCCAGCAGAGCTCCATGTGGCCACAGGGCTCTCGGGCGCCCTCTGTGGGCGGTAACCACCTTGTTCCGTGCCAGAACCTTCTGGGGTTTGGGGAGGATCCATAGCCCTGGCTCTGAGTGACACTGAGCAGGGAGGCCGCACCTGCTCCCAGGTGCTTCGGGGGGACATGTGTCCCCACAAGCCCCGGACAGGCTGCCCGCAGTCTCAGCTGTGAAGCCGGGCCAGGCCCCCGCCTGTCCCTGTATGGCCTCCCTGCCCCTGTATTCCAGGGCTGGAGTGTACTCCGTCCTGGGTGGGGGGCCGGGCTAGGACGTGGGGTGTGACATGAGCTCCAGGACAAGTAGAGGGTGCTGGCTGCTCTGTGGAGGGCCTTCCTGCTGTCCCTTGATGGCCACTCTGGGCAGTGATGAGCTGGGGCTCCCTGCTGAGGACACAGATGAGGTGTCCATTTATTGGTCATTGTGCCACATGGCTGTCAGGAGCCACCCCCCTTCCCCTGTGGTGGCCGATCTGCAGCATCCAGGAGGTTGGGCGGCAGGCGGCTGCGTGGGCAGCTGTAGTGCCCTCGGCGACTGTGAGGGGTGCCACTGTTGCATGTGCTCAGGCTGCCCACCGCTGGGGGAGGAGGGAGGAGGGAGGACTCCCTGCTCTGGGGCTTCCCACTGGAGGCTGGCGGCCAGACACTGGCTCCGCCTTGCCTGTGACTTCTCAGCCAGGACCCCCCAGGGGTGGCTCTGCCACACACCCTTCCAGGAGCTTGGCAGCAGGGTGGGGGTGTGGCCTTACCTGCTGCTGTGCACCCTACCTGCGACCCCGTGCCCCTCTCACTTCCCAGGAGGCTACCTGCATCCGAGCCGGGCACCCCGGGGACCCAGAGGCCCTGGCTGGCAAGGTGTGGGGGTGACCTGTGCTCTGGGGGTGACCTGTGCTTGGCGGGCAGAGAGGGGCCGTGTGGGCAGCTGGATTTGGTCCATGGACTCAAGGAGCAGGGCGAGGGGGGCCGTCCATGCCAGCCAGCAGGGTCTGTGGGCAGAGGGGCAGGGCAAGTGGTGCCCCCTCCTGGCCGCCCTGTCTCCAGCTCATGAGATGAGCCCCGTTGATGCTTCACACCCAGGCTGCGTTCTTGTTGTCTTGCATTTCCATATTCAGGGTTTCATTTGCATATTCATGGGCCTTTCAAATAAGTTTTGATTGTGGAGGGAAGGGAGCACAGGGAGGGGCCCCCACCCATGGCAGCGGGCTGTGAGCCTCCCGCCAGCAGCTGGGGACAGCGGCCCTGGGTCCTGGCTCTGAGCCCCGCCCCCCAATCAGTGGCAGGGGGTGCACTCTGGGGTGGGGGGGGTTCCAGGCTTCCTCCCCCTCACCTGCTTTTCTAGCAGAGCTATCCATCCCTGTTGTGGGGCTGTGGGCAGTGGGGACGAACCCCACAGACCCCGTGCTCAGGCCTGGCGAGCCTTCGCGCCACTCCAGGGTGGTCTGCACTCCCTGGGGTCTCTCATGGTCCATCTCACTGCTGGCAGGTTGCCGTCACGCAGGACTCACAGTCCTGCCCCAGCGTGGTGGCCAGGGGAGGGAATACTGCCAGGAGGAGCAGGAGCAGAGGCCCCGCCGTCCTCACCTCTCGCGCCGGCCTACCTTTATCTCCGGAAATGTGAGCCGGCACTCCTGCCCATTGTGGGCCGCCTCTGTCAGGCAGCACGTATCTCCATGGCCACGTGCCAGCCCCTCAGGCTACGTGGCCCCAGGCGCCCCTTCCCTGTATAGCTGAGCCGCTCAGATGGGCACAGACTCCTGTTCCAGTGGGCCCGCTGCGGGTTCTGTGCAGACACTGTAAGGACAGGATCTGGGTGCGGGGCCTCCTGGTAGCAGGCCGCCTTGGTCAGCACCCCAGTTGGCACCTCGGCCTTGGCCCCTGGGGGGCACCTTCAGCCTCCTTCACCCCCCTACACCCCCCCCCCCATCATGGGGCACCTCACGGGACCTGAGCTGTTTGCCCTGGATGACAGAGTCCTCAGCTGTGTGAGTCGGGACCTGCACTTCTGCTGCCTGGTCTGGGGCCCAGCCAGAGGAAGTGTCCCACCTGCCGACATGGCTGTGTCTGTTGACAGGAGTGCCACACCATCCGTCCCCAGGTTGCCCTGACCCCCAGCCCCTGTGCCCAGGTCGCCCTGACCCCTGGCCCCTAACTCCCAGGCCCTGTCCCCAGGTCTCCCTGACCCTCAGTGTCACAGAGGCAGAGCTTGGGCCAGGGCACCTGCTTGGGAGCACCGTGACCGGGAGGCTCCCAGGATGGTGGGGCAGCACTGTGGCCACCCCTTGCCCCCCAATTCCCCTCTTTTCCTGCTCTGGCTCATGGTAAAGTTAAAAAGACAAACCAAGACCATCCAGGGCCACTGTGTTCCTGCATGTGAGGCTCCGGTGAAGCCGTAAGGCAGAACTCAACCTGGGGGTGGTGGTGGTGGTGGTGAACCAGGAGAGCCCTCCAAGCTGGGGCTCCAGGGAGTGAGTACACAGGGCCTACCTCCCTCCGGGGTGAACCCTGCCCCTCAGGGCCCTCACCCAGCAGGCTTCCAGCCCTGACTGTGCTCTGGCATGAGCACTTGAACTTTTCACCAGAGGGACCTCAGAGGAGACAGCTGGGCACCTTCCAGCCTGGCATCCGAAGGAGCAGCTGGGGCTAGGTGGCCGGGGACAGGCTAGGGCCTGGTGGCTGGGAACAGGAGGCTGGGGACAGGTGGCTGGGGACAAACAGCTGGGGACTAGAGGCTGGTGACAGGTGGCTGGAAACAGCCAGGGACAGATAGCTGGGGACAGGAGGCTGGGAACAGACAGCTGGGGACAGACAGCTAGGAACCCGTGGCTTGGGACAGAAGGCTGGGGACAGACAGGTGTAGACAGGAGGCTGGGGACAGGTGATCAGCCCTGGTGCTGGGCAGTGCCCGGTGGGCAGTACTCAGGTAGGAGGGGTTTGACATGGCTGTAGTCCCTTGGGCCTGGGCGCTATTGTCCATTGTCCCTTGTATCAGGATGGGGATATTCTGTGTTCTCTCATTCTCCGTGCTCTGCTGGCCTTGTTGTTTTTCCATATTCTCATGCTGGAAGCAGCAGGTTCTGTTACATAACTGTCTCTCATGGAGTGCCAGAGATGGCGGGGTCAGGCCCCACCAGACCCCAGAACTCCACCTACCGCTTCTGCTTCTGAGCATCTGGGGCTAGTGGCCGGAGGCCCCCACCCACGACCTGAGGGGAGTGCTCCCCTCTGCGCCAGCTCAGCCGAGACCCCATTGCGAGCACAAGATGCACGCCCGTGGTCATCCGCCCTGACAGATGGGGTGCTGCGGACAGTCCCTCAGGGAGGCTATCAGGCCCTGCTGCCTGCCGGGCACAGAAATAGCTAGAGGCAAGGCTGGAGCTCTACCTGTCTTCCTCTTGTCAGGCCCGTGGAGTCCGCCAGACAGTGCCCTGCTCCCCCTGGGCCTGCAGACTGAGAGGTCAGCTCAGAGGCTATCTGGGATCACCCCAGACAAGGGGGCGCCACTGGTCAGGAGTGTGGGTGGAGCTGGGGGTGGTCCCTGGGAGCAGCCGGGAGGGGGCATGAGTGGACTGGAGCGGCCACCGAAGGGCCCCCTGGCTGCTGTGGTAGCAGACCTCTGTGTGGGTCATGGGTGGGGGGGGGGGCCTCACCAGGAAGCCGGGACAGTGACGGCAGCTGGTCCCTGTGTCCTGGTCACGGACGAGCCAGGTCAGTGCAGACCACACATGGAGGGGCCGGGTGCATTCTCCTCCCTGGTTGGAGCCGTCCTGAGAACCCTGCCTGTCCCTGCCCCCAGGCCCTTGGCCACACCAGCCCCTCTGCCCGTGGCCACCAGAGGCTGACCCGTTTCTGTCAGGCCCCACGAGGACATCTCTGCCATTGAATGTGGGACCTTCGGGCAGGCAGGCAGGCAGGCGGACTCGTCTGTCTTGTGACTCAGGCCAGGCTGCTGCCTGCCGAGGTGCCTGACATCTGCAGGGACAGGCTGCCCCTCCTGCAAGGGCTGGAGGTGGGCACAAGTCCCTGTACTCAGCTCAGGGGTCAGGCTCAGCTGGCTTCCTAGCTTAGGCGAGCTCTGCACTCTGGCTGGGGGGTAAGGGGGTGGGCTCCCAGAACCCCCAGTGCTGGGCTGCCCCCACCCCCAGGTGCTATTGGAGGCCACACAGGTTCCGCTTTCCTCTGGGAGCCAAGCAGCTCCCCGAGGGGAGTCTGGCAGGCTGATTGGTGGCTTGCCTGCTGCATCTAAGGCAAGGATGGTAAACACTTGGATTCTGGGCTCAGCCAGAACAGTGTGGAGCGCGGCCTGATTGATTCCCGACCTGCGGGGACGGTGGCCACAGGAAGTCCATTGATCTGCCCGGCAGAGCCGCTGAGCCTGGCTCATCCCCCCTCAGCCCATGGGAGCCTCTGCTGGGAGCTGGTGCCCCCGCACCAGCTGCGGCCTGGCCCTCCGTCCCCCATGACGTCTGGCCTGGACGACACAAGAACCACTGTGACAGACCCAAGCAGCAGCGCCACCTCTGCCATCTGGAACCATCTGGAGCCTGTCCTGGGGTCTGTCACTGAACCCCATGTCCATCAGACCTGGCAGGACTGTCACCGTCTGCCGGCCCAGAGGGTGCTGAGACCAGGAGGCTGGGGTGGGGATGCTAGCTGCTTTCACCTGCCGGTCCTCATGCCAGGCCCCCAGGTTTCTGCCTTTGCAGTGCAACCTGTGATGGGCAGAACCCATGTGGGCACACTGGGGTGGGGCCGCTGCCAGGGGCTGTGTTGCTCCGGGCATCTGTCCACAGGAGCCCCTCCAGCTGCCATGTGCTGCTAACTCGGTGTGGGCCTGGCCAGCCAGGCTCTGCTCCAGCTCCTACCTGCCTGCCTGCCTGTCTGCAGGAGCCCTGTGCTCCATGGCAGGCAGCTGGTAGAATGTCCCTGCCTGGGGCAGCTCAAGGACCTGTGGGCATAGGGTGGGTGCTGCCCTCTGGGGTGCCTTGGGCCCGGGAGCTGAGCCGGACGTCTCTGTCAGGAGCCCCTTGGAATCAGCCTCAGGACAGGCCTTGCCATGGCCACTCTGAGAGGCTCCCACAGGGTCTGTGAGCTCTGCTGGGTGGGCACTCGGCCGGGGTGGGAGCGCTGGGTGGAAGGGGGATTCCTGTTAGCCCCCGGGTGGGGCTAACAGCCATGCTGCTGCCATGTTGCTGCCGCCAGGAGAGGGAGCCTCTCGGTGGGGGTTGGGGTGGGGTGAGGGTAGGCCTGCCTGGCCCGCCCACCAGGCTGCTGTTTACAGTTCCCTCTGGAAGCAATCGCCCAGATAATTACTACATTTTATGTTTCTAAACACCCGAGGCTCTGTGCTGTTGGGGAAACAAAGTGATGGGAGACGGGGTGTTCAGAGCAGCTCGGGTGGGGGCCCTGCACCCCCTGCAGAGCACCCTGTCACATCTCTGACCTGCAGCTTTTAGGGGGCCCTGTGGGCTGTCTGTACCGGGTGGAGGGCTGACTTCAGGGTCCCCTAAGCCTCTGCTTCTGCTTCATTTGGGCACATGCAAGTGGGGTATGTGCTATGGAGACGGGAGACCGGGCTGATGCAGGGGTGTCCCACCCCACCTCGTGCCGGCCCTCGCCCCTACCCTTGTGGGTGCAGTCCCTTCTGGCACCTGGAGGATAAAGCTGCTTGTCACTCACTCAGGAGCTGCAGACGCCGGCTCAGGAAGCGGGTGAACCAACTCCGCTCCTCTGCGGATTCACAGGCACCCCCGCATGTCCCTGCAACCCCCCAAGGTCACAGGAGGGGCTGCTGACAGTCTGAGGAGAGCCAGCTGCTCCAAGCTGGGGTGGCAGAACCCAAGTTGCTTCCAGAAGGTGCCACCCGCCAGTCTTCCTGGGAGCTGGGCCCTGGGGCAGCTCTGCACCGCCCCCTGCCTTCTGCTCAGAGCTCCTGCTTGCACCAGAGTGCTACTCCTCGTTGGGGGTTGGGCAGAGCACCCTGGCTCACTTCCTCTGCCCCTGACGCCAGGTGTTGGGAGCTGACCACAGGGACTCACAGCCTGCCTGCCCCCCAACAGTCCGTGTCCCCTGTCCTGCGGTCTGTCCCCTGTTGTGTCCTGCATCTGTCTCTGTGTCCCCTGTTCTGCAGCCTGTCCCCTGTCCTGTCCTGTCTTGCATCTGTCTCCTGTGTCCCCTGTCCTGTGGCCTGTCCCATGTCCCTTGTCCTGCATTTGTCCTCTGTCCCATGTCCTTGGCTGGGAGTGCTGGCTTTGTGAGAACAAGGGCTCTTGACCACAGTGAGGTCTGGGGCCACTTTGCTGCCTCCCTGAGGGGGTGTGTGTGGGGGTGTTTGGGGAGACCCTTAGTTGTCCCTGTCCCCCAGCTGCCCCAAGGGCTTCGGCCTTTGCTTCAGCTCCCAGAGCAGGTAGGGTCGGCTGTGAGGGCTGGGGCAGGGCAATATCCATTCAGGCCGATGGGCAGGGGTGGAGCTCGTCACTGGGGATCCCCTAGAGGAGCCAGGGTACAGTGTGAGGAAGGTGCCCACTTGCAAGGGGCCTGGATGGGCTGGGCCAGTCAGCAGAGGGATGGGCCAAGGCTCAGGAAGTTCTGAGATTGCTGGGACTGTGTGTTGTGGAGGCTGGGGTCTCAGCAGAGGGGCTCACTGCAGAGTGGGCGGCAGCCTGGCCTCTACACCCCGGCCGTGGCCTCTTCTGGCCTCCCTTGCCGCCCGTGGCCAGCCCTGGCTCTGAGGGTGCCAAATGAGACCTGGGCAGGTCCCCGGACCTGTCACCAGGCCCCATAAGATGTAGACCTTAATCCTTAAATCACACACTTGGGAGCTGGGCGGTGGCACAGTGGGTTAAGCACACATGGCACAAAACACATGATTCAGCATCAGGATCCCAGTTCAAGCCCCCAACTCCCCACCTGTAGGGGAGTTGCTCGCTTCACAAGCAGTGAAGCAGGTCTGCAGGTGTCTTATCTTTTTCTCCCCCTGTCGTCCCCTCCTCTCTCCATTTCTCTCTGTCCTATCCAACAGTGAAGACAGACAACAACAATAATAACTACAACAATGACGATAAGCAAGGGCAACAAAAGGGAAAAAATAAAGTTTAAAAAAGAAAAAAAGTCACACATTTAGCAGGGAGTTGGGCAGTAGCGCAGCAGGTTAAACGTACGTGGCATGAAGTATAAGGACCGGCCTAAGGATCCCAGTTCGAGCCCCCAGCTTCCCACCTGCAGAGGAGTCGCTTAACAGGCGGTGAAGCAGGTCTGCAGGTGTCTATCTTTCTCTCCTCCTCTCTGTCTTCCCCTCTTCTCTCTGTCCTATCCAACAACAATGACATCAATAACAACAATAGTAACTACAACAATAAAATAAGGGCAGTAAAAGAATATTTATTATAAAATGTTAAATGTTAACATTTAATGTTTATTTAACATTTAAATGTTAAATGAATGTTAAAAAATTTTTTTAAATCACTCTTAGCAGACAGTCCAGAATAGCTCCAGTGGTGGCAAAGTTCAGTCAGTGTGCTCAAAAAATGTACATTACAGCCACCCTTTTGGGGCTTTTCAGAGGCTCTAAACACGGCCCTAGGACACACAGATGTGCCAGCATAGAAGGAGGATGCGGACCTAGCGGCTGTGCAGGGGCAGCAGGGGTCCAGGTGGATGGTCTTGGCCCGTGGAGAGCAGGCTTCATCTGGGCCCCGACTGGGGCTGTCCTCTGTGGGGTAGGGTGGGGAGCAAGCAGGGACCCCTCCTGGCTGCACCCCCTGCCTCACACCCGGTCAGCACTGCTCCAGGGTGCGGGGACTTGTCACACCCACCCTTCCTGGGAACCTGTGTGGAAACAAAGCACATTCACACAGATGTTTCCTGGAAAATGGTGACTGGAACCAAGCGGAACCGGCCTTTGAGAGCACCAAGACAAAGGGCTGCGCCGCGGCTCCCACTCAGAAACTCCAGAGAAAGTTGTGCAGGAAGGAGTGTCATCTGCCCCCACCCACCCGCCTGCCCGCCCGAAACATCTGTGCTCATTCTGCTGCGTGAATGACAGGAATCAGCCGCTCTCCACCATAATTACACCTCGCGTGCCTGGCGGGACACAATGGCGCCATGAAGCACCAATTAAGCCGCTCCCAGCACTGAATAGCGATCGGGTGCGGGACCCCCACGGTGCCGCCGCACTTGCCTGGGAGCTGGGGGTCCTTGGTCAGCAGGTTTTCAAAAGGGGCGTCGTCACGTCCGTCCCTGCAGGCGCCTGGCCTGACGTCACCCCATCTGCCTTGTGAGAAGCCTTTGACCCCAGCAGCGGCCACCAGCTGTCAGTGTTGCAAGTCCCATGCCCTGCCGCTGTGCTCTGGTGGCCGTGTGGGAAGAGGTTGTGTTCCTGGGGCTCCGCTGCTTCTTTCATCTCCCCCCAACCCCATGAATGGGAGCAGGAGGTACCACTGTGCCTGTGTGGCCTGCAGGGGTCAGTGGCCTGGTCATGCTGAGTGACTAACAGCACCTGCTGTGCCAGGCCCGGTGGTCTCCCCTGAGGGGTCCCCGTTGTGGTGCCCCAGGTGAGGGGACCCTAGGGGAACACAACAGAGCTGTAGGACCTGGATAACTGGGATGGAGATTTGGGGAAGGGGTCCCGAGAGTCCATCTGCTCAGGTGCCGTCTGTGGGTGTGGCTGGGTGTGGGGCTGGCAGTGGTGACAGTGGTGCCTTGGCCCTGCCATGGCGGGAGCCATGGGCCCCATGACAGGATTATGGGTCTTACCCGGTTAGGGGGCAGGCGGCACCTCCTCTGGCTGTGGGCAGTGGTGACCAGGTGATTCTTCTCCTCAGATACGTGCAGATGGGCACCATCCATAACAGCCAGCACAGCAAGCAGGGGCGTCCACTCCTCCGCTGGCCTGTTGGGCCCATCTGGGAGTGGAGCTGAGCTGGGGGGTGCAGCGGGCACCCCATGCAGGTCCAGGCTCCTCCCAACCCACTGTCACCCGGCAACCCCAGGTAGTGAGGCCTCACGGCCCTGGACAGCAGATGCCCGCCCCTCATCCCCCCACCCACATGCCAGGAGCCCGTCTCAGCTGGGGGAGCCCTGTGCTGGGCTGTTCTGTGGCCATGGGGTGCTCCCCTCCCCCCCCCCAGCCCCAGCAGTGTGTCCTGGCCGCTCCCACCTCGGCCTCCTCCTGAGCCGGGAAGCAGCCTCCACACCTGGCGGGAAGCAGGCGGAGGGAGAGAGGTGTCAGCGCTTTTCATGAATCACTTGCTCAAAGCCTCCAGCACAAAGACCGTTTTCACTGAGAGTGTCTGACAGAGGAGAGCGGAGGCTGGAGAAGGGGGGAGTGGCCTTGTGGGAGAGGCCCTTCCGGCTCGGCTCGGCCTGGGCCAGCAAAGGAGCCTGCGGACTGGGTGGGCGGGCTGCTCTGTCTTCCTGGGGTGGGGTCTCCTGCCACCTCTACCCTGAGCCACTCTGCCCCTGGCTTCCACTACGCAGACCTCCAGTTGGGTTCCACACGGTGCTGTTCTTGGGGTGCCAGTGCTTCACACCCCACCCTCCTGCACCTTCACTTCAGACAGAGATAAAGACACAGAGATGGGGAGAGAGAGGCATGGTGGCAGCCCGTGCGAGCCATCTCCCAGCCTCGCATGCCCACCACCGCGGGGATGTACGTGATCAGAAAACATGTGGCCCAAGAGCCATCAAGAACACATGGGTCCCTCCCACCCCACCAGTGATGGGGGCTGAGATGGTTCCGGAAGCAGTCATGTGCTGACATGGCCCTGTCACACTTGGTAGACTGACATGGCGGGTTTGGGCCAGGAAGACCCTCTAGGACCTTCTGACCTTCACCACGCAGGAGGCCCGTGCCCATCTCTGGCTTGGCAGCTCTCCCCGCTCAGCAGAGCACCCTGGGGACGGTGCAGTGGCTCTGCCCTGTGCGTGCCAACCCTCCATCCATCTGTCCACTGCCACCCACCCTCACGCACACTCTGAGGTCCCAGCGGCTTTTCCTAGGCAGTGACCGAGCCCTGGGGGCTGGGGCTGCATCCTACACGGCCACCTTCCAGGAGAGAGAGAGAGAGAGAGAGTGTGTGTGTGTGTGTGTGTAACTAGGAGAATGAAAAAGCTGGCAGCTCCTCCCAACCTCCTACCCAGGCGTCGCCATGAGTCCCTGGGTGACCCTGTCTGCTCTGGGCCGGGGGTGGGGGTCCGGGCACCACCAGCCGGACTTGGGCCGCATGAGGCCAGTCTTTCTGGATCACAATCACCAGGTGGGGAGGACTCCCACATTCCTGGGTCCTCATCACCGTGCTTCTGACTGGGCAACATTCTCTGCGTGAGACAGGCGCTTTAGAGTGGCAGCAGCTATGTCCGTGTGTCTGTCCAGGAGCCTTTGCCTTTGTACCCCCCAACCCCCACCCCAGGTCAGTATTTTCCAGGTCTCCCAGCTGGGCCGTGGTGCATCTCTCTCTCTCTCTCTCTCTTCTCTCTCTCTCTCAGCTGTTTGTGTTTGGCTTCTGCGCGAAGAGGCTCTCTCTTCCCATCATTAGAATCTCCGCCACACTTTCCCTCTTTGATGATGTTTTATTTTATGTCTTGAGATCTTTGATCTGCTGAGGCTGCCTTCTGCTGGAGCCGGGAGGCCAGCGTCTTTCCCAGAAGCTTCCCAGCCTCCCGCTGGAGCTCGGGGTGCCCATGGCCACTGGGCTGTCCCCGGCACGTGCCATCCTCCAGAGACCCCTCTGCAGACATGAGCCCCTGCCCGCCCGCTGTCAGTGCTGTGTGAGTGGGGCAGCGGTTCCCACACTCTGACACGCCTCTAAAGGTTAGCTGTGTCTCCTCTGAGCGGAAGGTTCAAGAGGAAAGAAGCCCCTGGGGCTGACGTTTCTTAAGTCGTGTCAGCTGCAAGGCCCTCCTGTGAGGAGATGGCAAGGCTCCTGGGGCTCACACCTGGCCAGCAGGGGCCGCCCACTCAGACAGTGGGTGCAGCTCTGTCCAGGCCCCACGTCCTCCTGCCATGTGTGGAGAGAGAAGGAGAGGGAGAATGTGCACCTTGGTGTGAAACTTGAACAGGATCTCGTGCCTGGTGGGGAGCTGCTCCCTGTCCCTGTGACCCCACGAGGAGCTGCCCCCGTTGCACCCCCCCACATACATCCTGGCCGCTGACCCCCCGTGTCCCCACAGTGCCCGGGAGCTGGAGAAGGCACGACAGCTGCTCCAGGACGAGGTGCGCGAGGTCGGCGGACAGCTGCTGGAGGAGCGCCGGCGGCGGGAAACGCAGGAGGCCTTGGCTCGGAGGCTGCAGAAGCGGGTGCTGCTGCTCACTAAGGTGCGCAGGTGGGGGGCGAGCTCTGGAACGTTCTCCGCCTGACTGGGTGGGGCTGGAAGCAGGTGCCAGGGTTCGGGAAGCAGGATCCATGGTGGGTGGGAGTCCCCCTGACGAGGCTGGCTGGTGCTCTGGGAAACAGCACCGGCCACGCGGCTCCTGCAGATGCCAAAGCTGCCCACTGCCGCAAGGAATCCAGACCTGCAGGTCTGAGGCCCCGGGCCATCCCCACAGCTGCCTGTGCCAGAGCTGAGTAAAGCTCCCTCTCTGTCTCACTCTGTCTCTGTCTCCCTCTCATCTCTCCTTCTCAGTCTCACTCTGTTTCTGTCTCTCCCTTATGAGGTAACCTCAGCACGGCCTCTGCCTGCCTCTGCTGGCCTGGTGAGCAGCCTAAGGCCTCACTGTCCCCCTGATGGCTGCAGCTGCCTGCTGTGGGCCTAGAGCTCCTAGGGGCCATTGGGCACCTCAGTGACTAGACAAGTCCCCTGCTTTTGCAGAAACACTTGTAACAAGCATCCCTCCTGGACACACAGGGAGGGTGAACTGACCCTGCCCGGCCTCAGTGCCCCTGTCCTGCTCTGTGTCCCCCTGCCCTGTTCTGTACCCCCTCCCCTGCTCAGTGCCCCTGCCCTGTGCTCCAGGCAGGGCTGAGAAGGAGAGTGGTTATGATGTCCTGGTTTAGACTGGTCAGGTGGCCTCCAGTGGCTTTGGCACACAGGCTCCATCTGGCCATCTCTGTGAGGTGGCTGCACGTCCGTCCTGGGCTGGGGAGGCGGTGACTCTTCCCAGCCTCTGGATGCCGGCAGTACCCCCCGACCCAGTCGTGAAGGGAGCCCGGTGTGTGCTGCCCCCTGCGGCTCCATGCTAGGCCTGTGGGACCAAGTGCTCTCAGCCCAAGTGCCCCTGGTAGGGTCCCATCAGCTCGCTTGTCATTTCCTGAGTGGGGGGGGCGCACGGTGCCTCAAGACTCATTAAGCTCCTCAGGCTAAGGGTTTAATTGTTGCTGATAGCTGAGGGTGTAATCACCTGGTGAAATACCATGACTATTTTTGGCGCTTAGAAATTGGCTTCCGGACCTGAGTGAACACAAACTACTGTCCTGTGAGACAAGAGCAGCACCCGGTCTGGCCTGGCATGGCTGCACCTCCTACTGCGCCCCCCCCCCCTGAATGTGGGCCAAGACAGCCTCCTGAGGGCTAAGGGAAACCCCTGCCCGGCACCCCACACTCAGAGAGCTGTGGTCCTCCCCATCGCCATGAGGGTCTGTCAGTGCTGTGGCCAGCCGTGTAGCCATGGTGACCTCTCCCTTCCCTGTGTGGGGTCCAGGGAACACAGGCCAGACCACCTATGAGGCCTGTGACCCCAGAGCTGTCTGGGTGTGAGCCCTGGAGCTGTCAGGGCATGAGTCCTAGTGGGCCCTGGAGCTGTCTGGGTATGAGCCCTGGGGAACCCTTCTTCCTGTTCTGACACACTCAGCCCTGGGGACTCCAGAACTATCTGCCTGTGAGTCCCGGGAACCCCCTTCCCTTGGACACACTAACTAACCTCAGGTCCTGGCATTGTTAGGGGCCTGTACCCCTCACAGTTGAGCTGCATCTCTCTCACCCAGATAGCTGGGCATGGGGACCCTCTCAGAGCACAGTTCTGAGGCTGAGGGAGAGTGCCCTCTGCTTATTAAGCCCACACCCCAGATCCCCAACACCACCACACCCTACACCCCACACACCACCACCCCACATACCCCCACACCCTCCACACATCCCCATACACACTCCCGCCACACCCAGGCCACCCACACCTCCACACTCACCCCAGACCACACTACCACACTACCACACCCCCACTCTGTACCCCTACACAGAGCAGAAGTCCCTCCTGGTTCTGCAGTTAGATTTCCAGGTGTTAATAGACCATCCCTCCAGGTTCCTTTCCCAGCTGACATTCCTGTTATATCTGGTCAACTCCGGAGGCTCACCGGGTCTGAGGGGAAATACCACTCCAGGTTGTTAGAAAGCTCTGCGTGTCCCCAGGGGCTGTGGGCATTGCGTCACACTGACCACCTCCTGTTTCCTGGGGCTCTGGGGGCTGTGGGGACACTGACCAACTCCTGTGTCCTGGGGGGTGTGGGGGCACTGACCACCTCCTGTGTCCTGGGGCTCTGGGGGCTGTGGGGACACTGACCACCTCCTGTGTCCTGGGGTTCTGCAGGGGTGGGGGCACCGACCAGCTCCTGTGTCCTGGGGCTCAGGCATGTCTGCTTTCTTTCTGTGTTGTGACTTAGATTAGCAGCCAGGAGCTGTGCTGATCGTCCTCACGGGGTGTTCAGACAAGCCTGGGGAAGGGCAGCTGCCCCCTCCCTTCTTTAGTACCTCAGTTGTCAGGCCACCCCCAGGACAAGACACAGGCCGCCTGGCCTGGCACAGCCCTCAGGCTGGTCTCTGTCCTCTTGTCCCTCCGGTCCCTCCTCCATGGCCCCTGTGTGCAGTCTGGGGGCCTTCCAGGAAGCAGATGTTCCCGCCATCAATTCGTGAAGCCCCGTGAGCCAGGGTCTGAGCTGCCCGACCCTAAGGAAGCCAGTGGGACCCAGGGTGGGCCAGTTGTGTGGGTGCTGGCTGAAGGGGCATCTTCCTGGGGGTTCTCCCTACCCCCCACCCCACGCTTTTCACTTGACTTGGAGGTTCTGAAAAGTGACGTGAACTCCCTGTCACCTTTTGGACCTGGCTTGCCTCCCTGGGGATATCTGAGCCCCTCACCTAGTGTGAGGACCAGCTTTGCATATGGAGACGGGGAGGCCACCGCTGGTACCCCTTCCCACCTGGACACGGTGGTCGCGGGCCGGGCAGTAGGCTCTGAACCCCTCATCCGTGTGGGGCCTTGCTTTCCTTCTCACTCAATTTCCAAGAAATCCAAATCTTTGAATAACCTTCATCCCTAAAGGAGAGGAAGCGGCTGCAGGTGAAAATTGACGGTCACGCTGGGCCTGGCGTCCCGCCAGCCTCCCGCAGGGCTGCACTAAAAATAGCCCTGGGCCTCTACCTCGCCTGCCCGCCCACCCGCTGGCCTGGCCGGGGTAGGGAGAGGGGCCCACACTGCCGCTGGCTGCCCTTGTCCCACGAAGCCCACGGGCACCCTTCAGGTGGGCTCTGCCCCACCCTTGTGTTCTCTTGGTGTCAGCTTCCCTTCTGGGGCATTGTGCCCCCAGTCAGGAAGCCTGTCCCCAGCGGGTACGGGTGGTGCCACCCTGTGCCTGGCTGTGGTCTTGGCCTCCTGCCCCCGGTGGTGGGAGATGTGCCAGGTCACGTGCTTCCTTTCTGTCCTGGGGGAGGGGCTGATTGTCTTCAAGGAGATGGGGACGCCACCACCCCCACACTCCCACCCCTGCTTTGCAGGCCCCTCCCTACCTCAGGGGAACTGAAGTTGAGGGTTCCTGTGCTGGGGCCTGGCCACGTCCCTGAGCAGCAAGGGTGCTATCCAGTGTCCGGGGACCCTCCCTGGGGTGGCCAAGCGCCCTGTGCTCCTGAGGCCACACACACTGTCCTCTGCCTCCTTCCTGGGGACACGGTGTGGGACCGGGCACCCCTCCTGGGCAGTGGGGACTCCGCCCCCTGGCAGTACCCCCCTGTAGCCCAGCTTCCTCTTGCCCTGAATTTCCCCTGACCGTACCCAGGTCCTGAGAGCCACCCAGAGTCCTCTGAGCACCAGGGACAGGGCCCCCCAGCCCCTCATACCCTGGTGTCCAGGGGTTGAGTGTCTGAGAGTGCTGGGCACATGCTTTTGCTTGTGAGTATGTATGTCTGCACATGCGTGTGTTCACGTGAGTGGATGCATGTGATATGTGTGTGGGTCTGTGAACGTCTGCACATCTGTGAGTGTGTGGTGTGTACAGAGGGGTTTGCTGTGTGTGTGTGCATGTGTGAGTGAGTGGGGTGCTGTCATGCGTCTGTGTGTGTGCAGAGCCAGTACCCCGCGTGGCACGCTCCCAGTGGCCGTAACAGTTATTAAAGACTGCGGAGGCGTTGTATTTACAGACCAGGACCGCGGAGGCGCTGTATTTACAGACCAGGACGCGCAGGAGGGAGTATTAACTGTCATCTATTATCAGCGCAGAGCCTGCCCGGACAGGGACGCCTGCCGTGTGCAGCCAGTGTCCTCCGGTTAACTTCACAGGAAGGGAAGCTGCTCTATGGGGGAGGCTCCCACACTGTGTGGCAGGGCTCCATGGTGGGGCAGGGCCTGCTCTCTGCCACGTGCCCATGCCGACTCCCCCACGACTGGCCCCTCCCGACACCCCTGCTGTGTCAGTCCTAATGTGGGTGGCTCGGGTCTCCTCCCTCCCTGGGCAGCAGAGTGGATGGAGTCTCAGAGCAGAGGGAGGAAGTAGAGGGGGGCCTTTCTGAGGCCCTGAGTCTGCAGAGGCCAGGCCCGGTGGGGGGGTGCTGGTTGTGCTAGGGAGGGTCTGGGTGATCCTTGGGGGGGGACTGGCAGGGTCTGGGGTCCTGGGTGGGTCGAGGGGGCTGGCAGCACCTGGGTAGGGCTGGGGGGGGCAGGGGCTGGGGGAGCTGGGGGGGGGTCTGGGCAAACCAGGAGCTGCAGTGTCCTTGAGCCTGGTGGCAGACCAGCTATCCATCGGGAGCCTCCCCCCCCCACAACACACACACACACACACACACACACCCAGTTGGGAGCCCAGGCCAGGCAGAGGGTAGGCCCTGGGTGGGTGTCCCCTGGGGTAGCAGCATCTCCCAGCAGGACTTGGCCTACCGCTCCAGCCTCTGGCCCTTGACATGGGGCCTTCAGAGAGGCTGCTGTGGGCGGACGCCCTGGGCCCCAGGGGCCATGGCCTGCCCCCCACGGCCTTCCTGGAGGGGCCTTGGCACCGTCTTTAGATGGGATGGGGCATGGCCTTCCCTGGAGCTCTCTAAACTGTGTGGGTTTAATTGCTCAAGCAGGGGCCCAGGGACAGGCCATCTGCTGGGTTAACAGGGGGGGGCAAGCTGTCCTGTCCCTGTCCCCCTGCCCCTGGGACTGTCTCTCTGGCCTTCTGCACTCTGTGTAATAAGCATTTATAAAAGGTTCCTTCTGCCACTGCATGAAGTCTCTAAATAAATGAGACCCACTGCTTAGCCTTCACTGGCAGCTTTTATTAACCTGTGGTTAGAGAATTGCAGCCGCTTACAGGAGAGGAACGTGGTTTATCCCAGCCCACAGCCTGCGGGCAGGGTGGGCAGCTGCCCAGGGAATCTCCCTGTCCTCCCCCATGTGGGCACCCCTCCTGGGTGGGGCGCCCCTTCCCTGCCATCCCTGGTCCTGTGTGGAGGACCGGTGGGGTCTGGGCAGAGGAGGATGGTGCCCCCTTCTGCCTGAGGCTTCTCGGGCCCAGGTGGACAAGTGCCCTTAGTGGCTAGAGGGTCCTCTGCCAGGGTGCCAACTGGTGGTACAGGGGCCCTGCTCCAGAGCGTGGTGGCCGGCACCAAGGCAGACCCTGGGTGTTGTCCCCACAGCTCCCAGAAGGCCTGCCCCCCACCCTCCCCAGCTGTCCCCACAGCTCCTGGCAGGCCTGGGTGTGAGGCCCCCAGGGGACAGGGCTGTGAGCGCTGTCAGAGCAGATTGCTGCCTGATTCCAGGGGTTAAAGCTGATTAGAGGACTCCTGCTCTCCTTTCCTTGTCTGGCAGCTATTTGCATGCTAATGGAACCTTCTGGACAGGGTGCTGGAGCCCTGCAAGTTGGGCAGGGCTGCTTCCTGTATTTATGTTGTGTCCGTGTCCGTGTGCGTGTGCGTGTGCGTGTGTGTGTGTGCTGGGGTCACACATCTGGCCGGCTCTGCTCATTCTCTTTTTAATAATCCTTCAAGTGTACACAAGGTTGACCTGCCTTCCCTCCATTAACTCTCCTCCTGAGGTGTAACTGACTGTGTCATGCAAGGTGATATCTCCCTTAGGCGCTGTCATAGATGAGAAGGATGCCCAGCACGGAGCCCTGGGGCAGCTCGAGGCCGAGGTGGGGGGGGGGGAGTGGGCTGGGGAAACCGTGCTGGCTGCTGTGGGGGCGGGGGGGCAGAGCTAGCACAGGAGCACTGGGTGTTGGGGGCCCTTTGCTGGGATGGGTGCTGGGTGGCATGCTGACCATGGGGTGCACCGCAGAGTGACTGACTGTTTCTAGCCCCCTTGGGGACAGGCTGTGCCAGGGCCATATGGGAGTCACGCAGATTGAGTGGAGCCTTGCTTTCCTGGGTCCTGGGTCCGTGCCTGTTCCCAGGGAGGACTCTCGGGGCCTGTCCCACCCCTGCATGTGGGCATCACCCGTGTCCCAGGAGCCATGCCAGCCCAGCCAGCAGAGCGTGGGAGGACCAGGGACCTGGGGACATGTGGCCGCAAGGGGCAGCCCAGCTTATGCTTCTGGAAGATGGATCGGAGTCCCTGGTCACTGATGGAGGAGACCCTGAGGCTGAGGTGGGGACCAGGCGGGAACGGGGCCACAGAAGGCCAGCTGTCTGCTCCCTTCCGCCCCACATGGGGCTCAAGGGCCCGAAAGGCCTCCCGCCTCAGAAGTGACCCCAGTAATGGCTCCCTCTGGCCTCAGAGTCTACATCCATGTTTCTTCCCGGCATCGGTGGCGTCTGGAAGAAGGCTTCATGCCTCCATTGATATCTTCAAAGAGAAGCTTGCAACTCACTGAGACACTCCTCCCACTCGGTCTGCTCTACTGATGTCTGCTGTAATCTTGCTTTCAAAGGTTTCTCTTGTTTGTTTCAGGTGGGGGCGGCCAGGCATCAGCGTGGCAGGCGCACTCAGTGCCGGACTTCTCCCGGGCCTGGGGGTGGGGATAGACAGACAGGGCTGCAGAAGACGTCTGAGAGAGAAGATCCCACCCCCATACCCTGGGGGTGAAGGCGCTGGGCAGGGGCAGCCCCCTGGATGAGGTGGGATGTGCCGGGGAGCCACACCCTGTGTGTGGCCACAGTCTCAGTGGCTATTACATCTCAGTGGCCACCTGCCCCAGCCGGCACAGGTGTCACAGCCCTTTTTCCCGGGAGGGGACACAGGGACAGGGCTTCTGCAGTCCCCGCCCTGAGGCCAGGTGGAAACAGGCAGCCCCTTCTGAGGACTGGCCCTGTCCATTGCCCACGCCTGACGTGGTTTGTCCATCCCTCAGCTGCTCCAGGCCTGTGGCCTGCCGAGTCCCTGGGGACCAGGCCCGCCCTGCTGTGGCGGGCAGAGGTGTGGGTGGGGTGAGGCCTTCTTCTCTCTCGGGGTCCTGATGGAATTGAGGTTCAGAGCCCTTTGGTCACCTGCCACTAACATTTCTCTCCCCCCCCCCCCCGGAAGTCTGGACCAGAGTTCTCTTTGTGGTACAGAAGGTGGGAGCTCTGGCTTCTCACTGGACCTGGGCCTTTTTCACGGGACTGCGCTGTGTGGTGGCCCGTGCTTGCTTGTACTGCATTCAAAAGGGTTTTCAGTGGAGTATCGGTCTTGGGGGAGCTGCCACAGGTCAGACACATCCCTGTCCTGTCTCGCTTGCTAAGGGGCTATCCTTTGTTGTCTGGTCATGAATATATGTTGAATTTGCCTTAAATGCATTTTCTCTCTCTCTTTTTTTTTTTTTTTTTTTTCCCCAGGGTTTTATCTCTGGGGCTTGGCACAACAAATCCACTGCTCCAGGTGGCCATTTTTTCCATTTTATTGGACAGGACAGAGATTGAGAGAGGAGGGGAGATAGAGGGACAGAGAGACACCTGCAGACCTGCTTCACTGCTTGTGAAGCTTAACCTGCAGGGGGGGATCTGGATTCTTGAACCCGGATCCTTGCACTTAGTACTATGTGCGCTCAAGGCCTCAGATGGCCTCCTGTCCACATTGCCAGCCGGTGGGGCTGTCTTTCTTCTTAGATCTGTATTCCTGTTTACTGCAGCCTGGACGTGTTTGGCTCTTCCAGTTGAAGTACTTGGTCTCTAGTGGTGACTTTTATTCAAGGGGACGTCTCTAGGGAGGAGGTCATCTGCCTCGCCTCCTGGCTGGGCTCTTACGTGACGTCATAGCTGTTGGTGTCATGGCAAGGCGCTGATCAGAGCCTGCTAACAACCCACGCTGAGAGAAAGACAGACACCTGCAGACCTGCTTCACCATTCGTGAAGCTTCCCTTCTGCAGGTCGGGACCGGGGGCTCGAACCTGGGTCCTTGTGCCCTGTAATGTGGGCACTTAACCCGGTGCACCACAGCCGGCCCCTGAAGAGCTGTCGGTTATAGAGACGTGGAGGTGGTGGAGAGCCCCACGTCACTCTCCACACCGCACAACCTGCCCCCCCAGTCTCACTCCAGCTGCTGTGCCCCAGAGCTCACCATGTCGGGACAGCCTGGGAGTCAGCACTGTCTCTTCCGGAGAGGAGTCTCCGTGGCTTGAGTCGTGATTGGAGTTGCTGTGGCCCGGGTGTGGAGTCTCCTCATGGACTCTCTCCCCGACCCCTGGCCCAGCATTGTGTGCTGCAGTCTGCCATCTGCCCATCTGTCTGGTGTGTGCTCCCCCTGACCTCTGCTCAGAGCTGTTCCCTTCGCTGTTGTTCTGGTTTATTTCCAAGCCCTGCCCAGCTCTGGCATGTGCCTGTGGGGGGACTAGAACCTGGAACCCCTGGTGTCTCAGACATGGGAGTCTCTTGCAAAACCGCTATGCCATCTCTGGCGGCCCCTTCCTTCTCCCTTCTGCCTGCATTGGATGTCCATGGCTCCTCTCCCACCTCCCCAAGGTAGGGGGCTCCTCCCCAGAGTGGGGTCCTGCCTCAGCCTGGGCTCCAGCTGTTTCCCTCCTGGTGAAAATGTGGGTGCATTTCTCCAAGCTGTCCCTCGGACCCCACGTGTTCTGCACACGTGCCGTGAAATTTCCAGATACTTGGAGAGCTCTCCAGCCGGCTGTGCACCTTGACTTCTGGCAGGAACCCGGCTGCCCCGCCGGGGATGCCTATGGTAGCCAGCTGCTGCTCCGGGTCTGACCCTGTCCCCACGGCCGGTTCTGCAGGTGTGTGCTGGTCATGCAGTGTGACATCTGTCCAGAGCATCCCCACTCCTTCTGCCCTGCCTCCCCCCCCCCCAGAGCAACCCAGCCTCCTGAGGGGTGCGCAGCCTGGCTTCTTCCCGCAACACCCTCACCTGCACCTCATGTTCTTGGTAGGTTTTCTGCAGGCTCACTTCACGGGGGCTTTTAAGTAGCACCCCAAGGCCTGGACCACGCCTCTGAAGTGGTCCTTGGGGAGGTCTGTTCCTGCCTCACGTCTCCCCCACCCTGTCCTGTCCACCTCTCTGATAGCTGCCCACCCCAGGCACCTGCTCTTCTCCGTCTCCACTGCCTTGTCTGGTGGTCTCTGGCATTTCCTGGGACCGCACTTCCTGTCCTACTGGCCCAGGAGCCATCCTCCTGATTTGGTCATCACAGCCAGGCCTGTCCCTTCCAAGTCTTGTGTTGGGGGTCCCTGGGCTGTGGAGACTGGGTCCTGGGGGTCCCTGGGCTGTGGAGACTGGGTCCTGGGGGTCCCTGGGCTGTGGAGACTGGGTCCTGGGGGTCCCTGGGCTGTGGAGACTGGGTCCTGGGGGGGTCCCTGGACTATGGAGACTGGGTCCTGGGGGTCCCTGGGCTGTGGAGACTGGGTCCTGGGCGTCCCTGGGCTGTGGAGACTGGGTCCTGGGGGTCCCTGGGCTGTGGAGACTGGGTCCTGGGGGTCCCTGGGCTGTGGAGACTGGGTCCTGGGGTGGTCCCTGGGCTGTGGAGACTGGGTCCTGGGGGGGTCCCTGGGCTGTGGAGACTGGGTCCTGGGGGTCCCTGGGCTGTGGAGACTGGGTCCTGAGGTCCCTGGGCTGTGGAGACTGGGTCCTGGGGGTCCCTGGGCTGTGGAGACTGGGTCCTGGGGGGGTCCCTGGGCTGTGGAGACTGGGTCCTGGGGTGGTCCCTGGGCTGTGGAGACTGGGTCCTGGGGGTCCCTGGGCTGTGGAGACTGGGTCCTGGGGGTCCCTGGGCTGTGGAGACTGGGTCCTGGGGGGTCCCTGGGCTGTGGAGACTGGGTCCTGGGGGTGGTCCCTGGGCTGTGGAGACTGGGTCCTGAGGTCCCTGGGCTGTGGAGACTGGGTCCTGAGGTCCCTGGGCTGTGGAGACTGGGTCCTGGGGGTCCCTGGGCTGTGGAGACTGGGTCCTGGGGTGGTCCCTGGGCTGTGGAGACTGGGTCCTGGGGGGGTCCCTGGGCTGTGGAGACTGGGTCCTGGGGGTCCCTGGGCTGTGGAGACTGGGTCCTGCGGGGGGTCCCTGGGCTGTGGAGACTGGGTCCTGGGGGGGGGTCCCTGGGCTGTGGAGACTGGGTCCTGGAGGGGTCCCTGGGCTGTGGAGACTCTGGGTTCTTTTTTTTAAATATTTATTTATTATTCCCTTTTGTTGCCCTTGTTGTTTTTTGTTGTTATTGTCATTATTGTTGTTAATGATGTCGTCATTGTTAGATAGGACAGAGAGGAGGGGAAGGCAGGGGGGGAGAGAAAGACACCTGTAGACCTGCTTCACTGCCTGTAAAGCGACTCCCCTGCAGGTGGGAAGCCAGGGGCTCCAACCGGGATCCTTACTCAGATCCTTGCACTTTGTGCCACCTGCGCTTAACTCACTGCGCTACCGCCCGACTCCGGACTCTAGGTTCTTGACCCCTAGCCCCTGCCCCCACCTAGTGTGTCCCCCTTTTGATGCTGGGCCCTGCTCTGAGTGTCCAGGCAGAAGAGGAACTCAGACCCTTCGGGTGGGCCGCTGTAACTCAAGGCTGAGGGGCAGACCTCAGCCTTTCCCATTCGTGTGGCTGCCAAGTGCCCAGAAGGCTGGTCAACCAGGGTGGCTGTGGCTTCCCGCCAAATAGTGCCAGCTGTGCTCCGGCTCCGGCTGTGCTCCACATGGGGCTGGGATTGCACGGGAGCCCTGTGTCCCTGGGGTCCTCTGGGCCCTCCCCGTCCCCCCTGCAGGCCCATCCTACTCAGGGACCCCAACTGCCCATGTGCCCACAGGAGCGGGACGGCATGCGGGCCATCCTAGGGTCCTACGACAGCGAGCTGACCCCTGCAGACTACTCGCCCCAGATGACCCGGAGAATGCGGGAGGCAGAGGACATGGTGCAGAAAGTTCATGCCCACAGTGCTGGGCTGGAGGTGAGTGTGCCCACAACCCAGGGCTGGAGGTGAGGGTGCCCACAGTTTAGGGCTGGAGGTGAGTGTGCCCACAGTTCAGGGCTGGAGGTGAGTGTGCCCACAGTTCAGGGCTGGAGGTGAGTGTGCCCACAGTTCAGGGCTGGAGGTGAGTGTGCCCACAGTTCAGGGCTGGAGGTGAGTGTGCCCACAGTTCAGGGCTGGAGGTGAGTGTGCCCACAGTTCAGGGCTGGAGGTGAATGTGCCCACAGCCCAGGGCTGGAGGTGAGTGTGCCCACAGTTCAGGGCTGGAGGTGAGTGTGCCCACAGTTCAGGGCTGGAGGTGAGTGTGCCCACAGTTGGTGTCAGGCTGCTGTGGGTTTGCTGGTGGTACCCGAGGAGGAGGAGCTGAGGCCAGTGTGGAGCCAACTGAGACCTCCCTCTGCCCTGCCAGGGCCTGCCTATACATACTACCCCCTCCCCATGCAGGAGGTCATGGGTCACTGAGGGACCCATGGCCATGCAGCCCCTCACCCCTTGGGAGGAGGCTCAAGCTCCGGAAAGTTCCAGAAAGCTGGGAGCTGTCAGACCCAAGCCCCTCGGGAAGTTCATAGGTGGAGTGGCCCTTCCTGATGCTGGAGTGACGTCACTTTATGGGGTCCTCTCTGTCCCTCCAGCTCCTCCTTCACTGTGGCCCTAGCACCCCCTCATGCTGGAAGCTGCCCCCCCCAGCCCTTGACCACAGTAGCCAGCCCGAACAGCTCTGGACAGGGTTGTCTGGAGCCCTGTGTGTGTGTGTTGTGGGGGGGGTCCTCCTCTGCCCAGGCTTCACCTCCCTTCCTCCCTCTCTCCCCCCTTCTCCCTCTCCTCCTTCCTTCCTCCCTATGGGCAGCAGCCCGTCCCTGGGTACCACTGGTGGAGCTGTGAGCGGCCGCGTCTGCCACCCTGGTGCCACTCATCAGCCGGGCTTGTTTTTCCAATTTATTTAATTAAAACAGATTACGGTGCTGCTGGCTGCATGCGCTCTGTGGAAAATCCCAACTTGAGAATGCAATGAATCTGGAAAATTCCCCCACTGCCTGCCCGGGCACTGTTTCCGGAGGGCTGGGTGGGTGACCTGTTCTGTTGCGTGGGGTCTTCTGGGTGGCGGCCTGGGGAGCTCCCCTCCTCCCTGCCCTGTGGAGGGAGCCCGCAGCCCTCTGGGGAGGAGTCTGGCTCTGCCCTCCCTGCCTGTGTCCCTGGGGTGCCGCTTGGTGGCAAAAATCTGAGTGTGTGGACTCAGCTGGACCCTCAAGGTGCACGTGGCCATCCGTCCGGTGCTCAGACGGAGGTCTCCCCCAACACCCTGCCCCTCACCTGTCCCCAGTGGCCCTGTAGGGCCTCCCCTGCCTGTCCCTTTTACCCATCACCTGTCCTCAGATGAGAAACCAGGGACGGCTCGGCCCCGAGGGCAGTGGGGGCCACTGGGCCCTCGAGGACTGAACCCACACTCCGTGCTCAGGACCAGGCCTGATGGGGGACATGTGCCCCTGCTCCCCGACTCTGGCCTGGCCCTGACTCCGCAGCCTGACCGGGTGCCTAGCCTGTGTCATCCCTCCCTGGAACACCACTGGCGGGGGGGGGGGGCAGGTCCTTAGCTCAGTGATCCTGCACAGGAGCCCCCTGGTTCTGGGTGTGCCCTCACCCCAGGGCTCCACGCCTGCCCTATCCTCTGCCAGGCAGTGCTTGAGGGACCCGGGACCCCTTGTGGCAAGGCCCTAGGGAGCAGCAGCTGTGCATACAGCTGTGCCTGGCCAGTGTCGGCACCCATCCTGCCATGGTGGATCCTGAGGAGAGGGCTTCTCTGAACCCCTGTAAACACCAGAGCAGGTAGAGCGAGAGGGGCCCCACTAGCTGGCAACGGTCTCCTCGGGGTGCTCAGAGTCCAACGGGGGCACCTTGTCCTCTCAGCACCCCAGGGCTACCATGGGGACGTAGCCCTGAACAGCTTCGGGTGGGTGTTGAGCCGTGGGCTCCCCGGCACCCTGCTCCCTGACCGCTGCCCTGTTTTATGTTGAAGGCGCAGCTGGCTCAGGCCCTGGAGGAGCTAGGCGGGCAGAAGCAGAGAGCTGACACGGTGAGTCAGGGCAGGGGGGCTCAGAACGTTCCAGGAGAGGGTGGTGGGGCGGGGCTGGCATGGGTATGAACAAAGGCAGGTGGAGGTGAGCCTTTGCAGATGGTGAGGGGTGCTCCCGGCACCCAGGTTGGTGCTCCTCTGGCCAGGGCCCTCCCAAGGGCATCTGTCCAAGGGCCCTGCCCCCCCAGGCCCATCCTGCCTGGGAGCCATGTCTGGGGGGTTCTGGACTAGAGATTTCGGTGTCTCCACCACGCCTTCCCAGCCTGTGTGCACACCTGCACCCCTTCCAGGCCCCCGTATCCCTTCATGCATAGACCTGCTGCCGAAGGTGGTGGGTGCCCCAGAGACAGGCTGTGCTGTGAAGACTGACCCTGAGGAGCCCTGGGGTGGGGTGGGGGGTCTGAGCACTGTGCTGGCCTGGGGGACAGGCTGAAGGGGTGACACCAGGGCCCGCAGGCCCTGCTGTGCAGCAGTGCTGGCCTCTTCTGTGTGTGGCAGCCCTGACCAAGTGCCTACCCAGCCCCTGGGCCCCTGACCCCACCCTGCCCCTGTGCCCTTTCCTCCCATGCCCACCCTGTCCCCTGCCCTTGTGCCCTTTCCTGCCCCTGTGCCCACCCCATTCTCTGCCCCTGTGCCCTTTCCTGTCCCTTTGCCCACTCCATCCCCTGCCCCTGTGCCCTTTCCTGCCCCTGATGCTGCCTGGCCCCGAGTCAGCTCATGTCTGGGAACGGAGAGAGGCACGAACCTCTCAGGCTAATTGCAGATGACAAGACAGCGATGGTGACTGCTATTAATCAGCAGAGCCCTGCTAATTAATGACACAGCATAGCTCGTGGTGTCTCCTTTAAGTGCAGTCACCATCACGAGACCTGCTGCATCTAGGTGCCCTCAGGCATTGCCAGCCTCAGTGCCTGGGTGACCCCCTGCAAGGTGTCAGCCTGGTCCCTCTGCAAGACTGCTCAGAGTTTCTGGGCTTCCTGTGTGCTCACACATTTCACCTGGGGGCTTCTGTGCTGAGCTTTAAGCCTGCCACCTTGCTGAATGTGTTGTTAACTCGAAGGGTTTTTTTTAAAAAAATATTTGTTTATTTATTCCCTTTTGTTGCCCTTGTTTTATTGTTGTAGTTGTTATTGTTATTGATGTCATCGTCATTGTTGAATGGGACAGAGAGAAATGGAGAGAAGAGGGGGAGACGGGGGGGAGAGAAAAACAGACACCTGCAGACCTGCTTCACCACTTGTGAATCGACTCCCCTATAGGTGGGGAGCTGGGGGCTCAAACCAGGATCCTTACACCGGTCCTTGTGCTTTGTGCCGCCACATGCACTTAACCTGCTGTGCTACCACCTGACTCCCGAAGGGCTTTTTTAAAATAGGATTTTTATTTGTTTTATTGAGAAAGCTGTAGTGAACGAGAGACAGACAGACCAACTATAGCCCTGCTTAGCTCTGGGTGATGGTGGTGCTGGGGATTGAACCTGGAACCTCAGAGCCTCAGGCAGGAGAGTCTGTTAGCAGCACCCCTGTGCTGTCTCCCCGCCCTATTATTATTATTAGTAGTAGTAGTAGTAATAGTAGTAGTAGTAGTAGTAATAGTAGTAGTAGTAGTAATAGTAGTAGTAATAGTAGTCGTAGTAGTAATAGTAGTCGTAGTAGTAATAGTAGTAGTAGTAGTATTGTTAGTAGTAGTAGTAGTATTTCCCCAGAGCCCTACTCAGCTCTGGCTGATGGTGGTGCTGGGGATCACACCTGGGGCCTTGAAGCCTCAGGTAGGAGAGTCTATTTGCAGAACCATCATGCTATCCTCCCAGTCCTATCATTTTTATTATTTTTATTGATTTAATAATAAGTATTATTATGAGTATTCCCAGAGCTGTGCTCAGCTCTGGCTGACGGCAGTGCTGGAGATTGAACCTGGGACCTCGGAGTGTTAGACAG
Organism: Erinaceus europaeus; assembly: GCF_950295315.1. Classification (NCBI taxonomy): domain Eukaryota; kingdom Metazoa; phylum Chordata; class Mammalia; order Eulipotyphla; family Erinaceidae; genus Erinaceus; species Erinaceus europaeus. The sequence goes on along the minus strand of NC_080176.1, from coordinate 21,667,711 downwards.
GAGAGTCTGTTAGCAGAGCCCCTGTGCTGTCTCCCTCTGATAGCTTTGAAAGAAAATTCTCCAGGTTCTCCTTGTGACGTGCCACAGCTGTCTCCCTCCCGCGGGGAGCCCTTGTCAGGAGAGCACAGGCCCTGCCTCAGCCTCCACACCGCCCTGGCGTCCCGGTATCCCAGTCGTGGCCTGTGCTCAGCTCTCCCCTAAGGTGGGTCCTTGCTGGCATAGGTGCCAGGGTGCTGCAGGCCTCAGGGGAGACCCTGAAGGCGGTGTGAGGGCCGACCATCCTTCTTAGACCCTCAGATGTGTGGGAGACCCAGCCCCAGGCACCTGCTTCCGAAGGCTCCTCTGTCTCCCCTGTGGCAACCTGGCTGTCTGAGCAGCAGTGTCTGGGAGTGGGTGTGCCCTGCCAGCCTGGGGTGCCCTGGCAGCCGTGCCCTCATCTAGGTTGCTGTCCTCCGTCTGTCTGGTGAGTAGTTGTCATGTCTGGTTGGCACTGTGCCCCACAGGGCCTGGGGACGCTTCCCCCATCCTGGCCGCAGCTTGTCTGCCCCCTACCCTTGTTGGGGCTGCAGCTGAGGGGGGACTGCGGCTTCCTTCATGGGGCCTCTCGCTGCCCTCACGCCACCTCATCTAGCGAGCTGTCCTCCGTGGAGCCTTGTCTGTCACTGTGTGGTCCTGTACTAGGCCACTGTCCCCCGTCCCTGCTTCCCTCGCCATGTGCCTGCCTAGATTCCTGTACTCTCAGGTCCCCAGGCTCCACGGCGTCTTGGATCTGTGACCATTTCTTCCTCTCTCTGGCTTTTTCTTCTGACACCTGGGACCACTGTCAGCCAACATGAGTGCTGGGTGCTAGGTGCTTCTATAAAGGCTATTGTCTCACTGGGATGCAGCAAGGGTCCCTGACTTCCCACACATCTGGCCCCGCATTCCAGGTCCTGGTGCTGTCCACTGTCTGTTCTGGTGGCTGCCTTCCCCTCACATGTGTCAGCTCTGCGTGAACCTGAGGGCCCCTGACTCCACACTGCCTCCATTCTCCTGCTTGTGCTAAGTGAGCCATGGCCCGCTGGTCCCTACGGGAGCAGGAGGGGGTGCTTTCCTTGAGGCCACTTTTCCTGTTGCCCTTGGGGTCAGCCTGCAGGGAAGGTCATGGCCCCTCCTTCATGCATCAAGCCTGGCTCTGGGGTGAGGGAGGACCACGGGGGCCAGGGGAGCTGTCCTAAGCCCTCAGACTAGAGGTGGGTCTGGTGTTCCACTGGGTCAGAGGGATCCCTGCCTGGCCCCAGGAGTCCCCTCCTAAGTCTCCACCCCAAGGGTCCTCACCCAGAGGCCATCCCCAAGGGCCCCCACCCCTCACCACCCTGTGAAAGCCGAGGCCGTGGGCAGGACAGGGCGGACAGGGCAGGATACGGTGGGGCCCGTACCGCCTCGCCTTGCCGAGGATGCCTGGCCCAGTGCCCACCATCTGGAGGTGCGGGCTGGTGCCGGGCCAGCACAGCTATTTTTAGTGTTCTCCTAGGTTGGAGTAAGGACACACGGATGTGGAGAGGACAGTGAGGCATTCCCCCCCACCCCGGGTGCTGTGGGCCAGATGGGTGGTGTGCTGGTCACCTATGTGCTGTGACTCCCCCCATGGACTTAAATCACCCCGTTCTGCCTGCTTCAAAGTGGGAGCCCCCACCCAGTCCCTCCTCTAGGCCCCTTCCCTCCTCTGAGAGGCTGAGGTGGATGCTGTCCACTGTCCGCTGTCCACTCTGTCCTTCCTGATGCCCCACACTGACACTGAGTGGGGGGGCTGGGTGCCCGGGGCTGGCAGCCAGGTTGTGGGGACCATGACCCTTGGCTGGCCTGGCCATGGGGACACAGGGCAGTCAACCCATGTTGGCCCTGGAAGGCTGAACCTCCCTCACTGCAGGGGTTGGGACTGGCCTGTGTGACTGTAGAGCCCAGGGACCCCCCCACCCAGCATGTGAGCACAGCCCACTGGGCACAGCCCCCAGGGAGCCCCAGGTCTTCCCTGCACCCCTGGGCCACTGCCTCAAACAGGTGGCACCAGTAATTAATTTTTCCTGGTAATTGAGGGGCACAGATCGTAAATGTGGGTGTTAACTTGAGTGAGCAGAGAGGGTGGTGGCAGCCAGGGAGGGGAAGAGCACCTAGGAGCCACCATCCTGCAGCCTAGAGCCCGTAGTCATCAGCACGAGCAGAGCAGGGCTTGGTGGCTGTGGTGACACTGTCATGGGGCCTCTGAAGGAGCTGCCAGTGGATCCCGTGTTCTCTCTTCCGTGCCAGCATCCAGCACGGCATTTTCTCAGCTGTGAGTTAGGTGGCTGCCAGCATGCTCTTCGTCTCCTCCAGCTGAGGGCAGCTCGGTGGCAGGCAACGGGTACCCGGTGGGGGGCTGTGGCTCTGAACTGGGCTGGCAGCTGGGGTGTGGCCCTGTGGGCAGGGCCTGGCAGAGTGCAGGGGCCTCTCTCAGGGCTCTGGCTTCCCCTCCTGCCACTGGGTGTCTCTGCACCCTGCAGACTCGCAGCTGAGGCCTCCAGGTTCTATGAGACAGGTGGCAGCATGTCTTGTGGTGTATGGACAGACAGACTCACCTCTGTGGATGAGAACCAGAGAGGCCTACTCAGTTCTGTGAGAGACAGAGGAGTGGCTTGGGGAAGCCCCAGGAGCAAGGGGAGGCCCATGGGGCCTTGGGGCCCTGCCGGAGAAAGGCATGTGGCCCAGCTCATTGACAGGAGGGTAGGGACCAGGAACCGAAAGGGCCTCAGAGCTCACCCAGTCAGGCTGCAGCACACCACGTGCTCACAACTCAGTGCAGCCGCTCCTGTACCTCAGGGCCCTGCAGCTAACCGTGGCCACGCACCCAGGGTGGAGGGGACATCGTGTGGCCTGTCCTGCCCAGCTACGTTGTCAGAAGCCCAAGGACACGAGAGGGCAGGTATTGTACACCACAGAGCCAGGATAGCTGCCTTGGGAGCACTGGGCTTCAGGGAACACCACACAGGCAGAAAAGCAATGCGCACACAGCCATGGGATAAGTCAGGAGGAGCCTCGAGCCAATCCCAACACATGTCAGACACGCAGACACGCCTGTGGGAAGGGAGGCCTGGGGAGTCAGCCTGCAAGAGCAGAAAAAGCCCTTGGACACAGCAGGCCTTAGCCGGCACCTAGCAGAGAGCAGAGAGGGCTCCAGCACCCCTCAGCTCACGTGTCACCCACCCTGAGGAGGGATCGAGCACAGGAGAGGAGTGGGCCGTCACTCTTCACCCAGAAGTGGGCAGGGTCCAAGAACAAGCCAGAGAAAGGAGTGAAGGTTCCGTTGAGTATGCAGTGCTGAGCCCTTAGCCCAGAGCTGAAGAAGTCAAGAACTTTTTTCTGATAACTCCTGAGGAGCAGGGCACGGTGGTCAGGTGACCGTAGAGTCAGGTACGCAAGTGCTGGGAAGGAGGGACCCAGAAGACACCTGCTCCTGACATAAAACTCAGCGAGGAGACCCTCAGGAGCCAGGGGACGGCGGGGCCACAGCCTGGAAGATAAATTACAGGCGAGGTCTCCATGTTCTCGGCCAACAAGGAATGAAGTGACATCTGGACTAATTGTCCAGCCCTGGACATTAGCAGAGGGGACAGAATAAAGCAGATAGGGTGGGAGGTGGGGATCTGTGGAGGTCAGACAACAGCTAGTCAGGAAGTGGGGAACGGCAGAAAAAAATAAATAAATCCAGCGCCTGTGCTTTAAAACAAAACCAGTAAGATGTATGAATCATTCATGGTCCTAGTGAAAAATTGATAAAAGGCATCACTGCCCAAAATAAGGAAGCAGAGGAATCCACTAACTGGGCGGAGCCACTAACTGGGCGGGTCTCTGGGAGCAGAGATCTCTGAGTCTATGGAGCTTGAGCCCCTCACATTGGAAGCAAAATCTAAAACACCTGAACCCAGCGAACTCTGCAGAAACACAAACACAGGGAATTGGGCAGTAGTGCAATAGGTTAAGCGCGCTTGGCACAAAGCGCAAGGACCAGCGGCTTAAGGATCCTGGTTTGAGCCCCCAGCTCCCCACCTGCAAGGGAGTCACTTCACAGGCAGTGAAGCAGGTCTGTAGGTGTCTAAAAAAAAACAAAAACAAAAAAACCCTACAACGGCCCATTTCTAGGAGCCCCCTAGCCTGCAGGTCCTGGCCCCGGGGGAGTGGGATCTAAAGGGGCCATCACCAGGAAGTCGGCACCACCGTGGGGGAAAAGAAGGGAGCAGCAAACATGCCGAGACACATCCGTTTCTCTGAGAACTTTTGGATTCTCCACACGCTGCTGTGTGTGACCTATTGGAAAAGAAGGTTCCAGAAGGGAGGCCAGCAGTGAGAGTGTCACCAGTGGCGGCACGGTGCCCAGAGTGAGGGCACCTTCACACTCTGTGTCCAGCCGTGGCTCAAAACTCCTCATGAGATAGAAATGTGGCTGATTCTCCCACCAGCAGATATGTGGCCCCCCACCCAACGTGCTGTGATGGTCCCACACCCTCAGCCAGGCCTAAGTGTGCTCGGGCCCCATGTGCTCACCATTCTCTGAAAATAAAATGTTGGCACTTCCCCTCTCTCTGAGAGTGCCAGCACTGCTCCCAGCCAGCCCCGTCACTGTCCTTCAGACAGAGGGAGAGATGCCACAGCATTGCTGTGGAGGGACCACTGCTACCACGTGTTCCCAGGTGCCCGGACCCTGCCCCAGGACCTCGTGCACAGCACGGCGGGCACTCCCAAGTGGCCCCACTGCCACCTTGCTGTGCCCGCCTCCTCAGGTGGAGCCGCCCTCTAACTTCTAACCTCTGACCTATGCCCTCTCTCTGGCAGCTGGAACTGGAGCTGAAGATGCTGAAGGTGCAGGCGGGCTCAGCCGAGCAGGGCTTCCCATTCTCCAAGGAGGAGATGGACTCACTCAGGTAGGGCCATGCCCTACCTGGCACCTCCTGGTGGCAGCATGCCCCATCAGAGGGGCTCCTGCTGCCCCCAACCCCTAGCTGTGAGGAGGAGGAGACTACGTGGACAGACTGCATGGACAGCTGTGCCTGTGGCCACCACATGGGCTTGTCCCCCACTCACTCATGCCCTGTGTGCACACGAGAGAACATGGCGGTGTGTGTATGTGTCCATACAGAGAGAATGTGTGGGCTGCTAGACAGCCCCCCTGCAGTCAGAGCAGGGCCAGCTCTTCTGGCCACAGCCCTGAGCCTGGGCAGGGGAGTGTCCAGGGCGCAGTTGCTCTCCGCCCCTCCCTCCCTCCCCCCCCCCCCCGCCTCCCAAGGCTGAGCTGGGCCCATGAGCACAGGGCAGTGAGCCCCTCTTCCATACTGGGTACCCCACCTGGCCTCTGGGGGAGCTGGGGACCAGGTCACCACCTCCTCTGCTTCCCCCAGGCCTGAAGCACCTCCCCTGTTTTTTGTCCCCTGTGCTAGAATAGCACATCGTGTGCCTGGCAGGACAATGACTGGCTTCTGTCCCCAGACCACTACTCATTGACTCTTCTCTTCCATCTCCTCTTAAAATATGCTTGGTACAGCCGTGCTCTGAGCCATCCCTATTCCTGCTCTCAGGCCTGGCTTTGCCCTGTGCCTGGCTGAGCTGCTGGGGAGAGGCGAGGGGCCCTGCCTGCTGCCCTGTCCTGGCTCCCTGCTGCTCTGCTTAGCCCTCTAGGGGACTCTGTTCCGGTCCTTCTGTTCCTGCTCACAGGCCATCGATTCCGCTGCTTCTCTGACCATGTGTCTACCCATCATTTGTGTTCTGCCGGCTGGAGGCCTGACTGACAAGGGCCTTGTTCCTCAGGCCAACACCCTCCTTGAGCACTTCCTCCCCGTCCTGTGTCCACTGCGTCCTCCTCTGCCCGCTGCCACTCTATTGTCAGCTTCCTGCCACTTTCTGCCCAATGCTCGACTGTGGCCTGGGCCTGACACTGGGCTCCCCAGCCTGTACTAGGCCTGCCTGCAGGGCCTCCCTACAGTCCTGAGCTCACGGCACCACCCATCCTGCAGGATGAAGATCGAGGAACTGGAGGGTGAGCGCAGGAGACTGGAGGAGGAGAAGAAGCTGCTGGAAGCTCAGCTTGAGAGGTTTACCCTGCAGGTGAGCATGGCTGGACACACACACAGGCGTACGGTCACTCTCAGACACACACAGGCACATGCTCAAACACTCACACTCAAACCCACACACATGGGGTTGCTGATCTCTGTCACTATTCTGCATCTCCTCCCACAACCCAGTAGAGTACAGCCCATCACAGTCCTCCCTGGCCTCTGTGCACAGTCCTCCCAACCCCAGCCTCGTCCGGCCACTGCTGACACCCTGGTTTCATCTTCCCGCCTGTCTCATGCTCTGCGCCGGGGCCCTCGGCTCTGCCACTGCTTCCATCTTGACACCTATTAGCAGCTGATCAGTCGCTTTGCTGCGAGTCCGCCGACAGGAGAATGCAGCTCTGGAAGCTGCCCGGCAGCCGCAGCTGGTCAGACCTGTCACCCTCACCGTAACTGGCCATTCGCACCCAGAGCCACGCTGGTGGGCAGCACCTCCCTGTCATGGTGGAAAGGAGCCATTGGGGTCCCACTGAGCTCACAGAGGCTTCTAGATTCCGGTGCTGCTGTGGGGCAGGAGGGGCTTTCCCAGGCTGGTGGCTGGGCATGTGCATGTGGCGGCCCCTGTGTCTGTTCCCCCCCCCCCCATCCTGGCAGTGCATGGCAAGCAGGGTGAGGCCCTGGGCTGGGCTGCCCTCGCCTGGCCTTGGAGCTGACCCTCCTGTGCGCCAACCCTGGAGCAAGGATTAACTTGGGGGAGAGACAGCATCAGGGTTGGTCTGTTGGGGATACACACAGGGCCCCAAGCAGGGGAGCCCCCCATGACCATAGGCCCCAGCAGGGGAGTCCCCCTGCCCCCAGCCCCCCCCCACAGGCCCAGCACTGCCCCCACACCCCCACCCTCACAGGCAGTAGCCATGGCCCCCTGAGTGCACAGTGGGCAGCCTGGTCAGACTGTGGTGCCTCCTGAGTGCCCCCCCACCCTGCGGGGCTCAGTGACTTTGCAAACTGAGTCTGTCTTGCAGAGGGGGTGGGTGGATGGAGTCGGAGTACGAGCAGAAGGTTCCCCAGCTGGCTAGTGTAGCCCCGGCCCAGCCCCCCCCTCCCTGCTCTCTGCCCCAGCACCCTCCCCTGCACCCGGGCCCCAGCCTCCACCTTCCCCTGAGCCCCAGCCTTTATCCTCCGGACCCCACCTCCCCCCCCCACTACACCCCAACTGTGCGGTGCTGCCTGTAAACGTCTCAGAATAGGCCAGACCACACACCCCACAATTTTTCCTCAGAATCACGCAGCATTTGTCTGTCTGTCTGTCTGCCACCAGGGCGACCCCCCCGGGCTTGTAGCTGCACAGCTCCGGCTCCTGGCAGCCATTTCTTTTCAGTCCTCAAGGCAGAGGGAGAGACAGCAGAGTGAGGGAGAGAGCGAGGCAGCGAGCTCCCTGCAGGCGGGGACACCTGAGCCTTGAGCTTGTAACTGCTCTACTTGGCATGCACCTGCCCGCCCTTGCTCAGGTTTCTGTGTTCTGGGGCTTGTGTGGTTCTCTGGCTCTTTTCAGTGCTGGGTAGAGGCAGAGCAGGAGGCACCACTCCACCTCACTTCCGTTCCCTGCTGGAGCCTCCAAGTCGAGTCGAGGCTGGACTCAAGCCCAGGCCCCCACTCTACCCCACGGGCTGCCTCAGAGCCCAAGCCCCCACTCTGTTCTGCGTGTCGCTGCCTGCTTCAGCTCCCTTGACCCTGCTGCCATCCACACCATAGCCCCTAGCGTGGGGGCCCATGCCGTCCACATGGCAGCCCATGGCATCCACTTGGGAGTCCATGGCATGCTCTCTTGGTCACTGTGCTCGTGGCACTTGTGCTGAGCCTTGAGCCACCTCATGGCACCCCAGCCACCTTCCAGAACCTTCCGGGAGCTGCCGGGCGGGGGGAGGGAGGGAGGACACCGCTCATGTTTGTTAACAAGCCTAGAGCAGTGGCTGCCCTGTGCGCAGTGCTGATTTCCTGTCACTTCCCTTCCCGGGACAGTACGTGGAGAACGAGGCCTGAATACTAAGTCTGTCTGCTCCCCTGGTCCTGTGGCCGCCCTCGGTGCAGACAGCGCGTCCCCGGGGACACCAGGCCAGAGCGGGCACCGCCTGGATGCCTGGGCGTGGCACAGAGCTGCCCCCCACTCCACACCCCTTGGGGGCCTGGAGGAGGGGGGTCCCCGAGAAGTCAGGCTGAGAACGAGTGGAGTGCCCACTCCATGGGGCTCAGTGGCTGTCAGCCACGGGTGGGAGAGGGCAGTAGCCACGCTCTGGGAAGTCATGAGGTGACAGTGTCCCCGCTGAGCTGTAGCTCTCTGGTTGGGGCACCTTCAGGCTTGGCGCACTCCCGGCTCTGTCTCTGTTTGCTTCCACCCCCTGAGATGCGGGGCTCTGCTCCCCTTTCCCGGAGTCTCAGGGGGCCCCGTGCCTGTGTTGGGTGCTGGGTACAGGCTGGCCCTCAGGAAAGGGATCCCACCCAGTCCGGGGAGAGGGGGATCCAGAAGGACGTAGCCTGTAATTCCCAGGCTTTTGTGCAATGCAGAAGGCATCTTGGCCACCTCAAGGCACGTCACCTCCCAAGAGGGGACAGCCAGGGCCTGTCAGGAGCTACCTGTGGCCCCCACAGGTGTGGGGGCACCCTCCCCATGAGGCACCCTCCCCATGAGACCTGACCCTGCTCCCTCAGACCCTCCCCACTGGCTCCCCTGCACTGGGGAGACTGATTTAGCTGGAGGCCAGCGGCTTATAAATATGCATGTGGCCGCTGGTATTCAGCTCTGCTTTCTAATTCTCTGCGCCACTGCCTACAGCCTCAGCCTCTTAGTATGCAGACCCCGGGCTCCGCCTCCCACTTCCCTCTCTCCCGCCCGCCCTCTCAGCCGGCTATGTCCTCTGGCCAGGGCTCCCACAGCCAGCTGGGGTCCCAGGGTCCCCATCACCACCAGGATCCAGGCTGGGCTGCTGCGATTTAGGAGGTGTGGCCACTGCACTTCGCACCCACCATCTGCCCTGAGCCCTGGTGCACCTCCTTTGGCCTAAGCTGTGGGCAGCAAGGCCCCCCTCCCACCATCCTGAGACCCCCTTGCCGCTGGCTCCCCTGCCCTGTCACAGCACTGTGGGAGCCTGGCTTTGTCTGTTCACTCAGGAAGCGCTCACCCCGTGCCCCTCAGCCAGTGCTGCTCTGGGAGGGGGTCAGCCCATGCCCTTTGTGGGGATCATGTCGCAAGGCCAGAAGACTCTGGGGACAGGTCATCACTGCAGGAAGGCAGGGTCCCAGAATTTCTGAGGCCAGCTGACCCTCTTCCCCGTCACCTCACCTCTTCCCCCATCCCCTGACCCCCTCGTCCCCTGGCCCTCTTCTGTGTCCCCAACCACTCCCTCGTCCCTCTCGTCCCCAGACCCTCTGTCGTGTCCCCTGACCCGTCTCCTGGCCCCCTCGTCCCCTGACCCTCTGCCGTGTCCCCAGGGTGACTATGACAGGAGCAAGACCAAGGTGGTGCACCTGAGCGCCAACCCTGCCAGCTTGGCGCGGCGGCATCTGGGTGAGGAGCAGGCGCGGCTACAGGAGGAGTGCGAGCGGCTGCGGGGGCTGGTGCAGGCGCTAGAGCGGGGCGGAGCGCTGCCCCCTGAGCTGGGTGCTGCTGGGCTGCCCTCGTCCAAGGAAGTGGCTGGTAGGTGCCGACCCCCCCCCCCCCCCCCGTGTAGCCAGGAGCAAGGGGAGTCGGGTGGCTGCAGGCCCTGTGGGTAGGGCCCTATGGAGAACAACGGGGCTGCAGGGACAGGAGGGCATGGGGCACCCGCATTGGCAGCCAGGGCCCCTGACTCGCCCCACTACCTCACCATGTCCACTCTGCCTCCACAGAGAGCAGGGGCAGGCCCTAACAGTGGACAGGCCTGTATCTGGGGGTCCCCTCCCCTGATGGCCCTTAGAGGACTGTACCCTAGACAGAAGCCCAAGGTAGAAAGCAGCCCCCCACACACACACACACAGGAAGAGCTGGCGGGAAAGGGCAGTGTGGCCTGACAAGCAGGGCCAGCTTCCTGGAGGAGGAGGCGTTTCTGCCGGGCCTGGCAAAGGAAGGGGTGGGGGCTATCATGAAGTAGGGGGAAGAGGTGAGTGTCCATCTGGCCAGTGTCCCAGCCATCCCCGTTCCTACCCACCCCATCTCATCCCCTTGGCCAGCTGTCAGGCGTGTGTACTTGGTCCCAGCAACTGTGCTTCCAGGGGGCTCTTTGGCCCCCTGGGTCCCTTCTCTGAGTGACCTCGTGACTCCGGGAAGGGACCCCTTGACCTGCTGGTGGGGTCCCAAGCCTGTTTCACTCGGCAGCTGGCCTGGCCTGTCACCCAGCATGGTGACCCCAGGGGGCAGTGGGAGGCCCCCGTCTGGAGGAGCCGCCCTGCCCACCCCAGGGCCCCTCTGCAGGAGTCCAGCCTCATCAGTCAGGTCTTGTCCCTGGCAGGCTGCGTCTCTGCTGCTTGAACTGGTCCCTGCACCACTGTTAGATCCCAACTCTGAACGTGTTTATTTTGTTAGGACAGAGAGAAACTGAGAGGGGAGGAGAGAGAGAGGGGGAGAGGGAGAGGGAGAGACCTGCAGACCTGCACTACCCCTTTGTGAAGCATCTCCCGCAGGTGGGGGTTGAAGGCTCAAACCCAAGTCCTTGTTCGTGGGAACAGGTTCCCCCCCTCCCGCCCTGCACTTCCAGTGCTTCTGCTGCTTGTTCTGTGCCAGGCACTTAGGACAGAGCCACTGAGGCCGCGCCCCAGAGTCGCTCTGGATGAGCGGGGGAGTCAAGCACCTGTGTCTGAGCCAGGTCAGGCCAGGCAGTGCCAGGGGTGGGGGGCACAGAGTCAACCCCCCGCGGGCCTCTGTGTGGCACTGAGGGGGCACAGTCCCCAGCCTGCCGTCTGCCTGGGCCAGCATCCCCGTCCTCAGCTGCTACCACTCGGGGGCGTCTCCCTATCCCTGGCACAGGCTGTCAGCCGGGACGTGCCCACCCGCGGTCGGGTGGCTGTAATTGCCGGTGTCTTTTCAGATCCTGTCTGTGTGCCGGCGACAGGCGCCCCCAGGGGCCGCTAATCACAGAGAGAGCCTGCCGGGCGCCTGCCAGCACCCCCAGGGCTGGCACCGCCTGTGCCGCGTGTCAGCCAGCCCTCCGCTAGCTCTTGGGCAACTCAGCTTCCGGTGCAGCAGGGGTCGTAGGAGGAGGCCAATGGTGGCTCTGGGCCACGCCCAGTAGAGGCAGCTCTCCCTGGGACCATCTACCCACCTGTCTCTGAGGCCAGGGACCAGGCCTGGAGCCGCCCCTGCCTGTCCCTATGCCCAACCTCAGCCCAGACCTGAGAGGGGGCGACTGAGGTGCTGGGGGTGATGCCGGCCACCTTCCTGGACTCCGGGCTCAGCAGAGTATCCTGGGACAGGACCCCTCCTTTGTCCTTGGAGCCCTGCTCAGGGCTGCTCCTGGCGGTGGAATATCTCCTTTTTGTTCCTCCTTCAAAGCTGGAGAATCTCAGCACGACCAAGAGGAGTCTTGTGCCCCCCGAGTGAAGGGGGACTGTCCTCATACTGAGGCCATGTCATGGCCACTAACAGATCCTCAGCTGGGCGGGTGCAGGGGTGGCACAGGGGCCTGGAGGAGCCAGGGGACAGTCCCTCAGCCCTGTGCCAAGGACCACCCACACCTGCCTGGCTCATACCCAGGCTGTGAGCTGCCTGGCCCCCCACACCCCCAGCAGCTGAGACACCTCCGCCCTCTCCGCCATCATGGGGCTTTCCAGGCGAGGGCCGCCCACTATGCCACCTCCTCAATCCCATGTCCCCATGGTCCCTCTCCTGGCCGGCTCTGCCCTCCCTCCACTAGCCGTTGCCATAGGATGTCAGTCCTAGCTCAGGCAGGAGCTTCCTCTGAGCCTTCGGGGCCAGGCCAGGCCAGGCCTCCACCCGGCTCCTGGTGGACCCCCCAGAACTCATCCTCCCGTCCCCCACAGAGCTCAAGAGGCAGGTGGAGAGCGCGGAGCTCAAGAACCAGCGGCTGAAGGAGGTCTTCCAGACCAAGATCCAGGAGTTCCGCAAGGTGTGCTACACGCTGACCGGCTACCAGGTGGACATCACCACCGAGAACCAGTACCGTCTGAGCTCCATGTACGCAGAGCACAAGGCCGACTGCCTCATCTTCAAGGTGGGGGCTGTGTGTGGGGGGGGATGACCACAGGGGAGGGGCAGAGGAGGATGAGGTGGGGGTATGGTCAGGCTGGGCTGCTGTAGCCTGTGTGTGCCCTGAGGGTCCAGCCCTCCACCTTCCCTGCCCACTGAGACCCATCGCCATTGTCCCTGAGACCCAAGTGTGGGGACTGGCAGCCGATGGGCCTAGCTCATGGCACCCACACACACCCATCCCTGTGTCCAACGTGGTAAAGCCGGGTACTGGTCGCCTTGCAGGTCTCTGGCTTTGAGCTCAAGGACAGCAGAGTTGGCCCCACCCTCCAGGTGTGGGCAGGACGTCACCTGTGGTCATGGTGCAGCCTGCGTGTCCCCTCCCACCAGCTGGTGCCCTCAGGGATGCCACTCACTCAGCCGCCAGCCTGCTGACTGCCCAGCAGCCCACTGCCACACAGAGAGCCCTGGGGGTCAGGCCAGCATGGGGGAAACCGCACTCCGGGTTCTATCGCCCCAGCGGCTGTGTCTCCTGAGCCAGGGCTCGGGCCTCTCCTGGCGGGTGTGCTCACTGCTCTGTGGTCATGATCAGAGGGGTGTGCACCTTTTAGACAAAGTGAGCCGCTGGTATATGTCAGAAAATGCTGGGAGGGAGGCCAGGCAGTAGCACCATGGGTTAAATACACATGGCATAAAGTGCAAGGACCAGTGTAAGGATCCCAGTTCGAGCCCCCAGCTCCCCACCTGCAGGGCAGTCGCTTCAGAAGCAGTGAAGCAGGTCTGCAGGTGTCTGTCTTTCTCTCCCCCTCTCTGTCTTCCCTCCTCTCTCCATTTCTCTCTGTCCTATCCAACAACAACAACTATGACAACAACAATAACAACTACAACAAGGGCCACAAAAAATGGGAAAAATGGCCTCCAGGAGCAGAGGATTCATGGTGTAGGCACCGAGCCCCAGGAATAACCCTGGAGGGGGAAAAAAAATGCTGGAGATGGAGAGCCTGCCCCAGCAACCTTTCCCCACATGTATGCGTGTTCTCCTGTGCATGTGCTCTGTCCACAGTTTAACAGGCTTGTCTGGAAAGGGTACAGGGATCCTTGCCTCCCCCAGTCCCAGCCCATGGTCCCTCATGAGGGGTCCTCAGATGAGGACGGCTGTGGGTCGGGCTGTGCCCCAGGTGGACAGCTCTCTAGTGAGGACAGGAGACTTGGTCCTTTGTCCAGGACCCTCCCCCTGGAAGAGGTCCTGTGTGTCCTATGACCCTGGGCGCTAGGGGTTCCAGGGCAGGCTTCGTGCCCATTGTTAGGACATAGCTCTGGCTTGGATGGTGGGGGCCGACGAGCCCTGTGGAGACTCTGCTCCTCAGTGTCCCTGGTCAGGATGCCCACGGTGGGTGAGGGGAGAGCCTTTGCAGCTGAAGCAGCTCCCCTCCACCAGCTGGGCTCCAGTCTACTCCTGATGCCCCAGCTGTGTGGGGTGGGCAGCCCCAGGAGGGGCAGGTGGACTTGGTCCTGTCTGGCAGAAGCTGTGTTGGGGGTGGGCACAGAGCCACCACTCCAGACCCCTGTGGAGAAAAGGGTGCGGGGCTGGCATAAGCTCCTGGTGACTGCGAGGCCTCCCGAGGACTGTCAGCCCCCTGCGGAGAGCGCAGGTGAGTGGGTGAAGATGTGAATGAAGGAAGGAATGAGTCAGTGGGTGAGTGGGTGGATGAGTGAATGACCCAATGAATGAATGAGTGAGTGAGCGAGCGAGTGAGCGAGAGGGCTTTGTGGCTGGAGTTGCTGCCTCCCAGGAGCTGTGGGGGGTGGAGCCCTAAGCTCAGACAGCACCCGAAGCCCTGGTGTCCCCAGGTGGCGTCCCTGGGCCCATGCTCACAGGGACTTCTGGCATAGGCTGGCACCAGACAGGCCTTCTCTCCTCAGCCCCCCAGACCTCACACCACCCTGTGCTGCTGGGCCTGCTGACCCGCTCTGGTCCTCAGCTCTTGCTGGCAGCCTAGCTGTGGGGGAGCCAGTGGGGAAGGCCCTGGGGGAGGCTGGCAGGAACAGGTGCTAAGTGGAAGGGCAGGGGCCCCCCCCAGTCACGGAGGTACGTGTGTGAGGGCAAGGAGGTCTGGGGCCATGTCCTGTCCTGGCACTGCACTATAGTGTCTCTGGGGCACAGGGTCGGCTGGCAGCCAGGTCTAGGAGTCCCCTGGTGGCCCCAGCCTGTGCTGTGACCAGGCACCCCAGGAGACACAAGCCCCCCCCCACCTCCCCCAGGACAGAAGTGGCCATCTGTTCAGAACTCATTTCCTGAATTAAATGGGGGGGGGGGGGGCTGTCCCTGGATGGAGGCAGTGATTGGAATTCCATCCCCACGGACTTCAAGGGCTGGGACTGTGCGGGCACAATAGGCAGCCTTATCAGCAGGCCCCGGCATGCGAGGAGGGGAGGCAGGCGGAGGAGCCCATTGTGTGGGTGAGGGCAAGAGGCCTGAGCCTGCACCCCCACGGCTCCCCGCGTGTCCCCAGGCCAAGCCTGTTCTAGCTTGCTGTGGAGTGGGGGGCCCAGCCTCCGCCTGGCCACTTGAGGGTCTCCCTTCATTCCAGGGCGCTCAGCAGAAAGTGGCCTAGCATCTGGCCCTTCACCCTGGTGCCTGGTGAGCCGCCACCACCAACGGAAGGGGGCACTCAGAAGGGAGCTGGGGTCACAGGGGGTTCTGCCCTACAGAGAGGGGGATCCAGGATTCCACTGCCCAGGGGTCTTTGCTTTTAATTTTATTTATTTATTTTGCCTCCAGGTTTATTACTGGGGCTCAGTGCCTACACTATGAATACACTGCCCCATGGCCATTTTTTAAAAACTTTATTATTACTGTTATTATTTTGATAGTACAGAGAGAAATTAAGGAGGGGAAGATGGGATGAAAGAAAGACAGACACCTGCAGACATGCTTCACTGCTTGTGAAGCGACCCCCCCCTGCAGGAGGGGAGCCAGAGGCTCAAACTGGTATCTCGAACCGGGATCGTTGCATGGATCGTTGCACTTCTCACTATGTGCACTTAACCCGGTGTGCCACTGCCCGGCCCTGCCCAGGGGTCTTCTTTGAGGCTGAGGCCCTGGCCTGTTGCCCCCAGGCCAGGAGGAGACAGATGGCAGCCCAGCCGCTGAGTCGTTTGTTATTGAAAGTGTGGTGCTGGGTTTAAACCGACAGCCTCCACTTAGACTGATTGACAGGTTGCCTGGGGACTGGGTGGCACTGGAGCAGAGCAGAAGGCGCCGGGTGATGGAGGCCCTGCTGCTACACTCTGATAACATGCCCCACAGCCGGCAGGGGAAAGGTGCCCACAGCGGGCTGCTCAGAATTCAGGGTCCTCCCATCCTGGGACCAGTGGACACCCTGAGCCCCTCATGGAAGCCCAGCCCAGAGCAGCTTGGGATTTGGGGTTTGGAGAGGAAGTCCAACTCCCTTAAGCTCAGTTAGGGCCCCCCACCCACCCCACAGGGACTGGGGGCCCCTGGAGGACCCCACTTTAAGTTAGAGGTGGCAGCAGGGGAGTGAACAGGGCTCAGATACCAGCCCTCTGGGCTGGAGAGGGTGCTGAGTGCAGCTGTCCCCCACCTACCCCCCAGCTCCAGGAGCACCAGCCCTGACATTTAGGGGAGTCAGTCAGCAGAAGGCAGGAATGAAAGGACTTTCTCAGGAAAAGGTCACAGTGGTTGCTGATTCCTGTTTAAAATGGTCTATGCTGAACTACAAGGCAAAACGCCTCAGCAAGGCCGATGGCTGGCAGGGCAGCTCACACCACGGGCACCCAGTGGGCTCCCTGCCCTCTGGAACAGGGGCTGCCCAGTGTCCAGTGCCGACTGTAGGAGGGTGTCTCCAGACAACTCTGTAGAAATGGACCCCAGAACACACCCCCCCGCCTTCTGCAGCACCCAGCCTGCTCACCGTCCCAGCCATGGAGCCAGGCCACGAGCCGGCACCGACCCCGCTGTGTCCCCCCAGGCTGCCGGACCCTCGGGCGCCAAGATGCAGCTACTGGAGACGGAGTTCTCGCGGACACTGCCTGAGCTGGTAGAGCTGCACCTGCAGCAGCAGGACAGCATCCCCGCCTTCCTCAGCGCCCTCACGCTCGACCTCTTCAGCCGCCAGACCCTGGCCTAGCCGGGACCCCGCAGCTTCGCCCTGCCCTGGACAGCCACACGGGGGGGGGGGGACAGTGCTGTGTGGCCAGTCAGTCCCTCGCCTGCAGGCCGCTTGGACTGGGGGGCCAAGCCCCTGCCATGAAATAAAGTCTCACAGCCACCCTCCCGCCTGCTCTGCATGCGTCCCCACGGGGCCACCCTGCTCTCCATGTGAGCCTCTGCAGCCTGGTGGCCTCTGTGGATAACCCTTGGCACCACAAACAGGGTCACTCTGAGCCCCTGCTACACCTCAGAGCAGAAGTCAAGGGACTGGTCCCACTGGGTTCATTGGCCACAGGGACATCACAGAGGCTGGGAGGTAGGGGTGTCCTGGACAGGAGCCAGCACCAAAGCCCTGGGCCCCAGAGGTGGGGTTAGCCCGGTAGGAGGCCTACCCCAAGTGTGGGCGAGGCCAGAGCCAGGCCACTGCAGAAGGGCAAGGTGGGGCAGGGCCTTGACCCTGACTGGGGATGGCCTCACACCAGGGCCTCTGGCAGCCTGGACTAGCGGGCAGCCTGGGACTGAAGGCAGGGGAAGACCAGCCCCTGGTGCCCTCACCCCACCCGCCTGGCTCTTAAGCCTCTAATGACTCACTTTAGGATTAGCACTGCCCTGGTGAGCGTAACTGGGGCTCTGACAGGATCCGTGCAGGGAACCCCCCCACACCCTGCCCGCAACCACTTTGGCCCCTCTCCCTGGACATCCGGGCCAATCAGCGAGATGCAGCGGCAGAGCTCCAGACTTGTGGCCAGAGGCCTGGCCACCAGGCTCCTGCAGGAAGAACCAGGTCTGCACAGCCCCCACCACAACCTGAGATCTGGTGTGTGCACCCTGGGAGTCCTAAGGCCTCGGCACAGCCCTTGTCCCCACCTGCCACCTGCAGTCACCCCCCACTCTACCTCGGGGAGCTTCCCAGCTGACCAGCCCTATGCCTCCCCACCCCCCCCCAACCCATGAGGGTGAGAAAGGGCCCCAGACCCACCATGCCCAGCCCTCCTGGTGGGGCTTGGAGACCCCATGCCTGCTGGGGCCAGGCTGGCTGGACTGCCCCCTATGGTCCAGGGTCCTCCCCCACAGCTGCTCCAGACCCCACCCCCTGTGCAGGCACCAAGACAGACAGCCGCCCCATCTTGGTGTCCACCTCCAGCCTCACGCTGTGGCATGCATATGCCAGCATAGAACACTGGGAGCAACCCCCAGAGAGCAGGAGGCCTTGGGGGGCTGGGGCGTCCTCTGCTGCCCCTGACTGGTGATCCCCAAGGGGGAGGGGGAGTGCCGAGCCTGAGCCTGAGCCTGACCCCGGAGCCTTGGGACATAGCGGCCTTTGAGATGGACCCTGGAGCCTTCAAGAGCAACCCAGGCCCTGGGGTGGGGTGGGGTGACTAACTCACCCAGCTTGTTGGCCACAAGGTCGAAGGTTCTTCCAAAGATGGGGGTGGTTCTCCCTAAGCTCTATCAGGCTCACACATGTTCCCAACAACAAGGAAGTGAGAAAGAAAGGAATTTTAAACTATTCAGGAAAACTGAGGACTTTCACATTAGGCCAAAGGGGAGAGAGAGACAGAGAGTGAGCGAGAAGCCTTTACTCCCACCGAAACAGAGCCAGCCGTGCCCACAGGTGAAGCGTGTGGCACCCACACCAAGCCTTCACTTGGCCACACCTGTCACCACCCCTTCTCGGGGCAATAAGCTCTTCCCCTCAGTGGTGCAGCAGTGTCTGTTCCCCCAGGTACTTCCTGTCACTTCTGCCTTCAACATTGCCCCTCTAGGAATATGGACCCAGAATTTCTGTGCAGAATGGGGACTCATGCTTCCTGCTGAGATGTGGGCTGTGACCTGCTGGATCCACACTTCCAGGCAGACCCACCTTGTCCTAGTCTACTAGCAGGGTGGGCCTCCAGGGAGATGAGGTTTCTGGACACTTCACCATGTGGTCATCTGTGCAGGGAGGCCAGAAGGATGGGGTGGTGGCAGCATCTGGACTTGGCGGCTGAAAGGCAGTAATGTATACAGATGTTTAATCCATGGAGGGCCACAGAGAATCAGAGACCAGGGGGTGGGGGGAGGACAGAATGCCTATTTGGGTGTGAACAGCCTTAGAGACCAGACTCCAACACTCTTTGACTGAGCTGTTGACATGAAGGACTGAGAAACAGCTTCGAGGGGGACACTGACCAGAGTGTGGGGCTTGAGAACTGGATTAAGGCAGGGAGGGGCCTCAGGACACGGTGGCCTGTGTGATGGGCCCACATCCACAGGAGCCTTTAGAGGAGCTCAGAGTGCCAGCCCAGGAGGGATGACCCCACACCCATGAGGGCACCTCACAGAGCAGGCTCCAGGAAACGTGGGTTCAAGACCCAAGCCAGGCCTCTGTTGCAGAGCTGCCTCCCGGGGGCAGGTGTCCCCTCCTGACCCCGTCCCACATGGCTCCCACCCCAGCCCATCCCCGAGTGCCCTCCCAGTCCCCACAGGCCCCTTCCTAGCCTCAGCACCAGCCCACCCCCACCCGGCATCACTTCCCCATGTGGGAGCCTCAAGCAGCCATGGCGTCCAGGCCCATAGGATCCCAGATGGAGCCCGGGGGGTGGGTAGCCTCGCAAAGAAGGTGGGGAGGACAGTCACCCCACTCTCCCTTCCTGCTCAGCCGCCCTGCCCCTCGTGGAGACACCACTTCTCACAGCTCCTGTACCCCTTTGGCTGCAGCCTGGGGCCTGAGCTCTCGGGGACCCCCCCAGACACATGCACATAAGGGGGAGGCTGGTGGGGCTGAGGCAGGAGGACCACAAGCTCAGGGACCCCCAGGCAGCTACGGGGGCCTCAGGGTGCTGGGCGAGTCCCCATCCTGGCCCATCCGTGCCCCCAGGTGGGCTCTGCCGCCCCACCTATGATTAGTGCCATTACCCACCACCCCTCTTTCCTTTTTTTTTTATTTTTTTTTCTCCAAACGTGAAATGGAAATGAAACACCAGGTTTACAGTCTGTTAACAGGATTCACTAATCAAACCCCAACACCAAGTCCTTGGAAATTCGAATTAAAAAAGGTCTGCATTTGCATATTCATGTTTTTAATAGGGTTCTGCAACTGATGACAGAACTAATTAAATCTCCCTGCTTTGGCATCTCACCTCCCCCAGCTGTCCCCAGGCCCGGGGGGGGGGGGGCGGGGGGACAGGGTCCAAGGGGCACCGAGGGAGGAAGGGGGGCCGTCCCCCAGGTGTCCAGGGCCACCTGGCTTGGGGCTGCCCGTGAGGTTCCAGGCTCTGTGCTGTTCCCATCATGGTCCTCGGCTGCAAACCCATGTCCCTCTTGGGTAGAGGCTCAGGGCTAAGGGAAGGGGGCCATAGGGAATGGGGACTCGGGGCTCAGGCAAGGGGCTTAGGGGGCCATCTGGGGCTGTGGGGAATGGGGGCTCAGGGAGGGGAGCCATGGGGAGCAGGGTCACAGGTACAGCCAGAAGTCCCAGCTGCTAGAGGGGCAGCCTCTCCAACTCCTGCCCACCCCCAGCGCACCAGGACCTGCACCACCTGCCTGTGCTGCTCATGCCACACACACCGTGTGCCCCTGCCTGGGCCAGTCCCAGGGCTGATGCCACCCACGGCAGGTGAGTTCATCCTCCTTTGTCAACCACGAGGGGATGCCGTGAGCCCCGGCCTGGTGCTCTGAGACCGCAAGGGGTGAGCCTCCTGCCCCCGGGAGGTGGGGGTGCCCCAGATGTGCTGCCCTGGCTGGTGAGAGCAGGGTGCTGACCCACCACCATGTGAGTGGTCGCTCCCTCCTGAGGCTCTATGGCAGGAGGATCATCTCTGCACATGGCTTCTCGAGGCAGCAGACCCCCAGTGGTCCAGCCCAGAATGGAGGGTCTCCAAAGGCCAGGGGAGACGTCTCCGGCATATGCCCATGCCTGACACCCTACTTCCGGCCAGTCATGTCCAATTCTGGTCTGCTGTGCTCCCCATCCAGCTCTTCCCCCCACCCCCACGTCATAGACAAAGCCTCTGTTGGCCCACAGGCCCCTTCTGGGGGCAGACATTGCCAAGGGACAAGACTCAGTGCCAAGACTGGCCTCCTCTCAGCCCCTTCCCCAGGCACCAACTAGGCCATCTCCAGGGGGCCCTCGTCAGCGGGGGGGGGGGCAGGGGGACCAGCCTCAGGAGGGACGGGGGCAAGGTCCCAAGGGTGGCAGGGGGACAGGCCAGGGGGCATCCAAGGAGAACCAGTGTCCCAGTCCACCACACAGGCCACCACCGTATCTGTGGGCAGAGCATCAGCTCCTCGAGCTCCCGCCTGGGGCTCCTGGAGGGAGACCATCATGTGACCCTGGAGCCACCAGGAGGGGTCTGACCAGATGCCGGGTCTGATGATCAACCCCCCACCCCACGCTGCCTCTGTGCCCTTTGCCTCAACCCCACAGGCAGCTGGGGCATTCTGGGCCCCCACCTCCATCTGGGGAGTGCATTTATTTGACAGAAAACGGGGTCTCACGGGAAGGCTCTTGGGGTTCAGCTCCCCGTCCCTGCCCACCCAGGGCCACCCGTGTCCACATCCGTCCTGTCAGTGTGTCCTCAGGCCACCATTCCCCGCCCCCAGTGGGCTCAGCTCCCTCCCAGCTGCGTCGCCCACATGCAGCCCGAACTTCCTGCCCCACCCTGGGGTGGGCCCAGGTGTGTGGGCCTTACAGGTGTCTCTGCTCTCACAGCCCCTCCCCTAAGGAGAAGCCTGCCCCTGTCTCTCTCTCTCTCTCTCTCTCAACCAGGGATGGACTCACTGGCTTTTCCGCTCCTACTCGCGGCTCAGGGTCTCCTGCCAATGGGTCCCCAGGCCCAGCTCTCCGGTGAGTCCAGGTCCTCACTTTGGGGGGGGTGGAGGCAATGTCCCCAAGGCTTCATTTGTCAGGTCTGCTCCCCACTGGGACCGGACACTGTCCTGTCATCCAGGCCCCTCATAGTGGATGTTCCCTCGTCTCTGTAGGCCCCTGGATGGCCCTGGTTGTGCCCTTGTCCTTAGGTGATGTTCTCACAGGCCAGAGTTCCCTCAGCTCTGGTGCATGGTGGGGCTGGGGACTGAACCTGGGACCTCAGGGTCTCAGGCCTGCATGTTCTGACGCTGAGCCACTCCCTGGGCCTAGGGTGTCCCTGTGTGCTGTCCTGGGGGCTCGGTTGCCTGCCCCCATCTGGGCCACCCCTCCCCACTGGGCACTGTGCTGGCTGCGTGAATGGGGTCTTCTTGCTCCCCGTTCCGCCCCGTCTCTCAGAACCTGTTGGGCCTCATGTGGACAGCACACAGTTGTGAATGCTTCTGGGAATGCCCCAAAGGGCATCCACGTTCCTGCCTGTTACGTAACGGCCTGGGTGCTGACTCTAAGTCTGTCCCCTGGGTGCTGAGTCTGTTTCCAGCTCAGCATCCAGGCCCCCTCCACCCCCCGTTGCCCGTGGCAGCTGAAGTCTCCGTGGGGACCAGCTGGGGATGGGGTGCTGGCCAGCCCCCCTGCTGCCAGGCTCCAGGCCTGCTCACCCCCACTCGGGGCCAGGCCGCCCTCCCAGCCTACAGGCCCCTGTCAGGGGCTTTTCCACTCTCTCTTTCTTGTTCGTTTTACTGCAATAGTGGCAGTGCTGCTACTGTGAATCCTGGCGGCCACTTTTCCTTCCTATTTCATTGGATGGGACAGAGAGAGACTGGGGGTGGGGGTGAGGCCTGCAGCCCTACCTCACTGTCCATGAAGCTTCCCCCCTGCAGGTGGGGACCAGGGGCTTGAACCTGGGTCCTTGCACATGGTGATGTGTGTGCTTAACCAGGTGAGCCACCACCTGGCCCCTTGGGGTTTTTTTGTTGTTTTTTTTTGCCTCCAGGTTTATTGCTGGGTCTCGGTGCCAGCATTATGAATAAACTGTTCCTGCAGGCTTTTTTTTTTCATTTTTGTTGCCTTCTTATTTTTATTGCTGGGTTTGTTGTTGGATAGGACAGAGAGAATTAGAGAGAGGAGGGGAAGACAGAGGGGGAGAGAAAGACAGATACCTGCAGACCTGCTTCACCGCCTGTGAAGCGACTCCACTGCAGGTGGGGAGCCAGGGGCTCAAACTGGGATCCTTACGCTGGTCCTTGTGCTTTGTGCCTTGTGCACTTAACTCGCTGTGCTGCCTACCTCCACCCCCTTGGGTTGGTATTTGGACGCTGTGCTGTCAAGTATGTAGTGAAATTCCCTGTTCTCGTGAGGTCTTTGATTTGGGGGGGGCTTTCTGAGTTAAACTGTTTAACCCAGTCCTGGAACTTCCCGGTAGTTCAGAACTTGCCAGAAGGTCACTGGAGTCCAAAATGAGGTAATAAATGAAACAAAGATAAGAAGGGTGTTTAAGGATGGTGGCTTCCAGAGTCGTCCCAGAGAAGATGCGTCCTCAAGCCAGGCTGGGCATCCGGGGACCAGCAGAGGGCAGGGTGGAGCCACATAGCCCTGGCCTGGCGGTGACCTGCCAGCCATGGTGTCGCCCTGCCCTCCCCCGGAACAGCTGACCAGAACCAGGTCTCTCTGCTGACCGCGGCGGGAGGGGCAGACGGCTGATGGGGCAGATCTGGTGTCTGGGGGTGGGGGCCATACCCCAAATAGGGGCTGTGGGGAGCCGCCATGAACCAGATGTCAGAGTCCTGGGGGAGGCCCAGCTCTGCTCCAGGCTGGGGGCTGCCAGGGCTCGCCAGGTGATGAGGGTGCATGCCACAACACCCAAGGGTCCTGGGGGACACAGAGATCACGCCCAAGGGCCTAGGTTCGAGTACTATGGTGGTGGGAGCTTAATGGCGGTGGCGTCTCTGTCTTAGGCCCTTGGCCTCTAAGGAAATCAAATAACCAGAGCTGAGCAGGGAGTCGGACGGTAGTGCAGCAGGTTAAGCGCAAGTGGCATAAAGCACAAGGACCCGCATAAGCATTTCAGTTTGAGCCCCGGGCTCTCCACCTGCAGGGGAGTCGCTTCCCAGGCCGTGAAGCAGGTCTGCAGGTGTCTTTCTCTCCCCCTCTCTGTCTTCCCCTCCTCTCTCCATTTCTCTCTGTCCTATCCAATATCAACTACAACAATAAAATAAGGGCAACAAAAGGGAATAAATCAAAAATAAATAAATAAAACAATTGGGGCTGGGTGGTAGCGCACCTGTTACAGTGCACAAGGACCTGGGTTTGAGCCCCCGGTACCCACCTGCAGGGGGGAAGCTTCATGAGTGGTGAAGCAGGGCTGCAGGTGGCTCTCTGTCTCTATCACCCCCCCCCCCCCCGCTCTCTGAATTTCTGGCTTTCTCTATCCAATAAATAAATTTAACAAAAAAATTAAAAAAACAAAATAAAACAATTAAATGTATTTTTAAAATAAAGGCAGGGGACTTTGGGAAGCAGCTAGGTGGAGAGAGGGGGTCAGGAGGGAGGGGCCACAGACCTGTGCTGACCGTGGGCGGGGGTCCATCCGCCTCGCCAAGCCTCTGAGGTGCCAGAAAGGCTGTTGGGCTGTGGTGCTTGCCGTGACCCCCTCCCATCCTGCCTTGGGAGCCCCTAGCTGCCCCCCAGCCCTCATCTCCACACTGTCTTCCCAGCTTCCTGCCACCTGCCAGGATGACATCCAGCCCCTGGAGTGGCCCTCATGCGGCACCTATACCTGGGGTGACTCAGCTCCTGCCTACTGGCGTGACTGAACCCCAAGGTGAGCTTAGGCTCCATGGTGCCCTGGGAGGGGACAGACAGTACAGGACAGATGAGGACATGACAGTGGATGGGCAGGTGGATGGTGGATGGATGGATGGACAGATGGACATTGCGTAGCTTGTGGGTGGTGGTGGATGAGAGTTGTGGTCAGTGCATCCTGGTCCTGGTGTCTGAGCTCAGTGCCCCCCTTGCATACCCCCTTTGGGCCGGGGGGTGGGTGCTCTCCCTGTGTAGGGCCCACCCACAGGGTGGCTGTGGGGAGACCAGCAAGACTGCCCTGCTCTCCTGCATCCCCCGGGTGCAGCTCAGGGTCCCAGCCCCCATGCCCATGGGTGACTCAGCTGCTGGTGCCTGTGGCCTGGTGCCCACCTGTGACCTGACCAGGGAGCTGCAGGTGGGCCCTCACCCACAGAGACCTCCCACCCCCACCACAGCCCCTGATCCATGATGAATGCCTCCTCCAGGCAGTCTTCCGCTTTACACAGTGGAAGTCCCTGCCAGGCTCTGCACCACCAAGCTGGCCATTGGGCCCCTCCCTGCCCGTGGCCTGAACTCTGGGGGCTTCTCTCATCAGAGCTTGGCAGGGCCCTGGCATGGGCTGTTGGGCAGTGTCCACCAGAGGACGCCTCCCTGCACCTCCTGCCGGCCGTGGGCCATCAGCCAGCCCAGTGCTGTCCTGCAGGCGTGGCTGCCAGCCCACTGTCCCCTCACCCCTGGCATCCCCAGCCTATTGGCCCAGCTGATACTCTGCCCCACCAGCACTTCCCCATCTACTGCCATTTCTGTCTGTCCATCCCTGGGTGGTGGTGGCCATGCCCCCTGATGCTGTGATGGACAGCTAGGGCATGAAAGGCTGTCTCCTGGCCCAGCCTGTCCTTGTCCCTGTGATGTGAGGCCACCCCACCCCTACTGGGTCTCATTTTCCAGGCAACACCCCGTCTCGGGGAGCCCACCCCTGGGAGAGGGTAGGCAGGGCTCCCAGGCAGCCACCCCACACTGCCCCTCCCCAGCCACTGGGCACTGCCTCCAGGCTGGAGGTTGCAGGGTCCTGAGAGCTTCTGCCCACAAACCGCCCTAGCTCGGTGGCACAGGAGCTGTGGGTACACCTGAGGGTGCTGGCACCCCACCATCGCTCCCCCGTGACCCTCCCACCCATCACCCCCTCCACCCAGAGCTCCCAGAGAAGGTCCAGGCTGTGGTGTTTCCTGGCAGTTTCTTTAGTAGACACGGTCTTTCTCGTCTCGGCTTACAGCAAACAATGCAAATATAGACTTTTCTGTACAGCAGAACCGCTTCCAGGGGCAGGGCCCCGCCACCCTTCCAGCGCAGTCCCAGGGCCCAGTGTCCTGTGGGCAGGTGGCCGGGCCTGACACCCCATGTCCATGAGAGAACTGGACCTATATTATTATTTTTCTTAAAAAGGAGGAACATAGAGAAAAAGAGAGAGGAGGCAGAGAGCCAGGAAGAGAGAAACCCTACCCCACCCCCAGCCCTAAGACACAGTTTTCCGAAGTCCCTTGTGTATGTGTGTGTTCACCCGCTCAGTCTTGGGTGCAGGTGGGGGGTACTCTGTTGTGGCAGTCGGCTCCCCACCCACCGTCCCTAGGGCCCAGCCCTGGGACAGACTGTACATGTGTGTGTGTCCGTATGTGCTGTCCACGTCCGTGTGTAACGTCTGTGTGTGAGCGTGTCCATTATCATGCCAGTGTGAGCGCGTGTATGTGCTGCCTCTGCGTGTGTGAGTGTGTCTGCCTGTGTGTCATGTGTGAGTGTGAGCTGAGCGTGAGGGGCGCTCAGGCCTTGTGCTGTGCAGACACACCCTTCCAGTAGTCCAGGATGTCATGCAGGTCCTCATCCTTGGCAAACTGGACCTTCCTGCGCAGGGCATGCCCAGCCGCCACGCAGTCGTCCTCGTCCCCGTCCCTGGCCCGCCGGCGGCCCAGGCGCAACCGCTCCCAGATGCCCAGGGAGGCACGGGCCGGGCCCTCAGACACGTAGCTGGCCGCGCGGTACTGGGGGGACAGTGGCGAGTAGGCAGGGTCCCGCAGCCGCGGCCGGGTCAGGGGCTCCAGGATGGAGGCCTTGCGGCCCCCCGGCCCCTCAGGGGGCAGCAGGGGCGGCTGGGCATGTGGGCCGGGGTACGAGTGCCGGTGCTCAGCGTAGGCCCGGGCCTTGTCAGGCTCGCGCAGCAGGGCGGCAGACGCGGCGAGGAGGGGCGGGGGCGGCGAACCCCGCTCCACATACTGGGGCTCGGCGGGAGCCCGCAGGGAGCCAGGGGCCAGCCCGCGCGTGGGCTGCCCACGGGCGAATGTGTCCGGGAAGGCGGCCAGGAAGCTGTGAGTGCCGGCCAGCGGCTCAGGCCCTGGGGCAGCCTTGGCACCTGGGAAGGCGGCAGCCTCAGCCTTGAGTGCGTCAATGCAGTTGTTGATGATCTGGTTGACCTTATCCACCTCCTTGGCAATGGTGCAGATCTCGGCAGCCGAGGCCTGGCCGTCGGGGCCCGGCACCCCCTCCCGGCGCTCAGCCTCAGCAGTGCGCACTTCCATGTAGCCGGCCTTGGCCTTGGTTGCTTCAGCCGGCTCTGCCTCAGCCGGCGGGAAGGGCACACGGGCCAGCGCCTCAGGGCCCAGCAGCGCACCGGGGGCCAAGCCAGCCGCCTCGGCCTCCGCCCCGTACTGCAGCTCGATGATGGTCTTGGCCAGACCACCAGCAGAGGCTGCGGCCGCCTGTGCATGCTTCTCCCCCCGGCGCCGGCGCCGGCGCAGGCAGCAGTGCAGGGCACCCAGAGCCAGCAGCAACCCGAACAGGCAGCCCAGGACGGCCACCACCGACTGGGTGGCACCCGCAGGCCCGGGCGCGGGGGCGGGTGCCGCGGGCGGGCGCGGCAGGCCCAGTGTCAGGCAGGTGTGGTTGTGGTGCAAGCCGGCGCTGGTGGACACCACACAGTAGGTGTAGTTGGTACGGGCCTGCAGGCCGGCCAGCCGGATCTCCTCCTGTGCCTTGGTCAGCCGCGACACCGTGGCCGGCCGGCTGTCCTGGAAGCGGGCCAGCGTGTACATGCGCGTGAAGGGGCTGGGCAGCTGCACCCACAGTGTGGCCGAGCTGGCTGTCAGCTGCTTGACCATCAGCAGCGGCCGGCTCTCAGCCGGCAGGGCCCGCGTGGGCGGTGGGGTGGGCGGCGTGGTGCCATCTCCCGAGAAGCAGCTGTCGTCGTCGGCGCAGGGTGCCCAGCTGGGCTCCGCGGGTGGGGCAGGCGGGGGCGCCGGCGAGCGGCCTGGTGGGGGGCGGGGCTCGGGGGGCACGGGGGACTCACCGCCATCGGTGCAGACAGACAGCAGCTTGGCCAGGATGCTGCGGGGCGGCCCCGAGTGACCACGGCCCAGCAGGAAGTAGCCAGCGTAGGGTGGTGGGGACTCGCACTGCACACGCTCCGAGGCAGCATGGGTGGCGTTGGCGAAGTGAGCCAGCCAGCGCAGGAAGCCCAGCAGCTCGCAGGAGCAGAAGAAGGGGTTGCTGTACAGCTCGCACACTGACAGCCGTGCCAGGCCCGCGAAGGTGGCACCATGCAGCCGCTGGATGCGGTTCAGGGATAGGTCCACATTGACCAGGCTGGGGCAGTCCCGGAAGGCGCCCGGTGTCACCAGCTCGATGAGGTTGGCCTGAAGATACAGGTACTCCAGCCTGGCCAGCCCCCGCAGCACACCCTCGGTCAGGTTCCGCAGCCGGTTGTAACCCAGCTGGAGCACCTGGAAGGGGGAATGGCTCAGCGGGGGGGGGGGGGGGGGGGGGGGTGTACCGGAGGGTGTCCTGGCTCCCACCTCCAGGGAGCTGGGGCCAGGGCCCAAGAGGGACCAGAGTGGCCACACCAAGGAAGGGACTCGGCTCATCCCAGTGCCTCCCCGCAACGAGGAGACACCCACCAAGGAGTCCCAGCACCCACCTGTGGCCAGCCCCACCACTGTCCCCCGAGGGGACCCACCCAGGCACCCCACTGCCCCAAGGGGACTCAGCTCAGCACACGAGGCCCCTGCACGGGGGCAGCACAGACCCACAGCCCCCTGCCCACAGGGACCCCCAGCGGTGGCCCAGTGTCCCCGAAGGGGGATGGCAGCCGACGGCCCGAGGCTGACCTGCAGGTTGAACTGGCCCGAGAAGGCGCCATCCTCCACGTAGCCGATCTCGTTCTTGGTGAGGTTGAGGTACGTGAGGTTGGCAAAGCGGCTGAGCGCGGCGGAGGGCAGGGCACGGATGCGGTTCTCATTCAGCCGCAGGTCCACCACGGTGTTGTTGATGTGCTGAGGCACCGCCTCGTAGGGCGGCTGGTTCTGGCTGCAGATGGCCAGCCACACGAAGCCCTTGTCGCCCTCAATGAGCCAGCAGTCGGCGCGCGCCGGCCCGCCCGCGTGGGCCAGCAGGGCCGCCAGCGCCCACAGCGCCCCCCAGCGCCTCGAGGCCATGGGGACGCCCGGGGGGGTGCCCGCCTGTCACTGCCCGCCACAGCCGGCCCCCACAGTCCCCGGCCCCATGGACTCAGTGGGTCCTGTGGGAGAGAGGGTGTGTCAGCGGGGTGCCTGGGGGATAGTGTCCTCCATCCCCACGGCGGCTGGTGGCCCCATGTCCCAGGGTTCAGATGACCAACCGCGGGAAAATGGAGGCCGCCCGTGTGGATGCCCCCCCCCCCGGAGGATCTGGGAGACCCTGGGAAACCCCCACTCAGAACACACCCCCACCCCCCCCAGGCTGGGTGAGGCCTTGGCGAGGAGACCCATGGGTGTGCCACTGGGGGGCAGGGCTCCTCTCTGCCACCAGGCCTGGCACCCTGGGGTGGAGCTGTCTCGGCTCCAGTGGGTGCAGGCAGGCCCCCAATATGCTTACCGGCTGCAATGTTAATTACCTTAATCTCTTGCTCAAAATAACCCAAAGTCAAGTTAAGGAGGATTACAGGCCCCAAGGGCCCTTATCACATGTACTACCGGACGGGAGGGGACAGAGATGGCCAGGTGTGAGCCCCTCCCGCCAGCAGGCTTCCCGGGATGCCAGCTTCTCCTGGGCTGCAGGCCCCAGTCTCGCCCACTATGGCCAAGGCCACCTCTGTGTGACCCCAGGATAAGTGTTCCCCAAAATGACAGCTGGTTCTGGGCCCCAGGAGGAGCACCCCACGCCCTCAGCCATGAAGGGTGAGGCCAACACACAGCCGGACATGGGGGAAACTGAGGCAGGCTCCAGAGTCCAGCCTGGTCCCAGGAGGAGGGGAGAGGCCCACTGTCCCTTCCCAGCATGCCCCTTTAATGCCTGACACACAGCCGCTACGTGGAGTAGGCCGCAGGTTGCCCGCTGCCACCTCCCTCAGGGCAGTGGGCATTCAGCTCACAGAGCCCTAGTGCCAGGGGCCAGGCCATACACGGAGCCCCGGGAGCACCCCACCCACCTACTGGCCTCCTTTTTAATAAAGCGGTTGGCCCAGGGCCCCCGACCCTGCAGCGTCCGAAGGTTTAATAATGCGGCTTTGTTTCCGCTGAATTTATTTCTATTATGATTCCACCTGCGGCCAGGGAGGCTGCCTTCCACGGGGACCGCTGTGCAGCTCCTGGTAATTTGTTTTTAGGAAGTGAATGCACCAGGAGGAGATGAGACGGGGCGGAGGGCCAGGTGATGGGTGAGCAGGGACCCCGGGTGCCCACTGGCCATTCCACCCACTTTTGCTAATGAGCTTGGCCCTTTGCTGGACGGGCTCCTGGTGCAAGGATGGGGGGGTGCCCCTGGAGTGTCCCTGTGTCCGATGCCCACTGGGGTCAGCTGGTCCCGGGCCTCCTCCCAGCTCTGTCCCTGGTGCTACAGCCACCTGGCCGGCTGGGGTGGGTTGGCAGAGGGCTGGGGACAGTGACTGGACATAGCAGGGCCAGCACCCTCAGCCACCCACCTCAGTTCCACAAACCACCCAGCCTTGCCACCTGCCTGTGGGGGCATAGGGGACAGGGAGCAGGAGAGACCACCTGGGGGACAGGGGAACGGGACAGACCCCCTCCCATGAGCCCCCAGCTGGGACATGCTAGAGTTTG
This sequence comes from Erinaceus europaeus, assembly GCF_950295315.1. NCBI lineage: Eukaryota > Metazoa > Chordata > Mammalia > Eulipotyphla > Erinaceidae > Erinaceus > Erinaceus europaeus. Next base: position 21,637,569 of record NC_080176.1, on the reverse strand, counting down.
GGGGAGGGGCACTGTGTGTCCACCAGCAATGTCCCATGACTGGGGACCCCATTTCCTGCGTGATCACAGCCCCCAACCCCGGCAGCGCTGTGGCGCTAACTCCTCCCACCACCCAGCCCCCAGCTGGGATGGGGAGGGGTTGCAGAGCACCCTGAGACTTGGATGTGCAAGTGAGGCCCCTCCCCCTCGAATCCCCAGCACCAATTAGCTCCCCACTTCACATCCCGCAGCCCCCCAACAATTCCAGATGGAGCAAATGGTTACATGTGAAATATGAAGCCAGTAAACAGAATTCAATACCGCCAGGTCCTGGGGGGACTGCCTCCAGGCTCAGGTACCCCACTAATTTTGAGGGGAAGGCGGGTCGGCCACACAGCAGACAGAGGACAGAAAGGACGGACAGAGAACCAGCTGGGCACACAGGGTGGCAGCACACAGACCACTGGCAGCCTCGCGTGCTGATCAGGGAAACGCAGACTAAAAAAGGGAGGTTGGGGGCCAGGCTGTGACGCACCAGGTTCAGTGCAAGAATCTGGGTTCAATCCCCTGGCTCCCCACCTGCAGGGGGAGAGCTTCACAAGGGGTGAAGCAGGGCTGCAGGTGTCTCTCCTCTTCCCTTCTCAATTTCTCTGTGGCATCCAATTAAAAAACTACTAAAAGGATTACTTAAGGTGCCAGGTGGTGGCACCTTGTCACCACGCACAAGGACCTGGGTTCAAGACCTGGGCTCTACCTTCAGGCCGGAACAGGGCTGCAGGTGTCTGTCTGTCTCCCTATCTCCCCCTCCCCTCTCAACCCTTTCCAATAATAATTAATAGTAAAATAAAAAGAGCATATTGGGAGTCAGGTGGTAGTGCAGCAGGTTAAGCACACGTGGTGCAAAGCTTAAGAACCGGCATAAGGATCCCAGTTGGAGCCCCCGGCTCCCCACCTGCAGGACAGTCGCTTCACAGGCGGTGAAGCAGGTCTGCAGGTGTCTGTCTTTCTCTCCCCCCACCCCCCGTCTGCCCCTCCTCTCTCCATTTCTCACTGTTCTAACAATGACAACATCAATAATAACTACAACAATAATAATTACAACAACAATAAAAAAACAAGGGCAACAAAAGGGAAAATAAATTAAAATGCTCAAAAAAATCTAAATAAAATAAAATAAAATAAAAAGAGCAAGGTCCCCGGGGGGGGAAAGGAAACTGGGAACTGAGGGAGGGCAGGACACTCTGCTCCGCAGAGTGTGAACAGTGGGAAAGACAGAGCCAGCACTCAGGGGGGAGGCGGCAGGACACCCAGGAGGGTGACACCCCATGGCTGGAGGCCCAGGCAGAGGAGAAAACCCAGAGGTGGAAGGTGCCAGCACGGCTACCAGGGGGACAGGCCTGGCCTGCAGCACCCCCAAACAAGTGCACCCCTCTGTGGCTCCCTCTCAGGAAGCCCTGCAGGGAGAGAGGACACTTCCCCCTGGCTGGGGCCAGCAGGGGGCTAGGGTGCAAAGGGCCTGGGCAGCAGGCGGGTGTGTCCAGGATGGAGAGGCAGGTGGGGGCGGGGCACCGTCTGCCAGCTGGGCTGCCCCTCCACCTACAGTCTGAGCCCCCACCTCCAAGGGTGTGCCATCCCACAAAGGCTCTGAGGGAGGCAGATGGCAGGGATCCCACCCCAGCAGCCTGGCGGCCGGCTGTCCACCCCTCAGGCAGGAAGGGGCGTCTGGCAGAGGTAGCTTTCCAGTCCAGAGTGCACCCCCAGGAGAGTCAGGAGCCCCCCTCCGCCCGCCCTCCAGCTAGCCTCCTGGCCCCATGACATCAGCACCGTTGCCTGGCAACACTGCCAGCTGAGCCTCATGGGGGGCCCCCCAGCCCGGTCTCGCAGCACTGGGGATCCCCATGGCAGAACTGGGGTCCAGGCGGTGGCTTCTCAGCCTCGTGGGGGAGGTGGCTTCCCTTCCTGGAGAGAGGTGTCCCCACAGCCCTGGTGACACTGCTGGGTTCAGGAGCCCCCCACCCTGCAGCACCTGTCCAAGGGACACCTGCAGCCCCTCTGGGGACCCTGCCACGTGCACCCACACCGGGCACACGCCCCAAGAGCTCTGCAGCCGGCTCTCCTCCCAGCCCCTTTGCTAGGCTTGCCCACATCTGGGGAAACTGATCCCCAGGGGCCGATTCTGGCCATGCCCAGCAGAGGCACCAGGCCGCCTCATGTGAGGCTGAGAGCAGCTCACACGGCATTCACACTGCCCCAGCCTTCCTGGGCCCAGCTGGCCACCCTCCAACGTGCCCTTTGTCCCCCACCCCTGCCTGTTGTTAAGGAAACAACATCAAAGCCCCAGGAGGGGGATATGGGCCTTGAGCCCCTCACCTCACAGACAGTGAGTGGGAAACGGGGGCGGGGGGAGGCTGTACGGGGACACGAGGATGGACGGCAGCCATGGCAAGAGGACTGTCTCTTTAGAGACTCGACCCCACATCTGATGAAGCCAACAGCAGCTGAGCAGCAAGACTGAAAGTCTAGACAGCAGGGAGCCCACAGACTGAGGTGACAGAGACACCAATGGAGGGTGAGCCCTAGAAACTCCCACACCCCAGGGGCCATGATGATTCTGCCCAAGACTCTCCTGCCTGGGGCTCTGGGGCCCCAGGTTCAATGCCCAGCAGTGCCATCAGCCAGAGCTGTGGGGGGCTGGACAAGGGTGCACGTGTCACCGTGCACAAAGCACCCAGGTTCAAGCCCCCCGTCCCCACCTACAGGAGGGAAACTTCACAAATGGGGGAACAGGGCTGCAAGTTTCTCTGTCTCTCGCCCCCTCCATCTCTCTCTGACCTTTCAAAATAAAAGACAAGGGGGGGGGGTAACCACAGGGTGTTGGGTTTGCATGGCAGGCTCAGAGTCCCAGAGACAAGCCTGGTAGCAAAAGTGTAAAAAAAAGTGTATGTGGCACAAAGCACAAGGACCAGCAGAAGGATCCAGGTTCGAACCCCGGCTCCCCACCTGCAGGGGAGTCGCTTCACAGGCAGTGAAGCAGGTCTGCTGGTGTTTATCTTTCTCTCCCCCTCTCTGTCTTCCCCTCCTCTCTCCATTTCTCTCTGTCCTATCCAACGACAACAGCATCAATAACAACAATAATAACTACAACAACAATAAAAAAGACAACAAAGGCAACAAAAGGAAAAATAAATAAATATTTTAAAAAATTTTTAAGTGTGAGGAGCCAGGGCTGAGCAGTGCGGTCCCGCCTCCTTCTCTCTCCCTTCTGTGTGTTTCATAAATAAATCAACACTCCTCTGTATCTGCAAAAGATAAAAAGACTCCATTAAAATAAGAAAGTACAATAAGGGCAACAAAAGGGAGTAAATATTAAAAAAAAATTTTTTAAATAAGGAAAGAAAATCCACTGGTAGGTGGCACAGTGGACTAAACACCAGACTCTCCAGCCCAAGGTCCTGGGTTTGAGCCTTGAGTGACAGGTACTAGGGGAGTTCCCCCCCAAGCAGGAAGGATGGCAGAAGGATGGACATGCAGCCACACACAGGCGCAGGGGGAGGAGGGAGAGGGGGCCAGCCCCAAGCAGCCACCTGAGTGGAGGGGTGTGGAGGCTTCAGGCGGGTGCGGGGACCCCAGAGCCCGGCCTGCCACAGAGCTGGCAGACAGGCGGGGAAGGTGCTAGGCAGTCGTGGCCCCAGGTCCAAGAAGCTGCAGGGGGGCACATGCAGGACGTGTCCTGGGGAGTAGGCATGGCGTGGGGGAAAGACACGGGGCTGGAGTGAGGCCCCCGCTCTGCCCGCCTAGTGCTGTGCTGCGTCTCCTGTGAGAGGCTCAGGAGCAGTTTCAGCACCCAGCAGCCGCAGATTCCCCAGGACTGGCTTGCCAAGGAGGCGGCAGCAGTGCTGTGGCCTCTCTCTTGATGGAAACAGGCTACGGTGGTCGGGCCCCAGTGACCATAAGAAACAGCTGAAAAAGCTAAGGGGCGGGGGGAGATAGCATAATGGTTTATGCAAAGAAACTCATGTCTGAGGCTCCGAAGTCCCAGGTTCAATCCCCTGCACCACCACAAGCCAGAGCTGAGCAGAGCTCTGGTTAAATTAAATAAATAAATAAATAAATAAATAAATAAATAAAAGAGCTAAGAGCAGCCCAGAGCCACCTCAGCAGGCAGGTCAACCCCACCGTGAACACACAGCCCAGGTGCCTCCAGAGGACACCACAGACCCAGGGGAAGCTCCAGAGCCTGGCAGACAACCACCAGGAGACACGATGCTGACTTGAGCGTGGACGGCTGCCTCAGGAGAGTGACAGCCTCACAAGATGTGACCAGACTGGGCCAGCCAGCTTGAGCCTGATGGCCAGACTGGATTCAAAGAAACTGATTCAAACACCAGTTGGGTTCTCACACCCTGCTGTGTGGACACAGCAGAGGACAGAGACAGGAGTGGAGAGACACAGGCAGGGGAGAGACATACAGGTTGGCAGGGGTGCGGGGGGCCTGAGTGGCCAACTGAGCGTGGCGGGGGAAGCTCAGGTCTGCAAGGGCACAAAGCCTCCCCACCCCTGCCCCCCAGGTTGGGATGCAAAGACCCGGAACTGCATCCTGCCCAACACAGAAACCTCAGCTCAGACCCCCCTGCTCTGCCCATTGACACAGAACCCCCGTCACCTTACCACCAGTGAAATGGCAGAAAACTCAGCAGACAGGAAAGAAGTGAAGCCCATAGCACAGGGCACCCAGTACCTCCTGCCTGGGGGCCCAAGCCACTGGTGGTGGGAAGGCAGGCGGGGGACTCAAACATCCCCAAACAACAGTTTAAATAGCTCCTGAGTTTAAACAAACAAAATCACTCAGCTAAGTGGAAAATCCCTTTCACTAAACACAGGGTGGCAGACTGGGAAAATGGGGGGGGGGGGGGGACAGGGCACCTGCAGGAGCAAGCTTCACAAGTGATGGAGCAGTTTGGGGTCTCTCTCTCTCCCCACACAAGGACCCAAGTTCAAGCCCCTGGTTGCCCCCACACACACACAGGGGAGAAGCTTCAGGAGTGGTGGAGCTCTCTCCCTCTCTCTCAACTTTTCTCTGTCTCTAAGAAGCAAATAAATGAAATGATTAAAAGTCGGGGGGGCAGGAAGATAGTGTGATGGTTCTGTAAAGACTCTCCTGCCTGAGGCTCCGAGGCCCCAGGTTCAATCCCCAACACTGCCATCAGCCAGATCTCAGCAGGGCTCTGGGGTGGATGTCTCCCCCCTCCCTCATTAAAATAAACAATCACAAGAGTGCAACTACCAAGGTCTGTGAAGCTGTGAAGGCTCAAAGCTCCAGCAGAAGCCCTGGTGGGGGAGCAGGCTGGGGTGAGAGGGCTCGGCTGGCAGAGTGCACGCTGCACCCCTGCACACCGGGGCAGGGCCAGGCTCGGCCTGAAGGCTCCCCACAGTGGGGTGGGGCTGTGGTCTCTGTCTCTCTCTGGCCCCAGGGAGGAAGCAGAATCAGTGTGGGCTCCCAAAATTCAGATGAAGCTTTCTGGGCACATGGCTGAGTTTCTGCCTGCAGAAACAAGAGAAAGGGAGAGAGAGGGAGAGAAAGAGGGAGGTGGCGCAATGGATAAAGCACTGGACTCAAGCATGAGGTCCTGAGTTCAGTCCCTGGCAGTATGTGTACCAGTGATGGAAGTCTGATTCTTTAGTAAATACAGAGAGAGAGACAGAGAGAGAGATGGGGACAAAGAAAGAGGCAGACTCGTGGTCCGGGAGGTGGCACAGTGGATAAGGCTTTGGACTTTCAAGCATGAAGTCCCAAGTTCAGTTCCTGGCAGCACATGTACCAGAGTGATATCTGCTTCTCTCTCTCTCTCTCTCTCTCCTGTCATTTCTCATGAATAAATAAAATCTTAAAAAAAAAAAAAAAAAAAAAAGGAAGAAAGAAAGAAAAGGCAGGCAGACTCACAGCAGAGGAAGTGTCAAAAGACAGCTCAGCAGGGAAGCACCCACCCAGGCCTGAGCCACCAGCACAGGAGGGAGCCTGGTGTGGTGGTGTCTCTCGCTCTATTTAATTTTCTCATTTTATTGGACAGGACACAGGGAAATTGAGAGAGGAAGGGGAGACAGAGAGGGAGAGAGAGAGAGACACCTGCACCTCTGCTTCACCGCTTGTGAAGTGTCCCCCACCCCGCAGGTGGGGAGCTGGGGGCTCAAACCTGGACCATAGCACTATGTGTGCTGTTAGCCGGGTGAGCCAGCACCTTCTCACAACCGTTTTTAAGGTGAGCGGTTAGGAACATTCCCACCAAGAAATGCCAAACCCAGATGTCTGTGTGGCCCTGTCTGCTAAGTACTCAGGAGGAGACTGAGCCCACAGAGTCCTTGAGGTGAGCAGGCAAACATCCCCACTGGCTCTTTGAGCAGCAGCCCCCAACCACAGCTGAGAAGCACAGCCCCAGACTCAGGCCGCACCAGAGCTGGCACAGACCTTCAAATACCCCAGAGAGCAGATCTAGCTGGGACAGCTGGAGCAGGTGGCACCCACAGCCCCGTGTCACACATCCGCGGCAGGCAGGACAGAAGCTGAACTTGTCCCGACAGACATAAACACCTGATCTGGTCAAGCAGCTACTGGAGAGAGGAGGGTCCACCCACTGGACACAGGTGCCCATGCCCGCCGAAACCACAGCCAGGCCCAGCTTGAGCCCCCGTGTCCAGCCCCCATGTGTCCAGGGTCCACATCCAGCCCCCCCATTTCCAGCCCCACGCCCAGTCCCCCAGCCCCCTATGTCCAGGCCAGCCACGTTTCCACTACATCCCCTCAGGCCAAGGCAGTGAGGACTCCACCCCCACAGGGGCGGTGAGTCCACCTTTGCAGAAGACTGGGTCCTGCATGGAGAAAGATCCGGGGATTCTCCAGCGTCCCCTGAACCAGTTAGTCATTCAACGAAACAAGATCACAGGGTGAAAAGATGGATAAACAAAACTTCCGGGGGGGGGGGGGAGGAGGCAGGCGGTGGTGCAGCGGGTTAAGCACACATGGTGCAAAGCGCAAGGACCGGTGTTAAGGATCCAGGTTCAAGCCCCTGGCTCCCCACCTGTAGGGGAGTCACTTCACAGCCGGTGAAGCAGATCTGCAGGTGTCTATCTTTCTCTCCCCCTCTCTGTCTTCCCTTCCTCTCTCCATTTCTCTCTGTCCTATGCACCAACAATGACATCAATAACCACAACAGTGTTAAACAACAAGGGCAATAAAAAGGAAAATAAAAAAAATAAAATAAAACTTCTTCAGGGGGAGTCGGGCAGTAGCACAACGGGTTAAGCGCAGGTGGCACAAAGTGCAAGGACCTGCATAAGGATCCCAGTTCGATCCCCCGGCTCCCCACCTGCAGGGGAGTCACTTCACAAGTGGTGAAGCAGGTTTGTAGGTATCTTTCTCTCCCAGTCTCTGTCTTCCCACCTTTCTCCAATTCTCTCTGTCCCATCCAACAAGGATGACATCAATAACTACAACAATAAAACAACAAGGGCAACAAAAGAGAATAAATAAATTTAAAAAAAAAAAGACTTCCTCGGGGCTGGATGGTGGTGCACCTGGTTGAGTGCACATGTTATAGTGCACAAGGTCCCAAGTTTGAGCCCCCAGTCCCCACCTGCAGGGGGAAAGTTTTGCAAGTCGTGAAGCAGGGCTGCAGGTGTCGCTGTCTCTCTCCCTCTCTATCAACCCATTCCCTCTCAATTTCTGGCTGTCTCTAATAAATAAAGATAATTTAAAATTTTTTTTAAATACCCCTTTGTGACCTGGCATCCAGCAGCCATCCCCCTCCGGCAGTGATGACGAAATCGGACAGTAATTCACCGTGTCAAGAGCCCGTTGTGAGTTCAATCCTCGGCAGCACATGTACTAGTGTGATGTCTAGTTCTTTCTCTCTCTCCTCCTATCTTTCTCATAAATAAATAAATAAATAAAATTCTTTAAAAAGGGGGGGGTCAGGTGGTAGTACAGTGGGGTAAGCATACATGGCACAAAGCGCAAGGACAGGCTTAAGGATCCCGGTTCGAGCCCCCGGCTCCCCACCTACAGGGGAGTCACTTCACAGGCGGTGAAGCAGGTCTGTAGGTGTCTGTCTTTCTCTCCCCCTCTGTCTTCCCCTCCTCTCTCCATTCCTCTCTGTCCTATCCAACAATGAATGACATCAACAACAATAATAATAACCACAACAAGGCTACAACAACGAGGGCAACAAAAGGGGAAAAAATGACCTCCAGGAACAGTGGATGCAGGAACAGTGGATGCAGGAACTGAGCCCCAGCAATAACCCTGGAGACAAAAAAAAAAAAAAAAGGCTTAATTTCAAAAGAAAAAGAAAAAGATGCGTCATAGGGGAGACAGCATGATGATTCTGCAGAGAGACTCTCCTGCCTGAGGCTCTGAGGTCCCAGGTTCAATCCTCAGCATCACCATTAGCCAGAGCTCAGCAGGGCTCTGGGCAAAATAATAATAATAGTAATAATAATAACAAGGTGTGGTCCAGGAGGTGGCGCAGTGGATAAGGCACTGGACTCTTAATCATGAGGTCCTGAGTTCAGTCCCCAGCAGCACATGTACCTGGTTCTTTCTCTCCTATCATTTCTCATGAATCAATAAAATCTTAATAATAATAAGGCTGGTGAAGCAGCACATGGAGTCTGCAGAGAGACTCTCCTGCCTGAGGCTCTGAAGTCCCAGGTTCAATCCCCAGCACCACCATCATCCAGAGTTCAGCAAGGCTCTGGGCAAAATAATAATAATAGTAGTAATAATAATAATAAGGCTGGGGAGGCAACACATGGAGTCTGCCAAGAGACTCTCCTGCCTGAGGCTGAGATACCATTAGCCTGAGCTCAGTAGGGATCTGGCTGTGTCTCTGTCTGTGTCTGTCTCTGGCACTCAAATAACGTTTCCAGTAACAGTAGCTGTAAACTTTAACAACAGCTAGAAGGTGGGAGCAAGCTGCTCACCAGGAAGATCTTCTTAAACAGGAAGAAACTCTGTGAGCAAGACCTGTGCCTGCCTGGGTGGGTGGTGGCGCCCCGGCTGACCTACACACCCAGCAAGACCCATCACATCCTGCAGATAAAGGTTCCAAAGTCGGCTGGTCCAGACATGGGTGGGGTGGGGGGCCTGAGTGATTCCCAGGAAAGAGTCCGTGTCCCCGCAGCACTGCTGGGGGAGAGGGGTAAAAAGAGGCTGGGGTCCCCGTGCTGGGGGAGGGGAGGCCACCAGGAGGGGTTGAGGTCCCTGTGTAGTGGGGCAACCACTTAACACTCTGTTAAGGGCTGGGACCCAGCTCCCCCTGCCAGACAGGGGTATTCAGAGCAGCAGCCTCTAACCGATGGGGGCAGCAAGGGGCTGGAGGATCCCCCAGCAAGGACCACATCCAGAGCCCCTTGAGGACTGGCTCATGGCACCTGGAGGACACGGCTCCACAGGGGGTGGGGGGCTCTGGCATCTGCGAGTCCCTCGGAGCCATCTCACTGCTCCTTCCCGTGTCCCCACCCAGGAGTCGTGGCTGGCTGTGCGTGGGGCAGGGGGGCAGCAGGGGCTGTTCATAGTGTGTACATGTGTGACCACATGAGATTGTGTGTGTTTGGGTGGCAGGAGGCAGCCCGACATGTGTGTGAGCACGTGTGTGGTGTGACTGCCATGAAGCGTGTGCTGTGAGAGTGTGTGGCCGTGCTCCGGGCTCACATATGACTGTGCTCCTGGCATGTGTGTGGGGGGGAGCATGCACATGTGTGTCTGTGCTGCTGTGTGTGTGTATGTGAGAGCATGTGCACACATGTGTCTGGGAGCTGCCTCCCCTGTGTGAGGCTGTGGCCTGTGCAGCCCCAGATGATATGGGGATGGGGATGCAGACAGAGAGAAGCCTGTCTCTCAGCTGGTACCCACTGTGTCCCCAGCCCAAGATCCTCGCCCCTACTGCCTCCCATATCAGAGGCCCAGCACTGGCCCTGCAGAGCCAGAGCCCAGCGAACCCGAGCTCCACACCCCTGCATCCTGCCCTCTGGGAGGCAGCCAGCACCCCAAGCATGTGCAAACACACACACACACACACACACACACACACACACACGGCTCTGAGAACGGGGATCCAGGAAAAAGAACCCTCCCATGTGCCCGCCCTGGGCAGGGCCTCTCTCTGTGTCCCCACAAACATCTGCCCCCACCCCCTGCATCCCAATGGCCAGGCCAGGCCTCCAGGGTGTTCTCACAGGAGTTAACAACCCAGCACCCTCATGATGGTGGTACCTGCCCCTGTACAGACACCCCATCACAGCCCCCCAGTCATCCCCCCGTCACAGCCCCCCAGACACCACCCTGTCACAGCTCCCCAAATACCCTTATCACAGCCCCCAGACACCCCCAAGGACTCCCTTGTCACAGCCCCCCCAATACCACACAGGCAGAAGCCCTGGGGGACAGGGCCTCAGACCTCTGAGGTAGTGACTGGCCCCCATCACCTGCCCTGCAGGGAGGAGCCTGGACAGCCACAGAGCTGAGTACTGAGCTTCCAGAAGCTTGGGGGGAGGCATACACAGGAAGCAGAGCCTGAGGGTCCAGCCCCCCATGCCAGGATAAGTCTTGGGGTGCCCTGCAGTGAACTCCTTCCCCAGACTCCCCAGCTCTGTCCTGCCAAGGGGATGGTGTGGGGGTGTTAAGGGGGGGGGGTCACCCAGCGTGCAGGGAGGGTCCTGGGTAGCTCTGCTGAAACCAGCTCTTGGCAGAGATGCAACTCCAGACCTGGGGGGGGTCCACATTCCCTCAAACCCAAACCCGAGAACTGCCCCATGGGGCCCCTCAGAGGCCCCCACTCAGAGCACAGCACCCACAGGAAGCTCTGGGGTGGGCACCCTTTGGGCAAGTCCACCCACAGGTGCTAAGGTCTGGGGCTCACTGTAGGCTGGGGGGGGGGGGAGCTGGTGCTGTGACTCAGTTTCCCCACTGTCCCACTCCAGCAGGGTCCCAGCTCCTGGGGGCCGCCCTCCTGTGTGGCCTCTCCCTGCCCAGGACGTCCTACAGCTTGAGCTCAAAGGTCCTCTAGGTCCCCTTTGAGTGAGGTGAGGAGTGTACCCCACTTCCTGACTGCTGGGGTGTCAGCATCCTCCCAGCCTGCCAGCTGCATGAGAAACCCTGGCGTGAGATCCCTGACACCCCAGGGCTTGAGTTCCCCATGTGAGTGCCAGCAAACAGGCTCAGAGACCCTCAGTCATGGCTCCAGGACCCATGGGGTCCCGTCAGCACCCCCAGATCTCCCCCAGGCCTCCAGCACCTGAGCTCTTGCTGGAGAAACCAGATGCAGGACGGAAATGAAATGGGAGGGGGGAGGGAGCTGCAGCCCCCCCCTCCCACAAAGCCAGGCACTCTGAGATTTATGTCCCTGTCACCAACTCATCACAGCCGGGCCTGCCCTGCCTGTGCCCCACTGGCACCCACCTCTAATCTCCCCTCAGTGGCCTTGCAGGAGGGAGGGGTCAGTCCACATCTAGGCTCTGGGCTCGGACCTGGGTCTCGGGAGCTGCTGACACCCCTGCAGGCCTGGAGAAGAGACACCAGGGAGCCTCTGCACCCCCTGACCGAGCCCCCATCTGAGCATCCAGCTCTCCTGTCCTGGAGAGTGACTGGAGGCATTGCTACAGGGGTTCAAATCCGGGGGGGCGGTCCCAGCTCTGAACCAGCTTCCTGGGAACACAGAGGTGGGGAGCAGCCCCTCCTGGGGGGCAGAGGTAGGAACTAGCCCCTCCGGAGGGCAGAGGAGAGGAGCAGCAGCCCCTCCCAGTCCACAAGTGCCCCCCAAACGTGGGAAAACTGCCAAGCTCCTCACAGGGTAGGGAGCAGGGAAGGGGGCGACCCCCATCACAGGGCAGGTGCCCCTCCCTCGGGGCACATGGGGTTCTCTGCTGGGACAGGGGGGTGATCTCCCCACATAGGCAGAGCTGAGCCCAGAGTTTCTGAGTCTGTTCTCAAGAGCCCCTCAGACCCAGGGCCGGAGCAGCGGAAAGATGGTCTCAGTTGGCTGGGCGGGCAGAGGGAAATGAGCTGTGCAGCCCCCAGCCCCGCCCTGCCTCTCAGGACGCAAACGGACACAGGTGTGGGGCGGGTGGGGTCTCCAGCACCTGGGCAGTGCACCCCTGGGGACAGCGGTCTTAGCCTCCGGGTACTTAGCGCCCCCATTCCACAGCTGTGCAGACCGAGGTCCGGTGCTGGCCCAAGGTCACAGCTGCCGCGGGGAGAGACACCCACCTCTGTGCGCACCCAAGGGAGACACCATGGTCCCAGCTGGGCAGGACTCACCACCCGGCAGAGACCAGACCGAAGCGGGGGGGGGGGGGGTGCTGCCAAGTTCAGCGTGAAGCCTGCCCTCCCCTTTTTTGGCTGTGGGAGAACAGTGAGGACCACCAGCCCCCAGCGGGCAGGGCAAATCGGAGGGGAGCGCAGAGGGGGAGGGGCAAGTCCGGCCCCCAAAAAGCAGACTGGGCTGCCCTCGGCACCCGTGGTCCCCCCACACACGGAGCCGGCCCCCTGTCTCCCCGCCAACTCGCCCCAACTTTGCCTGCTGTGGGGGTCGGGTGGGGGTTGAGGACCAGGGTGTCAGGGTGCAGGGCTTGGGGGACCGGGTGCTGGGCACAAGAGTTTCGGTTCGTGGAGTGTCTGGACAGAAGGGTCTGGGGGATGGGGGGTACTGGGCGTGGAGTGCCCCAGCTCAAGGGTTTTGGGGTGCCGAGTCCCCTGCAGCCTACCTGCCGCCGGGACTCTCCCGTCGCGTTTCTGCAGCTGGAACTTAGCTCAGGACTGAGATTCCTCCCGGCTCCGCCCGCCCCACCCCCCCAGGCAGGGGCGGGGACAGCTCGCCGGGCCCACGCCCCCCTTCCGCTCCCCCCAGACCAAGGAGGAAACAGCTCTCCGGGGCCCCTCCTTCTCCCCCCACCCAGACCATAGAGGGAACAGCTTGCTGGGGGCCCTTCTGCCAGCCCCAGACCAATCAAGGAGGGAACAGCTCACCCAGGCCCCTCCTGTGCCCCCCCACCAAGGAGGGAACAGCTAGCTGGGGACTCCCCTCTGCCCCCCCCAGACGAACCAAAGAGGGAACAGCTCACTGCCCCCCCAGACCAGAGGGAACAGCCAGTTGGGGTGCATGCCCACCCGCATGGACCGACAGAGTGGCAAACCCCAGTATTGCCCACCCTTCCCCTTAGGGTTCCCCCATCCTCCCAGCAGAAGTCTCCTCTCCCAGTGCCAAGTAGGGGAAACTGAGGCAGGGCCTGAGTCTGCCCTCGTGCCTGCCTCCCTCGCCGCTCCCTGTGAGGCTGAGGCCCCTGGGCACCAACCCTCCTCGGGTGCCCCCCTTCCCGCTTTCCCTCCCTCTGCTCCTTGCAGTGTCGCCTCGCAGCTGGGCAGACAACCCGGCGTGCATACGAACGAGGGAAGAGCAGAGCGAGAGTCCTCACACCCAGAGCTAGGCCTCCAGCTCACCATCAGACAGGCACCCCCCCAGGTGGGCCCCGACCCAGGACCATGGGGTCCTGCTCAGGATGCCCCAGCAAGGCCCAGGCTGTGCAGGCTGGAGGACAAGGCCAGGGCCCCGGAGCTGCAACTGAGCTAACGGTCCTGTGTCCCTCCCTCCCCCCCGTCACTCGGGTCCTCGAACCAACACACAGGGGCAGGTCATCCGTGGGAGGTCCTGGACACCTGGACACAGCCTCCTGGGCCCTTGGCTGGCTCTGTGTGTGTGTGTGTATGTGTGTGTGTGTGTGTGTGTGAGACCCAGAGGCCAGCACTTGCCAGGCACAGTCCTGTCCAGCCCCGCCCCCTCCATGCCCAGCAGAGGCCATGGGTGAGGGCTGTGAACGGGGTGGGGTACCCCCAGCAAGGCCAGCCCTAGACCAGCGTGTGACCACCCAGATGGTCAGGGCTCACAGCTGGCTGGGACAGTGCCGGAGATGGTGCCAGCAGAGTCCCTGAGCGAGCACAGGGCCAGTGAGAGGCGGAGAGAGCCTGACAGGGCTGGGGTGCGGGTGGGCAGGCCAGGGCCCTTTGGCAGTCCCCCACTGCCCTCGGGCATCTGCTAGCAGCCTCTCCACACCCCAGGGGCTGCCGTGGCGCTGGGCACTGGGTCCTGGGACTGCCCAGCCAGGAGGGGCGCAGGCAGGGTCCCCCAAGCTGGCTGGAGTCTGGGCTCTGCAGACACAGAGAAAGGACCCCCCACGGCCAGTAGAGTAGAGTTGCCGGGAGTGGCCCAGGGAGCTGCCCAGAACTGGGGGGCACCCCATCTGCCAGGTTACTAAACCCTCTGGGGTGGCACTGCACCTCTGCACCCTGGATTGCAGGGACCCCCGCCCACTGCCCTCTCCCACGGGGGCCTGGAACTGGGGGGCAGAGGGCGAGCATGACACCTCACGTGGGGGGCCGAGCCAAGCCATCAGGAAGAGGACCCTGGTGGAGACTGTGACCACAGGCCCCAAGTGGCAGTTTGGGGAAAGGAAATGTCAGGGGGCGACACCCGAGAGGGAGGGGAGGCGGTGCAGGGAGCCTGGGGAGACGACACCACCAGGTGCTGAGGGGAAAGTGGGGGGGGGGAGCGGGAGGAGGCACAGGGTCCTATTGGACGGCTTCCACCCAGGGAGCCCAGCAGCCTGGCTCCGCAGGGCCCGCCCCTGCCCCCAGCTCGGGAAAGTTTGGGGTCCCGGAGGCGCCCCCGGGCTCTGGTTCCCCAGCCCGCGCGGCCGTGCCCAGAGCAAGTTTGTCCGGCTGGGGCTCGCCGCCGCCAACTTCGGGGGTGGGGAGTGGGGGGTGCGGATGGGGGTACCCCACGGCGAGGAGCGGAGGCGGGGAGAGCTCCCAACCCAGGACCCCGCCCCCCGGCACCCCTCCCCCGCCCCCAGTCCAGTCCCTTGTCCCCGCTCCTACCTGCGGGCTGCGGGGTCGGGGGGCCGGTACCCGTCCCCGTCCCCGTCCCCGTCCCGGGGCGCCCCTGCTGCCTCGGCCTCCGTCGACCCCCCGCCCCCCCCCCCGATCCCGAGTCGGGAAGGAGCCGGGCGCGGGGCTGCGGCGCGACTGCGTCAGGCGGCGGCAGGCGGGGCGGGAGGCCGTGGAGGCCGGTGCTTTCCGAGCTCCAGCTGCGGGGCGGGGGCGGGGGCTGAGGCGGGGGGCGTCCTCCCCGAGCAGGGGGGCGGAGGGTGGACCGCTGGGCAGGGGGGCGGAGGGGGAGGGCCGGGGACGTCCTCCCCGAGCTGGGGGGTACGGGAGGGCGTGGTGCTCCCGGAGCTGGGGGGGGCGTCTCGGGGGCGGGGGGAGTCCTCCCTGAGCTGGGGGGTGCAGGGGGTGGGGGGCTGATCCAGCCCGCGCTCCGGCTGGGGCACCGCGCTGAGCCGGGGGAGGCTCATCTTCCTGAGCTCGGGGTAGGGGGCTTGAGGGTGGGGAGCTGGGGGTGGGGCCTGGGGAAGGGCCGTGGGGAGCCAGCGCGCCCCTCCGCCCGCGCCCGGAGCCTGAGAGTCGCGACCCGGTTTTGGGGGCGCATGCCACATCCCCCCACGCTGACCGAGGTAGAGCAGGGACCGCCGGGGGAGGGGGCGAGGACGTGCAGGGACGGGGGTGGTCGCCCCCATTGCTGGGGCTCCAGGAGGCGTGGGCTCCCCCCGAGGGAGAGTGCGGACCCCCCACCCCACGCCCTTCCTCAATCACCGGGGCCGCCCCCGACCCCACACCCACCCACCCAGTCCCCGCTTGGACCCGCCCCCCTGGGCGGTGCCCTCTCCGCCGGCCCAGCGGGGTGGATGTGACAGAGCGGCTCGACGCTGCCCCCGCCCGGCCACCGCGCCGCCACTGCAGGCCTCACAGCGCCTGGGGGGTCGGCTCACTGCGCGGGCCCCTTGAGACTCTGGGGGATGGACGGCGGTCCTGCGCCCCATAAGCTGCGCCCCATAAGCTGCGCCCTATAAGCTGGCTCGGCCAGCCCCACTGTTTCTGTCCCCACTACCCAGGGAGACCCCGCCTGGCCCAGGATGGTGGTGAGGGCCGGAGCACCGCCTGCCCCCCACACCTGGGTGCTCGTACCCCGCACCCCGAGGGGCAGGGCTGAGCCGCAAGTGGGTGCCCCCATGCACCAGGGCCGCAGGTCCTGAGGGGACCCCAGGAGTGACACTGGGCCACGGGTCCCTCCTGCCCCTCAGCCCTGAGTCAGTCACAGGTTGCAGAAACAGGTCCCTGTCCTGGAGGCCGCATGGGGAGGGAGGCAGGGGCGGGTCCCCCCTCTCAGGCGTCCTCTTGAGGAGCAGCCCACGCAGACCTGGCACCCAAACACTGTGAAATGCTCACCGATGGCAGGCTGGGTCCACGCCAGCCCTGGGCTCCCCTGCGGGGGGGGGGGGGGGGGCGCCACCCCAGTCAGATGCCCGCACCCAATGGAGGCACCCCCCACCAGAATACTCCCAGCTGCACAGAACTGGGTCAGTGGTGCTGAGGAGGGAGCCGCCACCCAGCTGCCACCCAGCCACCACCCAGCCAGAGCAGCTGACTGGGAGGGCGGTGGGACTGCCTTCCCTAGGGCCCCAGCAAGGAGGGGGGCTGCATCCCTCCAGGCTGCAAGAGTCAGGTCCTCAGCCCCGGGTGGCCTGGCTGGGGTGCACGGTGCAGGAGGGGCACAGAGCACAGGGCTAGGGTTCTAGTGAGAGGGGCCTGGCACCCACTTGACACAGCACCCAGAACAAGGGTGCTGACCGCCCTCCCTGCACCCTGGCTTCACAGTGGCACCCATGGGAAGCCCAGTCACTGCAGAAGCAGCCACCCTGCCCCCCCCAGCTGAGGGCCCATCTCCCCATGTGCAGACCAGAGCAAGAGATGCACTCTTCCCCCACCCCCAACAACGGTGCACAGACATCTTTGTGTGTGTTCCTGTGTCCAGCCTCATAGCTCCCAATGGACAGGCAGACTTGGGGCCAGGAGAGGGCCCCGCAAAGAGCACATGCCTCCAATCGCATGAGGCCCTGGGTTTGAACTCCAACACCCCATGGGAATGCAACAGAAGTGTGGGGGAACTCCAAGGATGAGGGCGGCTGGGGACCCCAGCCATGTGAGGAAACAGGAAGGAACCGACTTCTCTGAGGTCTCATTCACACGCCACACAATCCAGCCATTCAGAACCAGCTGGGGCGGGCAGTGTGCACAGCCCCAGGGTCCAGCCCCAGAACCTCGCAGGAGCAACTGTCCCTGCTCCCTCCCCCCAGCCTAGACACCCACTGACCTCCCCCCACACACACCTGCTCCCCGCAGCGGCCTGGCTAGAACATTCTGGCCATCAATCCAGATGGGTGTGGTCCTGGGGGCTGGCTGCCTTGACACAGCTCTGTTTGCTGGTTGTGTGGCAGGGCCTCTGCACTCGGACCTCAGGCTGTCCCACCACCCCCGCCAGCCAGCACCAGACTGAGGGCACCCCCCACCATAGACCCCCAAGGTGTAAGACCCGTGGGCCTCACCGGCTTCCATGAAGTCTTGGTCCCCCAGGAGGCCCCGTGGCGCTGGTTCATGGCTGATGGTCTCTACTGTGTCTGGGGTGGGGGGCTGCTCTCAGGCCACTGCTCATGCCAAGATGGGGTTACCAGACTCGGCTTGTGGTGGGGACTCAGGGCTGCACAGGGCTCATGTTCAAATGTCTTCATTCTAAGAGAGAGAGAGATATGGGCTAGGTGGTGGTACACCTGTCTGAGCGCTAGCATTACAATGCACAAGGACCTGGGTTCAAGCCCCCCATCCCCACTTGCAGGGAGGAAGCATCATGAGTGGTGAAGCAGGGCTGCAGGTGTCTCTCTCCCTCTCTATCTCCTCCTCCCCTCTCAACTTTTCTGTCTCTGTCCAATAATAAATAATAATAATTTTTTGGGAGGTGGGCGGTAATGCAGCGGGTTAAGAGCACATGGCGCAAAGTGCAAGAACCAGCGAAAAGATCCCGGTTCAAGCCCCCAGCTCCCTACCTGCAGGGGAGTCATTTCACAGGTGGTGAAGCAGGTCTGCAGGTGTCTATCTTTCTCTCCCCTTCTCTGTCTTCCCCTCCTCTCTCCATTTCTCTCTGTCCTATCCAACAATGATGACATCAATAACAACAATAATAACTACAACAATAAAACAAGGGCAACAAAAGGGAAAATAATTTTTTAATCTTTATTTGTTGGATAGATAGCCAGAAATCAAGAGGAAAGGGGGAGATAGAGAGCGAGAGAGACAGATACACATGCAGGCCCGCTTCACCACTTGTGAAGCTTTCCCCCTGCAGGTGGGGACTGGGGGCTTGAACCCAGGTCCTTGTGCACTGTAACATATGTGCTCAACCAAGTGTGCCACCACCTGGCCCCCAATAAATATTTTTAAAAACTAATAATAATTTTTTTTCACCAGCTCAGCTCTGGCTTATGGTGGTGCGGGGGATTGAACCTAGGACTTTGGAGCCTCAGGCATGAGAGTCTCTTTGCATAACCATTATGCTGTCTCCCACCCTTAAATAAAATTATTTAACAATTTTTTTAATTAAAGGGGGGCAGGCAGTAGCATAGCAGGTTAAGTGCACATAGTACAAAGTGCAGGGACTGGCTGAAGGATCCCAGTTCGAGCCCCCAGCTTCCCACCTGCAGGGGGGTGGCTTTACAAGCGGTGAAGCAGGTCTGCAGGTGTGTCTTTCTCTCCCCCTCTCTGGCTTCCCCTCCTCTCTCCATTTCTCTCTGTCCTATCCAACAGTGATGACAGCTGTAACAACAACAATGGAAAAGATGGCCGCCAGGAGCTATGGATTCATAGTGCCAGCACTGAGCCCCTGAGAGAGAGAGGGGCAGGCTTCAGCACTACTCCAGCACACGTGAGGCTCCAGTGTGGTGCCGCCAGAGTCCCAGGGCCTCTCATACAGCAGGGCGTAGGCTCCATGGCTGCCCCCCCACACACACACAGAGGCCTCGTTCTCTGGCTTGTGGCTACCCAGCCGTCCACCTTTCTGCACAGAAGTTTCTCTCTCCACCAGGTATCTCAGCGCCTAGTGGAGTGCTGTCTGCTTGGGACACCCCCCACTTGGCTGTGCCTGTGCTCCTGGGGGCCCCGCTGACCCCAAAAGCAGGGCTCTGTCTGGGGCCTGAACTCTGCCCTCACCCCAGGCCACCTCCCCAGACAGTGCCATGAGGGGCCAGGGGAGCCGGGTGGGGCAAACCCCAGGAAGCTGGATCCCAGCTTTGGAAAGGGTCTCCACGGAGGAAGGGGCTGGGCATAGGGCCCCTCCCCGACATCTGTCTCCAGCCTCCCCAACCCCCTGTAAGTGCACTGCCCAGATGGTGGCTGGGAGGGAGAGACAGATAAACAGACAGACAGGTGAACCAGACCTGCTGAGTCCCATGTCCTGAGCCATAGGGCTCCCCACCCTGCATGGCAGGGGTGGGGCACAGGGCCTGGGGCTCCCTGCCAAGCTCCAGCCATAATTGGAAGATAACAGAGATGTCATTTTCAGCCTCCAAGGATGCTCTCACAGGGCCCAGGACTCCTTCAAACCCAGGTGGCCCTTCTCGGAGGGCTGGGGGCTTTGCCTTGAGCCCAAGGTGCCCTGGCCCCTCCCGGGGAAGCTGGAGGGCTTTGCCTTAAGCCCAAGGTGCCCTGGCCCCTCCTGGGAGAAGCAGTCAACCGTCCTGACCAGCTCCCTATCACTTCTGCCTGGCACTCTTGCTTCCCCCCACTTATCCTGGGGAGCAGTGACAGGAACCCCTGAAACCATCAGGGCTGCCCCATGGCATGGCCAGCCACACTGCCCTTTCACAAGGGAGTGCCCACCCTCCCCCCGAGACCCCACCCTGGTACAGCTGCTGGGAGCCCGGGAGGAGTGGGCAGGGATCCGAAGAACAGGGTCTCTGAGAGGGGCCCCCTGCCTCACCTCACCACCACCTCCTCATCTCTGCCTCAGTGCTGGGAGGCCCCCAAGCCCAGGTGCAGAGTGAGTGGGTGGCCTCTACGCCAGGCCTGGGGCAGGGTGGGTTCTGGCTGCCAGCTACCTGCAGCCTCTGGGGTGGGGCTGACCACAGAGGGGCATGGGGGAGAGTAGACAGCAACCATGGACGGGGGAGTTGCCTGACCCCTCATTCCTCTGGGTCCCAGACCCCATGGAGGAGCTGCTGGCCCCTGTGAGCTCAGCTAGGGAGTCAGGGGGGGGGGGGGCTAAGGGTATGGCCTCTCTCATGGGCAGGGAATGGCTGCTGCTCTTGTCACCTCCCCCTGCAAGGCACTGGGCAGGGTCGTGGGGTGGGCACCTCCTCCAGGCAGCCAGCTGAGAGCTCAGAGGCTCAGAGAGGGCAAGCAGGGCCCCAAGAACACACAGCAGTTGGGGAGGAAGGGGCCAGGGCTCTGTCCTAAAGGAGCTGGGGGGGGGGCTGACCACCTGTGTGCCCTCCCTGCCAAGCCACCTGGGCCATCAGGTGGATGGGGTCCCAGGGAGGGCAAGTGAGGAGGGAACACACGTGATGGTTTTTATCAGAAAATTTCCTGGGGACTGGGAGCCCGAGGGGACATGGAATGTAATAAGGGGATGGATGAGGGCAGGGTCTGCTGGGAGATGCCCTCCCTCCCCACCCCCTGCCCCACCCCACCCCCCAGCCACCCTGTCCTGTGACAAGCAATATTCTGTGACCAAATAGCAGCTGCACGGGGGTGGACCATCCATCGCCTGTGAGCAGCTCCACTGCAGCTGGGGTGGGTGGCTGAGGCGACCTCATCAGAGCAGGCTGCTCTCCAGGCCAGCACACCCGAGACCCCAGGACAAGGAATGGAGAGGACTCAGTGAGCACAAAGACTGACAGGGGGGCAGACACCCCGATTCCTGGAACCTCGAAACAAACTCACAAAGCCCCCCCCACACACACACACACAACATGAGTCCTCACTCTTAGCACTCCACAGCCAGGTGTCAGCCTTGCCCCCCACCCTCGGACCCTGGACCACCCTCCATGACGCCCATCCCCAGACCCCCCCCCCTTCAGCCCCTGCTCTGGGAGCTCACTCCTCTCACACCCCAGGGAGGGGCCGCCTCTGCTAGGTGCCCAGCCAGCTCACCCCTCTACTCAGCCTGGATGGGAACTGAGAGACACGGGGACCCGCACCAGCCTGGGTGTGAGGACCTCCACATGGGGGTCCACAGCTATGGCCCCAGCTATGTGGGAGCCCCCTTCTGCAGGGCAGGCTGCTTGAAACAGGATGGGAGGGGGGCTGCCGGTTCCCAGGGGCAAAAGACAGGAGAAAACTGTCCCTAGGCCCCAGCAAGGACCTGTCTGCTGAGGGTCCCCTGAGAAGCGGGCAGTGGCCACCCTGAGCAAGGGGATGAGGGAGCAGCCCTGGGGACAGGGAGCAGCCCTAGGGACAGGGACCAGCCCTGGGGATGGGGGAGCAGCCCCGAGGATGGTGAAAGCAGCCCTGGGGACGCGGGATCAGCCCAAGGGATGGGGGACCAGCCCTGGGAATAGAGGACCAGTCCTGGGGACGGGGGACCAGCCCCAGGGACATGGAAGCAGCCCCAGGGGTGGGGGAGCAGCTCTAGGGACAAGGGAGCAGCTCCAGGGATGGGGGAGCATCCCTGGGAATAGGGGACATGAGCAGCTCTGGGGACAAGGGAGCAGCGCTGGGAATAGGGGATCAGCCCTGGGGATGGGGGAGCAGCTCTGCAAACTGGGGAGCATCCCTGGGGATGGGGGAGTAGCCCTGGGTATGGGGGAGCAGCTCTGGGGATAGCAGAGCCAGGGAGCAGCTGGGGGTGGACAGCTCTGAGGGCACAGGGACTGAGCCAGTAGCCATGGCTCCCAGGAGCCCCCATCCCCTCCACAGTGGAGACACAGAGAACCTTCCACCCTACCAGAATGTCCCCCAGCTCCCAGAAGGGGAGAAGCTTCTGCCTGAAGACAGAGTGGCCCCGGCCCCTGGGGAGCCCCCCTACCTGCCCCCCTGCCCTGTCACCTCCTAGGCAGCGGTGGGGGGGCAGGCAACACCCTTGTCCTGAGCAGGGGCTGTGACCCGAGCCCCTCCCCAGGGCACCCCCTATAGTGTGCCTCGGACCCAGGGCCACTGTGGCTCTGTGGGCCTGGAGGAGGCAGAGCACCCCAGCCTGGCCCTTCCTGGGCCAATTAAGCTGTCTGCAGTTGATTAGTCTGTGAGGAGGATTGAGATAATTAGCACAAGAGGCCCCTCTGATGAGCCTCAGAGCCCTCCGCCATCACTCAGAGTTGGGGGGGGGGTCACCTCCAGGGACGTGTATTTATATCCTGCTTCTCATGGGAGGGATTGTGAGGCCAGATGGGTTCAACGCACGTGGTGCAAAGTGCAAGGACCAGCATAAGGATCCTGGTTCGAGCCCCTAGCTCCCCACCTGCCATCACATCACCTCTCTCTGGAAAGTCACACAAAATGAAAGCAAGTCTGCTGGGAGCAGAGGGGCTGTGCCTGCATGAAGCCCTGACGGTAAATAACATAAATTCAAATAAAATAAAACAAGATGGGATCCTAGAGGCGGCGCAGTGTGTGGACTGGGGGTCTCAGCATGTGGCCCTGAGATCCTGCAGCTCCCACCCCACAGGGGTGCTCCCCTCCACATGTGTACATATTTACACACATGTGTCTATGCGTGTATTTAATGTGTGTATGTGATGTGTGCTTTAACACACTTAATAATCAACATATGAATTAAAAGCATATATAGTAACTTAATTTCTTATTAAATCTGACATAAGTGGTGCAGGAGGTAGCGCAGTGGATAAAGCACTGGACTCTCAACCATGAGGTCCTGAGTTCAATCTGCGGTGGCACATGTACCAGAGTGATGTCTGGTTCTTTCTCTCCTAACTTTCTTGTGAATAAATTCTTTAAAAATATCTGGTTTAGGGAGTTGGGCGGTGGCGCAGTGGGTTAAGCGCACGTGGCACAAAGCGCACGGACCGGCGTAAGGATCCCGGTTCGAGCTCCCGGCTCCCCACCTGCAGGGGAGTCGCTTCACGGGCAGTGAAGCAGGTCTGCAGGTGTCTATCTTTCTCTCCCCTCTCTCTCTCTGTCTTCCCCTCCTCTCTCCATTTCTCTCTGTCCTATCCAACAACAAAGCAACATCAACAATGGCAATAATAACCGCAATGAGGCTGCAACAACTAGGGCAACAAAAAGGGGGAAAAATGGCCTCCAGGAGCAGTGGATTCATGGTGCAGGCACCGAGCCCAGCAATAACCCTGGAGGAAAAAAAAAAAAATCTGGTTTAAGGGGGTCAGGCGGTAGCACAGCGGATTAAGTGCAGGTGGCGCAAAGCACAAGGACCGGCGTAAAGATCCCGGTTCGATCCCCCGGCTCCCCACCTGCAGGAGAGTTGCTTCACAGGCGGTGAAGCAGGTTTGCAGGTGTCTGTCTTTCTCTCCCCCTCTCTGTCTTCCCCTCCTCTCTCCATTTCCCTCTAAAAGGGAAGCCTCCAGGAGGAGTGGACTCATGGTGCAAGCAAGGAGCCCCAGTAATAATCCTGGAGGCAATATATATCAGATTTAAAATCAATTATAGTTAACAATACAAAGTTACAGGGCTGGGGTAGATAGCATAATGGTTATGCAAACAGACTCTCGTGCCTGAGGCTCCAAAGTCCCAGGTTCAATCTCCCATACCACTATAAACCAGAGCTGAGCAGTACTCTGGTTAAAAAAAAGGGGGGGGCAGGTGGTGGCATACCTGGATAAGCGCTCACATTAGAGTGTGCAAACACCCAGGTTCAAGCCCCCAGTTCCCACCTGCAGGGGAAAAGCTTCACAAGTGGTGAAGCGGGGCTGCAGGTGTCTCTCTGTCTCTCTCCCTATCTCCCTACCACTTTCGATTTATGACTGTCTCTATCCAATAAATAAAGATAATACAAAAATTAAAATAAATAAATAAAATTTCTATTTAAAAAAACAAAGTTACTAAGATAATGTGAGTTATATATCTATAATAAATATATTACCTTTTCTTTTTTTTTACCAGAGTACTGCTCAGCTCTGGTTTATGGCAGTGTGGGGGATTGAACTTGGGACTTGAGAGCCTCAGGCATGAAAGTCTCTTTGCATAATTATCATGCTATACACCCACCCTAAATATATTACCTTTTACTGAGAGAGAAAAAAATACAAAGACCAGAGCTCTGCTCAGCTCTGGCTGATGGTGGTGCGGGGAATTGAACCTGGGACCTCAGGGCCTCAGGACCCTTTTTACAGAACCCCTGTGCCATCTCCCCAGCCCTGTGCGTTTCCATGTATATTCCTGTTGGATAGAAGCACACAGAAATCAAGGGGCCGGGCGGTGGCCCACCTGGATGAGCACACATGTTACAATGCGCAAGGACCCAGGTTTGAGCCCCCAGCCCCCACCTGCAGGGGCAAAGTTCACAAGTGGTGAAGCAGGGCTGCAGGTGTCTATCTCCCCCTTCCCTCTCAATTTTTGACTGTCTCTATCCAATAAACAAATAAATAAAGATAATAAAAAGAAAAGAAACAATTGGGAAAGGGAGGGGAGAGAGAGACACCTGCAGCCTCTCAAGGTTCATGAAGCTCCCCCCTGAAGGTGGGAACCGAGGGCTGGAACCCAAACCCGAGCCCTTGCGCCTGTGACACCACCTCCTGCCCCGCACCCCCACCCAGTTCCTAGGAGGCCTCTGTCCCGACTGTCACGGGTGCTGGGCCCTGGCCAGGACCCAGATTGGGGAGCACTGAGCCGGGTTGAGGTGCCCACCCAGAGGCCCCACCCAGAAGCTGTGGGGAGTCAGTTCCCGTCACCGCAAAGCATGCAGGCTGGCCTTCCGGTAAATCCCACCCTGGCCAGGCAGCCCGTCCCCTGCAAGCCACCTCGGGTGCGAGGGTTCGAGGAGGCGCTGGGAGGAGCGGGCAGGACCGCCCTCTTCTGAGTCCAGCGGGCAGGCCCTGCTCCTGCGGCCGTTCTGTGGCCTCTGCTGCTCCCAGTGGTGGACTTGGGTAGCACCTGCCTGGGCCACCCTCTTCTGAACTCACCTGCCTGATGCTCTGCTGGGGACTCGACCCAGGTTCAAGGCCGGCCCCCACCGCTTTGAAGGACGCCTCGGGGCTCTGGTCTCTTTCTCCCTCCACATCTCTGTCTCCATCTGAAACAAGTAAATGGTATGCAGGTGTATCAGGTGTGTGGGGCGTGAGGGTGCCCAGGGCACCCGAGAGTGGGGAGGATCCCCTTGCCTGGGATTCCCTGCACAGGAGTCTGGCCCCAGGAGACAGCTCAGCTGGAGGGGCGCATGCCTTGAAATGCCCACGGCCTGACTCAGCCCCACGACACCAGGGGAAACTCGGAGCCCTGTCCTTTCGTGTGTGTGTGTGTGTGTGTGTGTGTGTGTAACTAGGAGAATGAAAAAGCCTGGGAATGGAGAAATTGCCTGACCGGGAGGACCCACAGGAAGACACCAGTCAATACATATCTCCCTCTAGTAAGAAAACTTCAGAATAAATTCTCAGACTCCCAACCCCCCAGCCCTGCTCAGCTCTGGTTTACGGTGGTGCAGGGGATTGAACCTGGGATTTTGGAGACTCAGGCATGAGAGTCTCTCTGCAGAACCATTATGCTGTCTCCCCCCCCAACACATGCCCAATTCTCACTCTTTAGACTTACTATTCAAAGTCCTACTTCACCACTTTCCCCCACCCCACTCTCCTCCCCCCGAGGCCTACTTTTCATTATTTTTAGGAGACATTAAGAGTGCCCCTGTGGCACTCTTACAGGATGCGCACAGTGCTCCACCTGCTGCCAGGGCCAGGGCAGGTGTGCACTCTGCTGGGGAAGCTGTCTCCTGGGCCTGACTTCCACTAAAGCTTTTTTTTTTTTTTTTGCTTTTTGTTTTTTAATCTGTCCATAGCAGATAGAAAAAGGGCATTGGTGGGGTCTTCTTAAATGACTTTAAATGAAAGTGATTTCTAAATGGTTAACTATGACCACCTGTGGTCAGTAGTTTTGTATTCTTTTTTTAAAAAAATATTTATTTATTTATTCTTTTTGTTGCCCTTGTTTTATTGTTGTAGTTATTATTGTTGTTGTTATTGATGTGGTCATTGCTGGATAGGACAGAGAAATGGATAGAGATGGGGAAGACAGAGGGGGGAGAGAAAGACAGACACCTGCAGACCTGCTTCACTGCCTGTGAAGTGACTCCCCTGCAGGTGGGGAGCCAGGGGCTCGAACTGGGATCCTTAGGTTGGTCCTTGCACTTTGCGCCACATGAGCTTAACCCACTGCACTATTGCCTGACTCCCATGAAAGTGATTTCTTTCTTTCTTTCTTTCTTTCTTTCTTTCTTTCTTTCTTTCTCTTATTTATTTTAAATCAGTTCTTTTCTCTCCCTTTTGTTGTCCTTGTTTTCTTATTGTTGCCGCAGTTGTTGTTGTTATTGATGTCATCATTGTTAGATAGGACAGAGAGAAATGGAGAGAGGAGGGGAAGACAGAGAGGGGGAGAGAAAGACAGACACCTGCAGACCAGACCTGCTTCACCGCCTGTGAAGCGACCCCCCCTACAGGTGAGGAGACAGGGGCTCGAACCGGAATCCTTACGCCTGTCCTTGCGCTTCGGGCCATGTGCACTTAACCCACTGCGCCACTGCCCGACTCCTGATTTCTTTCCTTTTTAAAAAAATATCTTTTAGGGAGTCAGGCTTTAGCGCAACGGGTTAAGCGCAGGTGGCACAAAGCACAAGGACCGGCCTAAGGATCCTGGTTCGAGCCTCCAGCTCCCCACCTGCAGGGGAGTCGCTTCACAGGTGGTGAAGCAGTTCTGTAGGTATCTATCTTTCTCTCCCCCTCTCTGTCTTCTCCTCCTCTCTCCATTTCTCTCTGTCCTATCCAACAATGACGACATCAACAACAATAATAATAACTACAACAATAAAATAAAAAGGGCAACAAAAGGGAATAAATATTTTTTAAAAATTTAAAAATCTTTTAATTTACTTATTATCTTATTTATTTATTTATTATCTTATTTATTCTTATTTACTTATCTTTATTTATTGGATAGAGACATACAGAAATCAAGAGGGGAGGGGAAGTAGAGAGGAAGAGAGACAGAGAAGCACCTACAGTCCTGCTTCACCACTCAGGAAGCTTCCCCCTGCAGGTGGGGGGTGGGGACTTGAACCTGGGTCTTTGATAATTGTATGTAGCCTGTGCGATCAACCAGATGCGTCACCACCCGGCCCCTGGTAATTTTTTAATGTTTGTTTATTTTGTATAGAGAGAAGTTGAGAGGGAAGGGGGAGATAGGGAGAGAAACAGAGAGACACCTGCAGCCCTGCTCCACCGCTGAGGAAGCTCCCCACACCCCATCCCCTGCAGTTAGGGAGAGGGGGTTTGAACCTGGGTCCTGGTGCACGATAACAGGTGCACTCTACCAGGTGTGCCACCACCTGACCCCACATTTACTGTAAAAAATATTTTTCCCCTCCAGGATTATTGCTGGGGCTCAGTGCCTGCACTATGAATCCACTGCTCCTGGAGGCCATTTTTTCCCTTTTGCTGCCCTTGTTGTTTATCATTGTTGTTTTATTATTGTCATTATTGATGTCATTGTTGTTGGATAGGACAAAGAAATGGAGAGAGGAGGGAAAGACAGGGGGAGAGAATGATAGACACCTGCAGACCTGCTTCACCACCTGTGAAGCGATGCTCCTGTGGGTGAGGAGCTGGGGGCTCGAATAGGGACCCTTATGCCAGTCCTTGTGCTTCAGGCCATGTGTGCTTATCCCGCTGTACTACTGCCCGGCCCCCTAAAAATATTTTTTTACTTATATTTTAATGAGGAGGAGAGAGCCCTACTCAGCTCTGGCTGATGGTGGTGCTGGGGACCTGAACCTGGGACCTCAGAGGCTCAGGCAGGAAAGGCTTGTGCAGACCTCAGGTGCTTTCTCCCAGCCTGACTCCCACTTTGGGTGAACTCAGGGTTCTCATTTCCAGCCAGGGCTCCAGGTCCAGGGGTGCAGCCGGCTCCTACAGTGGGGTCCAAGTCCGACACTCACCACCTGGACTGAAGGCAGCCTCCCACCTCTATGTCCTTGATCCTCTTGAAAAATTCACGCTGCCAGGAACCAGGGGGTGCCGTGGACAGTTCATGGACTTATCCTTAGCCCCCAGCTGCTCCCCATGGCTCTCAGAGGCAAGAAACTCTGCTCTGCAGTCTTCTCCAGGGTTTCACTACTGCGGGCTTTTTCAGATAAAAAGAGAGACAGGCGACTGATATCAAATATCTACACAGAATTGGTACATATCTACAAAATAAGCAACCCGATAAAAAAGTGGGCCAAAGAATGAAACAATTTTCTTTAAAGAAGAGACACACACGGCCCACAGACACATGGAGAAATGCTCCACTTCACTTATTATTAAAAAATGCAAATGAGGGAGTCGGGCTGTAGCACAGCGGGTTAAGCGCAGGTGGCACAAAGCACAAGGACCGGCATAAAGATCCCGGTTCGAACCCTGGCTCCCCACCTGCAGGGGAGTCGCTTCACAGGCGGTGAAGCAGGTCTGCAGGTGTCTGTCTTTCTCTCCTCCTCTCTGTCTTCCCCTCTTCTCTCCATTTCTCTCTGTCCTATCCAACAACGACAACAACAATAATAACTACAACAATAAAACAGCAAGAGCAACAAAAGGGAATAAATAAATAAAATAAATATTTTTTAAAAATGCAAATGAAAACTACGCCAAGATCCCATCTCACAGCTGAGAGAATGGCTGACATCAACAAACCAGGAAAGGACAGGCGTTGGAGAGGTTGTGGAGAAAAGGGGACTTTGCTTCACTGCTGCTGGGAATGCAAACTGACGCAGCTCCTTTGGAAGACTGTGTGCAGAGTCCTTAAACAAATAAAAGTGGAAGCATCTTATGGCCCAGCAATACCACTCTTAGGCCTTTATCCAAAAGACACCCCAAC
This sequence comes from Erinaceus europaeus, assembly GCF_950295315.1. Classification (NCBI taxonomy): domain Eukaryota; kingdom Metazoa; phylum Chordata; class Mammalia; order Eulipotyphla; family Erinaceidae; genus Erinaceus; species Erinaceus europaeus. The sequence goes on along the minus strand of NC_080176.1, from coordinate 21,608,633 downwards.
ACTAATTCAGAGGGACACATGCAGCCCCATGTTCACAGCTGCATTATTCACAACATCCAAAGTGTGGAAACAGCCTAAATGCCCATCATCAGATGACTGGCTAAAGAAGTTATGGGGTGGGAGTCGAGCGGTAGCGCAGCGGGTTAAGCGCACGTGGCGCAAAGCTCAAGGACCAGGCTAAGGATCCCGGTTTGAGTCCCTGGCTCCCCACCTGCAGGGACTATCTAACAATGATGATGTCAATAACAACAACAATAATAACTACAACAACAATAAAAAGACAAGGGCAACAAAAGGGAAAGTAAATAAAATTAAAAAAAAAAGAAGTATGGGATATATAATCCATGGACTACTACTCTGCCATCAAAAACAATGATATTATGTCTTTTGGAACTGAGTGGATGAAACTGAAGGTGATTATACTTAGCAAAATAAGAGATGAAAGACAACCACTGGATGGCTTCACTCATATGTGGAATACAGAGATCTGATTCACATGAACTTGAAAAAAAAACAAAAAACAGAAGTAAGCAAACTGTAAGACTTGTGAGAACTCTGGTGGTGACCTTTGGGAGGCAGGAGGGAGGGTATCTTTGGTGGTGGGTGTGGTGTAAAAACTACACACTGTAATACTACAATTTTGTAACCTAAATAAAATCAAATTAAGTTTTAAAAGGTGGGGGACAGAAAGACAGAGAGGACTGGGAGCCAGCACACTGGTTCTGCAACAACTCTCCTGCCTGAGGGCTCCAGAGTCCCAGGTTCAGTCCGCGCACCACCATCAGCAACGCCTGAGCAGGACAGAAGGAGGAAGAAGACACCAGGGTACCGACGTTCCCCTGTGAGTAGGTAGGGTGGGCTGGAGCCTGTGTGTCACCCACAGCAAAACAACCTCCCAGCCGATAAAGGTGCCCCGTGTTTCAGAGCTGATTTTTGGTTGTTTTGTTTTTTGTTTGTTTGGGGATGGTAAAGGTGTGAGCGGCCACAGGATGATCACACTTGAGGCTGTGATACTGGAGCCAGCAGTGGGCTAGGGGCCCCAAGGCCTTGGGTCAGAGTGGGTCCCCCAGGGGCCAGGGCTTGCCATCTGCCCGGAGGGTCTCGGAAAGCCTTCTGCTCAGTGTCCTCGGACAATGCCCCACCCTGGGGCAGGGGACATGTGGGTGATGATGGCAGTGACCGCGTGTCCCCTGGTGAAAGCAGGTGGCCCAACACCCAGGGAGCCCTGTTTCCTGGGACACAGAGGCGGCGGAGGGCAGCAGCTGAGGGTGGGGTGCTCTCCAGACGGGGAATGTCGTGCACTCGCTGGCCCCACCGAGCCCTCTCGGCCCTGACCACTGGCACAGCACCCTGCTCTGAGCGGGCGCGCCATGGGCTCTGCACACTGGGGTCGTTGCACCTGCCCCCTCCTGGGCCCTGCACCCCGGGTCTCTGCACCTGGCCCCTCCTGGGCCCTGTACCCCAAGGTATCAGCCCCCCGCTGGCTTCCCCCGGGTCCCTCGCATCCTCAGAGCCTCCCCTGCAGCCCCCGAAGACGCCCCCCGAGGGCGGGGTCCTCCCCCCCAGAGCCGAGGCCCCCGTGGGTCCCGCAGCCGCTACCCGGGTACCGGGCCTTCCGGGGAGCGCGGAACCCCGCCGCTCAAGGCCACGGGGACCGGGGAGCCGACGCGTTCCGGACACACTTCCGGCGGGCGCGGGGCGAGTCCTCCTCGTCGCCCCGGTGCGTCATTTCTGGGCGCGACTAGCGCGGTGAGCGCGGGCAGCATGTTTGTTCCCGTGTTCCCTGAGGCTGTGTCCCGCCGCCCGTCTGCTCCCCGGGACGGGGCTCGGCGCTTCCTCCGACCATGACCCAGTGGCTGTGAGCGGCCGGCGGGGACCTCGGTCCCGGGACCGTGACGGGGCCCTCTAGACCGGGTACCCCCAGGCCAGGTCCCAGGGTGTCTGTGGCTGCCTCTGCCGTAGGTCCAGATCTACCAGGGGGGCACCTGGTAGAGCGCACGACTCCATGCACCGCGTTGGAGCTGTGCACAGGAGCGGGGCTGCACTCTCTCCCCCCCCCCTTCCGACAGAGATTGAAAAGGATAATAATAGTAAACAATGTTCCCCAGACTACACCCCACCCCCAGGCGCTGGGCTCACTCCCTTCTCTCCCCTCTGAACCTAGGTGCTTGGAGCCCAGCTATGGAGGAGGACAAGCCACCAGTGCTGTCGAAGCAGAGGTGCGAGGTGGTGTGCGGGGTCCCCACGCAGGTGGTCTGCACTGCCTTCAGCAGCCACATCCTGGTGGTGGTGACCCAGTTTGGGAAGATGGGGACCTTGGTGGCCCTGGAGCCCAGCCGTGTGGCTGCCGACATCAACAGGCCCCTGATCACCACCAAGGTGCTGCTGGGGCCGGATGAGGTGAGGTGGAGCCTGGAGGGAAGCCCCCTGCCCTGCAGCCTTTACAGGCCTGGGCCCCTTTCACATCCCACAGACTGCAGGGCTGCTAGTTCTGCAACGGGGACCTTCCCCTCCTGGTGACCCTGTCAGACTGTCATGGAAGCAGTCAGCTCAGGGCTTCCTCTGCTGTCTCCCCCAAGAAAGCAGTGTAGGTGTCTGTGGGCTGTAGAGACAATATAGGTGATGCAAACACACGGTCATGCCCAGGTCTTCCAAGTCCCACCACCAGCCAGAGCTGAATAGTGCTCTGGAGAAGAAAAAACAGGTGTTTGCACCCTGAGTGTCACTGATGGGGTGGGGGTGCTAGGTCCCCAGGGGCCCCCAGAGAAGGGTCTGGGGCACCTTCCTCACAGCTAAGGCTTCTCCTCCCCTCCCCCACCAGCCTCTCATCCACGTCTTTGCCAAGAACCTGGTGTCCTTCGTGTCTCAGGAAGCCGGGAACAGAGCGGTGCTGCTGGCCATGGCCGTGAAGGACAAGAGCATGGAGGGCATGAAGGCCCTGCGGGGTGTGATCCAGACCTGCCAGGTGTGGTGATCAGGAGGGTCACCCCCAAGCTCTGCTCCTACATCAAGAACGGTGCTGACACCTGGCTGCCCCATGGGGCTGCTCTCCTCCCTGGAGGGAGGTGGCCATGGACTTGCGGGGTGGAAATGGGCCTCTGGGGTGCAGTGGCTGCGGGAGGTGGGTCATGGGACTGAGGCAGTGCCTGCTGTCGGGGTTTTTACTTTTGTTAGAAATAAACATGTACAGAGACCCCAGTGTCTCTCCCATGGCAGATGCTTCCCTCACGCACCGGCTCTTCAGGGGCCTATATCCTGGCTGATAAACCCATCCGTCCTTGCCCATCCTGCCCCTTCACTGCCAGGGTGGCCAGCTGGCCAGCCGTTCCCAGCAATCCTTGTAGGGCGCTGTGTTGGGGTGCACGTAGGGCCTGTGAGAAGCCTGTGTTTCCGTCCTCAGAGCTTGGCTCCTCTGTGACAGTGGCCATGGGCTGGGGACAGGCAGCCTGGTCTCAGCTTTGGGTCCAGGTAGTCACTGCTGGTCCCATGTCACCTTGGGAAATGGGCTCAGCACACAGCTGGGGTCAGAAGCTGCCTCCAACCTCCTCCCTTAGCCCCAAGGACAGAGATAAGTGTGGGGAAGAAGGGACAAGGGACGCAGGTAGCATGTGGTGGTCCCAGAGATGGGGGGGGGGGGCTGTGTCCTGTGAGGCCACTGTGGCTGCCACGAGACCCCATAAACATGGTCAATCACAGGAAACAGGAGAGGCTGGGGAGAGGAGGGCCTGAGGCCCCAATTTTAGAAAACCCTGGCGGTCATATATGTCTGTATGGTCCTGGGGGCCTGTAGCTGGGAGGACAGGGTAGGAGCCATCCATCCAGGCAGGACCCAGTCTGCCTGCCCCTAGGACTTGGGGAGGCACACCTGGGCTGCAGAGGAGGGGGTCTCTCCACTTCAGACTGCCTGCTGACCCCCCCAGCCCACCCCTTGGCAGGAGACTCACAAGTGGGAATCACAGGCCCCAGTGCTCCACTGGGTTGGGGTGTCCTGTCTCCCCTCCTGCTGGAAGGGAGCTGTACCCATGGGGGTGTCCCATTCTATGGTGGAATAGGGGCAGAGCTTAGTGGGCTGGCTGGGCAGGTCTGGCATATGGGGGGCCGCCCAGCCACTGAGCCTGGTACCCCAGTGCCCTGGGCCTGGAGGCAGGCTAGGCCTCCTGCATGGCAGAGTCCCCCACAGCTGGGAAAGGCTGGCACAGCCCACTCTCTTCCCCGGAGAGTGGGGGGGTGGTGTGGAGCTGGGGTGCATGGCCTCTGGACCTGCAGAGACACTAGGAACCTCAGCTGAACCCATGGACTCAGTCCCGGCCCTAAGGGGGGGAGTCTGCACCAGCGCATCACTATCACTGGTATCTCTGAGCAGGCCACTGCCCACACAACCCATCTTTTCACAGGCTTGCAAACACCTGCCTTTGCTTAGTATGTCTACCCTGGGCACAGTACCCAAAGGAGACACGAGATGTCAGCGCTCCAAGCCCTGTGACAAGACACTGGGCCTCTTTATCTTGTCTGTACCCCTGCCCCATGACACTGAGGGGACCGAGGGACATTCTCCTTGGGATGGGTGGATACACAGGTGGGTGAGGGATGGCCAGATGATGCCATGTATGTGAAGGTAGGGGCCATGTAGGGGACAAGCCCCACCAGGGGTCAGCTGGGAAGGCCTTGTGGGCACATGCGAGGCCCACCCACCATCTGTCCACCTGTCTTCAGCCTCTGCACTCAGCATCTCCAGTGTCCTGTGGGAGCCTTCTGGCAGGAGATCCAGCCACCCCTGCAGCCAGCCAGGCACTGGAGAAGAGGGTGGCTCTCCCCACCAAGGAGCTCTAGGCCCCCAGGACCAACCCCCAAACCCAGGAACACTGGGTGCTCCCAAGGAGCTGGACGCTGGCTGGGGGGACAGAGCAGCTGCTGGTCACAGCTCAGAGCCAGAAGCCTCCTGGCCTCTGTTCTGCGGGGCCACCGGGGGCTGGAGTACTAGGCTTGGTCTGTCTAGGACGGGCAGTGAGCTGAACCCTGGGTCCAGAGGACCTACTCCAGGTGAGGGAGCCCCAAGGGTCAAGAGGAAACAGCCAAGGTGTCACTGACAAGTGGATGCCAGCCAGGGTGGTCCCAGAGCCACCAGTGGAGCAGAGGTGGGGTGCTGGCTGGGGAGGTGAGGGTGAGCAGAGCCAGCACCTTGAGGGCATCCTCCCTTCCCACCATCCACAAACTAGGGAGGGAGTTACCCATGCCCACCCAGGACCCCCAGATCCAAGTGTGAATGGAGGATTTTATTGAGGTTCAAAGGCGCACAGCAGGTGTGGCAATAAATTAGGCCATGGGGCAGGTCAGAGAGCAGCAGAAATAAATATGGCCGCGGGTGGCCTGGGGACCGGGGCTGGTCAATCACAGGGGCCCCACTTCCTTAAATAAAAACCCGGCTTTGAACGTCTTGAGAGTGCTGGGGAAGGAAGCCGGAGGAAGGAGCCAGCCAGGGCCAAGTCTAGGCCAGGCACCCTGCTGACCGACCCCCAACCCCACACGGTGCAGGGTACAGTACCCCACAGGCTGGGCTAGGATGCGGTGCAGGGTTCTGCAGGGGTTCATACATGTCTCTATATAAACTCTCTTAAACAGGCCCACGGCCTACAACATCCAATGTGGATTACCTAGCGGCCCGGCTCCAGGCAGGCTATCCACCCGCCCTCTGCCCCATGCGGGGGACCCTCTGTCCTGGGGCGTCCTGGGCCACAGTGCCGAGGCTGCAGGGTGCCCAGCAGCTCCCCTGGCATCCTGACCCACAGTCTCAGCAGGGACCATTGGGGGCAGCCCCCCAGCTGGGGTCCCTAGGAGGCGGCTGAGCAGGGCACAGAGGCAGCCAGCTGGGCAGAGGTGACGATGGTGATGACACTGGTGCCGGCGGCCTTGCCGGGCCCGCGGGCCACGGTGCGCGCAAAGGTCTGCAGAGCCTCGTACTTGGCCCGCAGCGCGTCCAGCTCCCGCCGCATGCTGCCATTCTCACGGGCCAGCTTCTCCACCTCCCGCTGCAGCTCCCCACGCTGCCGCTCCAGCTCAGCGCGCTGCGTGACCCTCTTGATGCGGCAGCTGGCCGCATAGCCACGGTTCTTGAGGGTCCGGCGCCGCTGCTTGAGCCGCACCACTTCCTCTTTGCCCAGCCCGCGCAGGTGCTGGTTCAGTTCACGCACCGACATGGACACCAGCTCGGCGTCGCTCAGCGCTGGGCCTTTATCCCCCGACTCCTTCTTGACCTGGGGGGGGGAAGGGGTGGGGGGATGGCCAACACCCAGGATCACGTGAGGCCAGGGGCTGGGGCACGTAGCGTGGGGCTGGCAGAGGAGCAGCCTCTGGGGGACGGGACGGGGTGGAGATGGACATCCAGGGGCGTGGGGTGAGGCCGGGGCATCACATACAGGGCTGGCACATGAGGGGGTATCTGTGCAAGCAGGGCGGGTGGGCTGTGGAAGGGGCGGGGCTTCTGGGGTGCAGGTTGGAGCTGGTCTGGGAGAAGGACGGGCCACCCCCACCTACCTTGAATACCTTGCTGGGCTTGGGCGTGGTCGTCATAACCCAGCCCGCTCACCCGCAGAGCTGCGTGGGAACCGAGGCTGCAGGGGTGACAGGATGGGGTCAGCGGGGCAGCCAGGTTGCTGGGGGCCCACAACCCTGCCCAGCTGAGGCTACCCCCTGGGGGGCTGACTCCCCATGTGGGGTTTAAGGGGCACAGCAGCCCCCACCCAACAGGGCCACAAGGAGGCCCCACTGCAGGGCAGCGGGCAAGGGAGTGCAGCCAGGGTCCCCTGCCTGGGCTCTCCACCTCCACAGTGAACACAAGAGGGTGACCTGAGTGCTCCAGGGGCCCAGTGGCCATGACCTCTGGGCAGCTAGTAGGGACCAGGTGCTCACTGCCGAGGAGGTGCAGCTTGTCCCCCTGCCACTTATTTGTGTGTTTCATTCTGTTTCAGACAGACAGACAGACCACATTCACAGCACACGGGTCTGGCAGACAGACCACATTCACAGACAGACAGACCACATTCACAGCACACGGGTCTGGCTCCCTCCTGGGCCGCACACATTCAGAGCTGCGATGTTGTGCAGGGAACTGTTTCTAGGGTTCTATCCCTGGTGTGTTTGAAGACGTGTTACTGAAAAAGGAAGTTAGTCCAGCCCAGCCTTGGCTAGAACTTTGATGGTTGCCATGGTGACCATGGAGGTAGCCAGCCCCACAGTTGCCATAGAAACTGGGAAGCCTGAGGCAGCCCTGGCTGGGGTGGGTGGGGGTCGCAAGGCACAGCTGGGACATGGGGGGGGGGACACACTCCCCAGGTGGGGTCTCCATCACCCACACCCCAGGTGACTGGAGCCAACCGCATGGAGCTGCTTCCCTCTGGGGCGGGAACACTCTTCCCAGGTGGGGACACCCCATAGCCTGCACCCGCTCCAGCAGGAACCCTCAAGTGGCTCCAGGGCAAAGGGGCTGCTCACAGGCCTGGCTGAGCCTCCCCCACCCAGGGCCTGGGCTGTGCTCTGGGAGGCCAAGATGCGAGGGCTGGACAGGCACTCCACGATGCACCACAGTGGTGGGGCTACCCGTGGCCCTGGCCCAGCCCCCCTCCCTTGCTGGGTGGTCACAGCCCAGGTCAAGGCCGCAGCCAGCGGAGCCTGGGAAAGTTTTCAGCGGGGGAGGGCCGGGCAACTCCAGCCTCACTGCCCCGGCTGGCCTGTGTCAGGCATAGCTAGGCGGTGAGTCACGCTGTTTACACAGAGGCTGCATTCCCAAGCCGCTCCCAGGGGAGAAGAGGCCAGGCGGGGGCAGGGATGGACCCCAGGAGGAGGGCATGTGGGTCTGGGGGTGGGACCAGGAGAGAAGTGTGTGGGTCTGGGGGCACCTGGAGATGGGAGTGAGGGCCCAGGAAGGGGGGATGAGGGGACAAGGAGCCAGAGAGACGGGGTGAGTGGACAGACACGACACCAGAGCTGCACCCAGGTAGCGCACCCTACCTCCCCTGGGCTGGACTCAGGTCTGGTGACTAGGATGGACTCCTGGGGTCCATGGCCCTCCCAGGTCAGTTCCATCCCCAAGGACAAGGAGGTCAGCACGCTCCCAGCCCACAACCCCTCCCCAGGTCTCCTCTGCAGCTCTGGGGCCTCCCACAGGTGGAGGTGCTCTGATCCCACTGGAGTCACCACTGCAGGGAGGACAGAGTCACCCCCTCCTCCCACGCTGCCTTGGTGGAAATGTCCCCCAAGCACAGGTCCCAAGGATGGGGACAGACAGACTGGAGGGACACAGACACAGGGCAGGGGCCTGAGGAAGGTTCCCGCTGCTTGGGAACTGGCATGGTGGAAGGCAAAAGTCCCACCCAGCGCATCCGTCCGTCCGTCCATCCCATAATGATCAACATGTCTTCAAACACACCAGGGATAGAACCCTAGAAACAGTTCCCTGCACAACATCGCAGCTCTGAATGTGTGCGGCCCAGGAGGGAGCCAGACCCATGTGCTGTGAATGTGGTCTGTCTGTCTGTGAATGTGGTCTGCCAGACCCGTGTGCTGTGAATGTGGTCTGTCTGTCTGTCTGTCTGAAACAGAATGAAACACACAAATAAGTGGCAGGCACCTGAGGTGTGTGAGAGCTGATGTCAGAGCAGCCCCGGGAACCCCTGGGGGTAGTGCCCACCGGATGATACTAGTGTCCCCCAGCAGCATCTCCCCCCCCAGAGCCTTGACATGCCAACCCTTGCTCCAGAACCTTCTCTGAACGTGGGGGAGGTCACCTGAGCTGGTTGGGGCCTGCACCACCCCAGCTCCTGTCCCGCTTCACAACCCACAGCCAAAACCTTCTCTCTGACAGGGCCTGGCAGCCAGGTGACATCCCGAGGCTTAGAGCAGGCCTGACCACAAACTCAGGGTCACTGTGGCCAGGTGGGACAGAGGGTCACTGCCCAGCTCCCCACAGAGGTGGGGGAGTCAGTGTGATGGGGAAGCAGTGGCCCTCTTCCCGGGCTTTCGAGAGAATGTTCTGGAGCTGAGAGGCCTATTTCTGTCCTCAGCCCGTGGGCCAGCTGAAGTGAGTGCGAACCCAGCCTGGAGAACACCTCCTAAGGCCCCCAGGTGCCAGAGTAGAGTGGGAGGGGCCTGGCAGCAGCGGAGCCCCAGATGGGCAACTCTGCTCGGGGCGCCTGTGTCACCCAGCCAGGGGCTGCGTCCGGCCCACTGGAGGTCGTGTGCTCCTGTCCCCCAACTGCCTGTGCCTGCAGGAAGTTGTGTTACTCTGGCTGGTGACAGGCTGTGCCCACATCTCCACTGACTGCCTAGCTCTTCCTCAGGGTCCCCAGGTGGCTGTGCCCCTCAGCCCCCTCAGTGTGCCCTCCGCATTCCGTTTCTGCCCAGTCCAGCTCCAGATCAGAACCCAATGTCCCACACACAAGGCCCCCTGCCAGCCCACACACATGCTGGCTTTCCGACCCCCAGGCTGGAAACAACTGCCCCCAATAATGGGCTGTGGTCTTTCTGCTGACTGCAGGGGGGACTCTCCTCCAGGCTGCTCCCCAGCCCTGGCAGGGAGGGGAGAGGTCGGCAAGATAGAAGCAGAAGCCTCAGCTTCAGCCCAGCCCCTGCCCGGGGCCCCACATGGGCAATCTGGATAATGAGGGACGCTCACTCGGCTGGATCGGGGTACCCTCCTACTTGCTCTAGTGCTCCCGGTAACACTGTCCACTGGCCGGGATAGAGAGGCACTCAGTGCCGGCTGTTGCCTCTGGGTGAGCATGGACGGCTGAGCGGGAGGCGGGGTGGGGCTGAGTCACTGTTTACCCCGTGCTGGCGCCTGCTTCCCGTGCCCACTGTGCCCACTAGCCCTGGGATCTGCACAGTCCCTGGCAGATACCCTCACACCTGGGATCGGCCAGGGTGCAGGACAGCAGTGGACAGGGGGTGGATGGCATGGGCCGGGGCCTTTCCCGCCTGGCCAGGGTGGCATCCCCTGACCCACTGCCAGCCAGCACTCTGCTCCCATTTTAGCATCGAGACGGCTCTTGGAGGATGGCCCTTAAAGGCTGTGTGGAGAAGCGGCTCTGCCTTGGGGGTCTGAGAGACAAGGGCGTGAACCGGCTTCCAGTCCCATAGCACCCCCTCTACCTCAGCCACCCGTGGGCCTCTGGGGGTCACCAGCCCAGCCCCACTCCCCCGGGGGACTCAGCCCTAGCTACCTGTGCTCCTGGGGGCCGCGGGGCCTTCCGGGGTGGTGGGCAGCCGGTCCTGCAGGGGTGGGCACTGGGCAAGGCAGGCTGAGGGGCTGCCAGCTGACAACGTGCTGGGGCAGACCCCGCCTGCCTGGGCTTCCAGCCTGTGGGTAAGACGAACAGCAGGTGACCGCTGACTCCAGCCAGACCCGACTTGCCAGGGCGCATGCAGACGGGACACCATGGGGGAGAGGGGTGGGCAGGACACCGGTGGCAGGGGGGGGCCCAGTGGGCGGTAATCCCAGTGGAGGGGGTGGGGGCATGACCCCAGTGCAGGGGGGGCCGAGAGGATGGTGACCCCAGTGGAGGCGAGACCCGGAGGGGTGCTGACCCCAGTGCAGGGGGGTCCCAGAGGACAGTGACCTCAGTGCAGAGGGGACCCGGAGGGTTGCTGACCCCAATGCAGGGGGGTCCAGGTGTGCAGTGGCCACAGGAAGGGAGGACCAGGGACAGGGACACCGTGGAGAGAACGGAGGAGAGGCGGCCCGGGGCGCAGCCGGGACACATGTACTCGCGCCCTAAGAACCAGCCGGGCTGCACCCGGACCCGGGCCTGGCAGCGGTCGTCCTCGCATCCTTGGGCCCTTAGGGACCTCGGCGTGGCTACTGAGCACGCGGCCCGAGACCTCGGGGCGCGGGGACCCCGAGACCCCCGCCCCCTGCCCGCCCCCACCGACGGCCCCTCGGGCTTCCATTCCCAACCCGGCCCCACGAGACCCCACTTGGTCCCACCTGAACCCACGGGACCCCACCTAGTCCCACTTGACCCCACCCGGCCCCACCTGGACTCACCTCGCCGCCGGGCGGGCGCGAGTCCTGGCGGCAACTCGTCCTCGTCGCTCCCCGAGAACAACAAGTCAGCCCGCCGCCCGCTTCCGGGATCGGCGTCTGTACGCATCCCCGCCTACCGCGCATCCCCGCCCCCCGGGCCGCCCGCGGCGCTCTAGCCCAGGCCACGCCCCCGAGCACGCCCCCACCCAGCCCCCGCCCCCGCTTCCACCACGCCCACACCAATACACCCTTTCCAAGGCCACGTCCACCGCGCCCCACGCCCCGCCCACGGCGCGGCCACACCCATCCGTGTCCCGAGGGCTCCGCCGAAGCCCCGCCCATTTAGCACGAACCTACGATAGGCCCCGCCCAGTAAGCTCTGTCCCGCCCATCTCCCCGACCACGCCCACCGCGTCATAGAAGCCCCACGCTAATATGTAAGCCACGCCCTCCATGTGGTCACGCCCACCGCTCAGGTCAGATCCGTTTATCCGAAGCCACGCCTGCCTACGTCGGCCCCGCCCACCGCACCCACTCAGAGCAGAGCCCTCCCCCCCTTGTGCGTGTGCGCGCCTTGGGGTGCCGTCTGTCCCCTCTGGGCGGGGGCATCTGTGCTGCCCCTGGCTGAGCGCCTGCGGTCCCCACAACGCGCGTCATCTCAGAGTTTGGGCTGCCATCGGGTGGGGGCCACAGGAAGGGCGGGGACCAGAGCGCCACCAGGCCTTCTCTGGGTGCGGTCCTGAGCACCCACACCCCAGCGGCCTGCCCGCGCCCGTGTCCACCAGGGGACAGAGACAGATTCATGTCATGACTCTCAGGGTGGCATACCCCCCCGGGGGACCGAGCACCCACTCCGGCGGCACCCACACATGCAAGCTCTCCCTGGGCTCCAACTCCGTCCAGATCGCCATCCAGGGCCGGGGGCGGCCGACAGGACCCCCGCCCCACTGCTTGAACCCCAGCCCAGGGCTCACTGTTGGGGTCCCTTTTGTCACCCCCAGGCCGCAGAGAGGTGACGTGTACAAGGTCCCCATACCAGTTCTTGGGGTCTGGTCCCCCACCCAGAACATGGAGCCTGACACATCAGGAGGGTCCCTGAGGACTTCCTTCTGAGAGCTGCTGTCCTCTTGTCACCACACCTGCAGGGGCTGGGGCCTGGGGCTGAGTCCTCCGTGACTCCCGAGCCTCCTCCTCACTACCCCCGACCCCTGCATACCTCCTGCCCTGTGGGGTCACAGTTTCTTGATGCCATCATGGTGCCCCCCCCACTATGGAACTCTGGGCAAGTGAGGGCAATGGCCCTGCAGGTGACAGTGTGACCGCGCAGTCTCTCCTGGACACCACTCTCAGTCTGTTGACTCAGCTTTGAAATGGAACTAGAGGAGAGCTGGGCAGATGGCACAGGGGTTCTGCAAAGACTCTCCTACCTGAGGCTCCGGGCCCCAGGTTCAGTCCCCAGCACCACCGTCAACCAGGGCTCTGCATCTTTGTCTCTGTACCTCCCTCTTTTTTTTTTTTTTTTTTAAAGAATTTATTTATGAGAAAGATAGGCAGAGAGAGAAAGAACCAGACATCACTCTGGTACATGTACTGCCGGGGATTGAACTCAGGACCTCATGGTTGAGAATCCAGTGCTTTATCCCCTGTGCCACCTCCTGGACCACAACCTCCCTCTCTTAAGATAAATAAAATAAAATAGAAGGCCGGGCGGTAGCACCACAGGTTAAGTGCACTTGGTGCCAAGTGCAAAGACCCTTGTAAGGATACTGGTTCGAGCCCCCAGCTCCACACCTACAGGGGAATCGCTTCACAGGCGGTGAAGCAGGTCTGCAGGTGTCTATCTTTCTCTCCCCCCTCTGTCTTCCCCTCCTCTCTCCATTTCTTTCTGTCCTATCTAACAACGACAACATCAACAACAATAATAATAACAACAATAACAATGAAAAACAACAAGGGCAACAAAAAGGGAAAATAAATATAAAAAATAAATAAATAAAATAAATAAGTAAAAATAAATCATTTCACTTTAAGAGAAAAAAGATAAAGGAGTTAGGCGGTAGCACAGTGGGTTAAGCACAGGTGGCGCAAAGCACTAGGACGGGCTTAAGGATCCTGGTTGGAGCCCCCAGCTCCCCACCTGCAGGGAAGTCGCTTTACAGGCGGTGAAGCAGGTCTGCAGGTGTCTTTATCTCCCCCTCTCTGTCTTCCCCTCCTCTCCCCATTTCTCTCTGTCCTATCCAACAATGACAACAACAATAATAACTACAACAATAAAACAATAAGGGCAACAAAAAGGGAATAAATAAATAAAATAAATATTAAAAAAAAGATAAAATACATATTTGGGGGCTGGGTGGTAGCACAGTGGGTTAAGCGCACATAATGCAAAATGCAAGAACCTCGCAAGGATTCCAGTTCAAGCCCCTGGCACACCAGCTGCGGGGGGGGGGTCACTTCATAAGTGGTGAAGCAGGTCTGCAGGTGTCTATCTCCCCTTCTGTACATTTCTCTGTCCTATCCAACAACAACAATAATAACAACGATGAACAACAAGGGCAACAAAAGGCAAAAAATAGTCTCTAGGAGCAGTGCATTTGTAGTGCAGGCACCGAGCCCCAGCAATAACCATGGAGGCAATATATAAATATATATATTTTAACAGACCTAAGGTGGGGCTGGACAGTAAAAGCACAAGGACGGGAGCAAGGATCCCAGTTCCAGCCCTGGCTCCCCACCTTCAGGGGTCGCTTCACAAGTGGTGGAGCAGGTCTGCAGGTGTCTATCTTTCTCTCCCCTTCTCTGTCTTCCCCTCCTCTCTCAACCCCCCCCCCTTTTAAAGATTCAGGACCTCATGCTTGAGAAGCCAACACTTTGTCCACTGTGCCACCTCCCGGACCACCTGATTTCTCTCTGTCCTATCTAGCAATGACAACAACAGCAATGACAACAATAAAAATAACAACAACAACAGGGGCAACAAAATGGGGGAAAATGGCCTCCAGGAGCAGTGGATTCGTAGTGCAGGCACTGAGCCCCAAGAATAACCCTGGAGGCTAAATAAATAAATAAATCAGACCTAATGGAAGGATCACTGGGAATTAGTGACAGGCCTTCAGGAGCCTGCCTGTACAGGTAGGGAGGAAACAGGCTCAGGACTGACTGCCCAGCCAAAGCTGCTGAGGTCACTGTCACTTGGTCACTGAGGCCCCTCAAGTCCTTGCCCCTTGCCGCCGCCACCACCCTCTTCTGCCTTCTGAGCACCCACTCTGGGCTCTGAGGGAGGCCTGTGTCCCTGGGTCACGGGGGGGCTGAGTCCCTCCCTGGCGGCAGCCTTTCTAGTCCCACCTGCACCCTCCCATGACGCCGGACTAATTTCCTCAGGCCTCTGGTCTATTTTCAGACAATTGTTGGAGAGGCCACTTCCATTTCCGCTGCAGGGGCCCCAGACTGCACTCAGGCCCACCCCACCCCCAGCTGTGGGCCTTGGCCGCAGGGCACATGCACCTGGGGGGGGGTGGTGGCACCTTCTGGAAGATTCCAGCATTAACCACTGTTTGTTTTTCCTACTTACTTTTTATTTTTACTAGAGCACTGCTCAGCTTTGGTTTTTGGTGGTGTGGGGGACTGAACCTGGGACTATGGAACCTCTGGCATGGGAGTCTTGTTTGCATAACCATTATGCTATCTGCCCTCACCCGCATTAACCACTCTGGAGGAGCAGAGGCTGCAGGATATGCTCTGTGCCAGTCATGACAGTCCCCAAGGCCTGGCACCCCCCTTCCTGAGCCCCCTGTGAGGATGTGGCATCTCCTAACCAAGCTGGCCAGGCATTTGGGGGAGGCCCTCCCCTGGGCATCCAAGGGAACCGCCCCCGCCCCACCTGCTTCTTGTAGAAATCTGCTTCCGTTAGACCAGAGCAGCTACCCATCATGCCCATCTCCTGGGGCTGGGCCCCATCCTGGGCATCAGGGACCCTTGTCCTGCCCAGGGCTGACTGCCAGGACAGTGGCCGCAGATATGGGCTTGCATTTCTCAGGCTGTAGCATGTGAGGGACCCTGGCACCTTCCCAGGGGCTTGCTGATCAGTAGAGGAGCCCATGGCGGTGTGAGGCCACAGGTCTGGCCCCTTGTGCCGTGTGTGCTGGAGGAGGTCTCTGGTCTCTCTCTCTCATGGACTCGGAAATTTTTACTTGACTTATTCGTTTTCTCTGCCAGTGAGGTTCAGTGGCTGCAGAACTCCATCAACACTCCCCGTGGCCATTTTTCTTATAAAGGATGCAGCCCTGCTCCCCTGCTTGTGAAGCTTCCACCCTGTGAGTGGGGAATGGGGGTTTGAACCCAGATCCATGAGCAGGGTAAGGTGTGTAGTACCGGCCCCAACCTTATTTTATTTATTTGTTTTGCCTTTAGGGTTATCACTGGGGCTCAGTGCCTGCACTATGAATCCACTGCTCCTGGAGGCCATTTGCCCCATTTTTATTGCCCTCCTTGTTGTTGTTGTTACTGCTATTATTGTTATTGCTGTCGTTGTTGTTGGATAGGACAGAGAGAGATGCAGATAGGAGGGGGAGACAGAGAGGGGGAGAGAAAGACAGACAACTACAGACCTGCTTCACTGCTTGTGAAGCGACCTCCCTGCAGGTGGGAGTGGGGGCTCAAATGGGATCCTTGCTCTTCATGTCATGTGCACTTAACCTGCTGTGCTACTGCCCAACCCCCCAATCTTATTTTAAAAATGTATTCACTGCAGGGGGTGGGGGAGGTGATGGCGCACCCAGTTAAGCACACATAACACCATGCATGAGGACCTGGGTTCTAGGCCCTGGTCCCCACCTGCAGGGGGGAAGCTTCATGAGCAGTGAAGCAGGGCTGCAGGTGTCTCTCTGTCTCTCTCCTTCTCTATCTCCCCCTCCCCTCTCAATTTCTCTCTGTCCTGTCAAATAAAATAGAAAGGAAGAAAAGAAAAAATGGCTGCCAGGAGAAGTGGATTCATGTGCCAGCATCAAGCCCCAGTGATCACCCTAGTGGCAATAAAAAAACAAAAGACATCTATTAATGGGTTGGGGGGCTAGCAGGCCAGCAGCATAGTTCTCCTGGGGAGAGCACCTGCTCCCTTTGCACAGCACCCAGGCTGAGCCTCATCCCCCCCACACAGTAGGAGAGCTTCTGGGCTGTGCTATCTTTTTTATTTCCCCTCCAGGGTTATCACTGGAGCTTAGTGCCTGCACTACAAATCCACTGCTCCTGGCGGCTATTTTCCCCATTTTGTTGCCCTTGTTGATATTGTTACAGCTGTTGTTGTTGGATAGAACAGAGAAATGGAGAGAGGAGGGAAGACAGAGAGGGAGAGAGAAAGATAGACACCTGCAGACCTGCTTCACCACCTGTGAAACGACTCCCCTGCAGGGGGGGGAGCTGGGGGCTTGAACCGAGATCCTTATGCTGGTCCTTGTGCTTGGCACCATGTGCGCTTAACCCGCTGCATCACCACTGGGCCCCCCAGCTATGCTATCTCTACATCTCTTTCTCTATCTCTTTCTCCCTGAGAAAGTTGAGGCAGAGTGGTGAAAGCCCAGCAATGACAAAAATATAAGGAGGGAGACACAGAGAGAGAGAGAGTCAGAGAGAGACACAGCTCAGGATGGAATTCTGAGCCTGGTGCTCCAGGTCTGGCGCTCCAGCCCCTGTGCAGCCTCCTGGGCTGCTAGGTACACAGAGAGAGGTGTGTTCCTGGGCTGGGGAAGCAGCACAGTGGTGGATGCACAAGTCTCTCCCACCTGAAGCTCCGAGGCCCCAGATTCAGTCCCCAGCACCACCGTCAGCCGGAGCTGAGCGCTGGGGTCTCTCTATCTCTCGCTAAAGTAAAATACAGTGAAAATAAGAACAGAGAAAAACTAAATTAGGGGCCGAGTGATGGAGCACCTGGTTGAGGGCATGTCTTACAATGTGCAAGGACGTGGGTTCCAGCCCTCAGTCCCCACCTGCAGGGAGAAAGCTTTGCAAGTGGTGAAGCAGGGCTGCAGGTGTCTCTCTGTCTCTCACTCTCTCTTACCCTCTCCACTCAATTTGCTAGCTGTCTCTAGCTAGTAAATTAATAAAGATAATTTTAAAACAAATGAAAGAAAAACTAAATTAAAGTCAGAAGGACTGGGGCGGGTGTAGATAGCATGATGGTTCTGCAAAGAGACTCTTCTGCCTCAGGAATCCTAGGTTCAATCCCCTGCAGCACCATCATCCAGAGCTGAGCAAGGCTCTCATAAAAAAAAAAAAAAAAAGAAAGAAAGGAAGGAAGAAAGAAAGAAATGGAGTCAGGCGGTAGCGCAGCGGGTTAAGCGCACGTGGCGCCAAGCGCAAGGACCGGCATAAGGATCCTGGTTCGAGCACCCGGCTCCCCACCTGCAGGAGCGTCGCTTCACAGGCAGTGAAGCAGATCTGCAGGTGTCTGTCTTTCTCTCCCCGTCTGTCTTCCCCTCCTCTCTCCATTTCTCTCTGTCCTATCTAATAACGACGACATCAATAATAACTGCAAAATTAAAACAAGGACAACAAAAGGGAATTCTTCTTCTAGCGTTTGCCGCAAAAGGGAATAAATAAATTTTTAAAAAAGGACCGCGGGAGGAGGAGGGCGGCCCCTACCGGCCACCCGCACAGATATCGCCGTCTTCCGCTTGGCTTCTACAGGGGGCGCTGTAGATACCGCGCAGGCGCACTACGGCTTTCTCGCTAGGGTGCACGCCACAACCTCCACATCCGCGCAGGCGCTGTGACGAGCCTCTGTTTTGCTTCCGGTTCTTCCGGCAATCGCTGCCTGAAGGCGGCCCGTTAGGTTTCCGGTTCCGAGGTTGTAGTTGAAGCAGTGGCAAGCATTCCGTGTGATGGGCGGCGGGTAAGCGGGGTTCTCACGCCCCGCATCTGGGACTGTGGACGGGGTACGCGAGGGGCTCTGAGGACGGTGAGGGGTTCTCTGAGGCAGGGGAGCCCTGATCACCGGGGAGTCTGTGATGACCAGGTGGTCTCTGAGGACGGGAGGGGGCTCTGATGACCGGGGGTCTCTGAGGACCGTGGGGGGGGGGTCTCTGAAGGCAGGGGAAGATTTGATGACCGAGGGCTTCTGAGGGCAGGGGGAGCTCTGAGGACGGGGTGGCTCTGAGGGGTTCCGGGGGCCTGAGGGGGTAGCTGATGGCTTGGGGGAGGGGGTCTTAGGTACCCGAGAGGCTGACAGGTTTTGGCGTCTGAGGGGTGTGGTTGGGGAGGGTCTGAGGGCCTGGGGGATGTAGGGAGTTGGGGGATCTGATGTCAAGTTGTGGAGTCTGAGTCGTTGTGGGGTCTGAGGCGTCTGGGATTCTAAGGGTTTGGGGGCCTGAGGGGGTGGGAGGGTATGAGATGTTGGGAGCTTGAGAGATTCACCGGGTTTTAAAGGTGTGGTGGTCTTGGGTTGGGGATCTGAGGAAGTGGTCTGAGGTGTCTGGAATTCTAAAGGTCTTTGGGGTCTGAGTGGTTGGCGGGTCTGAGAGGTTGGGGGTTCTTAGGGGATCAGGGGGTCTTGGGCTGGGGGTATAATGAATAGAGGGGTCTGAGACACCCAGGATTTTTGAGGTCTGAGGGGTTGGGGGGTGGTTTGAGGGCTTGAGGGCGTCTTGGATTGGGGGTATGAGAAGTTGGGGGGGGTCTGAGGTGTCTTGGAATCTGAAAAGATTCTGGGTTCGAGGGGCCCAGGGCACCGGCTGCACCCCGTCCTACCTCCAGGTGACTACAGGTGACCCCCACAAGACGACACGACGCCGCCCCCGCGCACCGCCAAGATGAACCGGGCCAAGCCCCCCGCCGTGCGCAGGCCCAGCGCTGCGGCCAAGCCCTCAGGTGCTGGAGTGTCCGGGCTAGGGGGGAGGGAGGGGGCACCGGGTGGCTGCTGCCCCGGCTGTGCTCACTGGGCCTCCCCGCAGGGCACCCTCCCCCGGGGGACTTCATCGCCCTGGGCTCCAAGGGCCAGGCTGGCGATGCCAAGGCCAGCTCCAGCCTGCTAAAGCCCGCACCCTCCGGCCTGCCCTCTGAGCGCAAGCGCGATGCTGCGGCTGCTCTGGCCGGTGCCTCGGCCCTCACCAGCCTCACCAAGCGCCCCAAGCTCTCGTCCACGCCTCCCTTGAGTGCCCTGGGACGCCTGGCCGAGGCTGCTGTGGCCGAGAAGCGCGCCATCTCTCCCTCCATCAAGGAGCCCTCTGTGGTCCCCATCGAAGGTATGGCTGGGCTGGATCCTGGAACTGAATTGGCTGGCTGCCGGGACTTCCGAGGGACCCTGATGAGGCCTGCAGGGTATTCGGCCAAACTGGACAGTGGCCCTGTGAGGGACAGGATGGGGCCTTTGAGGGCCCGTTGTAAGGAGCAGGCGACTGTTGTCTGAGGGCATTAGAACGTGACGAGGGGCAGCTGGAGGGACACAGCAGAGGCCCACACCAGGAGGGCAGTCAGGACTGATGACGGGGTCCCCAGAGAGGCTGAACACCCCCCCGAGAGAGCGAGAGAGAGAGAGAGAGAGAGAAAAGGGGAGAGCAGCGCGGGAAGTACCATCAAGGCAGCCGAGCGGTGCAAGGTGGCAGGTCACTGGTAGTGTCTGTCAGGGAGCCAGAGAGCTCGGGAGGGGCTGCCCTGTGCAAAAGTATGCTGTGTGACTAGGTGAGGTGGCAGTGACCATGCTCAGGCCACAGGGTGCTGTCCACCTCAGCAACCCGCCTGGCCTGTTCCCACTCTGGAAACATGATCCCTGGAGACATGATCCCATGGAGTCAGGGTTTGTGGTCTGTGGCCTCCGAGGGCATCTAGGCAGGAGGTGTGCTGACTACCTGCTCGCCCCCAGTGCCACCCCCGGTGCTGCTAGATGAGATCGAGGCGGCCGAGTTGGAGGGCAACGACGACAGGCTCGAAGGGGTGCTTTGTGGGGCTGTGAAGCAGCTGAAGGTGACACGGGCCAAGCCTGACAGCACCCTGTATCTGAGCCTCATGTACTTGGCTAAGATTAAGCCTAACATCTTCGCCACTGAGGGCGTCATCGAGGTGAGGACTGGGGCCCATTGTCTGGGCGGAGGTGGGTGGGCCGGGCTCTCCCTGCTGAAGCCTTGGCTTGGTAGGCTCTGTGCAGCCTCCTGCGGCGTGATGCTTCTATCAACTTCAAAGCCAAGGGCAATAGCCTGGTGTCTGTGCTGGCCTGCAACCTCCTCATGGCCGCCTACGAAGAGGACGAGAACTGGCCTGAGATCTTTGTCAAGGTGAGCCTACTTCCTCAGGGGAAGGAGTGGCTGGGCGCTATGGCTCCTCTGTAGGGCGGGGAGGTCCCTTGGGCTCCTGGGCAGTGGGGAACATAGCCTGGGTCTCTGCTTGATCAGGTGTACATCGAGGACTCACTGGGGGAGCGGATCTGGGTGGACAGCCCTCACTGCAAGACCTTTGTGGACAATATCCAGACGGCTTTCAACACCAAGACGCCGCCCAAGAGCATGCTGCTGCAGGGGGAGGCAGGGCGTGGCGGGGGCGATCTGAGTGCTGGTGAGATGGGGTTGCTGGGCTGGGGAGCCGGCTCTCCGCCTCCCGGTGTCACTGTCTTTGGGTGCTTATGGGTGCTGGCCCGCAGGGAACAGCCCGCACCCCTCCCTCACCGAGGAGGAGGACAGCCAGACGGAACTGCTGATCGCTGAGGAGAAGCCCAGTCCTGAGCAGGAGGGCCAGCTCATGCCCAGGTAGGTGTCCTGCCTGGCTTGGTGTGGCTCCGTGCAGAGGGAGGCGGTGGTGGGCTGGCCTGCCTTCGTCCTCTCTCTTTCTCCTCCTTTCCTTTTTCCCCGCTGGCCTAGGTATGATGAGCTGACGGAGAGCGTGGAGGAGTATGTGCTGGATGTGCTCCGGGACCAGCTCAACCGGCGCCAGCCCATCGACAATGTGTCGAGGAACCTGCTGCGGCTGCTCACGTCCACTTGCGGGTACAAGGAGGTGCGCCTCATGGCGGTGCAGAAGCTGGAGATGTGGCTGCAGAACCCCAAGGTGTGTCTGCGTGTGTGTGCCCACCCAGATCCCTCACTTGGGGTGCCAGCTGGCCGTCAGCCATCGCGGCAGGGCAGGCTCATTCTTGCCTGCCCTCAGCTGACCAGGCCGGCCCAGGACCTGCTCATGTCCGTGTGTGTGAACTGCACCGCCCATGGCCCCGAGGACATGGACGTCATCTCCCATCTCATCAAGATTCGCCTCAAGCCCAAAGTGCTGCTCAACCACTACATGCTGTGTGTCAGGTAGGCATGGTCTCTGCGACCACAGAGAGCCTGGCCTCTTAGTTAGCCTACCCAGTGCCAGCCCTGTTGCCTGGACTCTCATTCAGGGAGCTGCTGACAGCCCACAAGGACAACCTGGGCACCACTATCAAGTTCGTCATCTTCAACGAGCTCTCCAACGCCCGGAACCCCAACAACATGCAGATCCTATACACAGTGCTGCAGCACAGCGCAGAGCTCGCCCCTAAGGTGGGCCTGGCTTTGCCGCTGCGGCCAGTGGACATGTCCTATGACACGCTGCTGTGCTGGGTGGTGCCCTGGGAGGGGAGAGTAGCCTGAGCCCACGAGGCTTTCAGACTGTAGGCTGAGGCTGCTCAGGCCTGGCCTTGGGTTCAGCTCTGGGACTCTGGGTCCCTTGTAGAGCAAGACTAGAGCTGTTTCTCACACAGTGAGCTGTCAGCGAGGCTCACATGGCTAGCTTTGCAGCGTCGCAAGGACCATCGTGCGTCCGCTGTCCAGAAGGGGCTAGGCAGGGACTAGAACTCAGCGCTTCTGACCTTGCTTCTTGAGTTCCTGGGAGTCAGTGCAGGTGCCCCAAGATCTGGGCCTCCCTGTGTCTAAGATTTCCAAGAGCATGCTCCTGTGAGCCAGCTGCCAGAAAGCGAGTGGGGCTGTGGGAGGGCAGGAGGGCACCAGTGCCTGGAGTAGCAGGTCTGAGCCAGGCCACAGTTTGGGTTCCCCATGTCTGGAAAACAGGCTGCTGTGGGCAGTTGTGCTCTGGAAGGTTCTTTTAGGGATCCCCTGGTGGCCTGGTCCTGAGGGCACACTCCAAGCTGCCATGCGCTCTCTTCCCCCAGTTCCTGGCCATGGTCTTCCAGGACTTGCTGACCAACAAGGACGACTATCTGCGGGCCTCGAGGGCTCTGCTGCGCGAGATCATTAAGCAGACCAAGCACGAGATCAACTTCCAGGCTTTCTGCCTGGGGCTGATGCAGGAGCGCCGCGAGCCACAGTACCTGGACATGGAGTTCAAGGTGCCACCCACCCTCCACGAGGAAGCCCTGGGAACAAGTCGGGGGTGCTGGGGTTAGCACCAGGGAGCCGAGGGCAGGCAGCACAGTGTGGTGGCCTCGTGGGGGGATCCTTCCTGAGGGCTGTTACCTGCTTCTGGCACTGAGCAGGCGGTCCCCTGCCGCAATGCCAGTCTGGGCCTCCTGGTGCCAGTCCACCACCTGCTGTGCCCACAGGAGCGGTTTGTGGTTCACGTCACTGACGTGCTGGCTGTGTCCATGATGCTGGGCATTACAGCACAGGTGAAGGAGGCTGGCGTTGCCTGGGACAAAGGGGAAAAGAAGAGTAAGGCTTGCGTGGGGCGTGAGCACCCGGGACCCAGGCGGGAGGGGTGCAGCCCCTCAGCATGCGAGGGGGCTGCTGGGAGCTGCTTCTGTCCCAGGACCAGGCTGGCTTTCTGATGACTGATGTGCTGCTTTCAGGGGCTGGAGTGGGGCTGGAAGGCAGCTGGTGTCCCTGCTCCTTGGGCCCTGAAGTGTCTTGGTGCCAGTGGAGTCAGTGGGCTGGGGTGCCTTTGTGGTCTGGGCTTCCGGGACTCGTCAGCAGGGTCACCCCACCCCACTGTGCAGAGATGGGTACACTGGGTCCTTCCCAGTCACCTAGAGCAAGCGCCCCCCATCTCTACCAGATCTCGAGGTGCTGCGCTCCTTCCAGAACCAGATCGCTGCCATCCAGCGGGATGCTGTGTGGTGGCTGCACACCGTGGTCCCCTCCATCAGCAAGCTCGCCCCCAAGGACTATGTGCACTGGTGCGGATGCTCTCGGGTCTCCAGGGGGTTTGGCGGGGCTGACCTAGGCCAGGACCGGCCGCAGCTCACGGGCAGTTCTTGCCCCTTGTGCCACCTGCCCTGGTCATCTGCTGTGGATGCCAGAGTCCCAGCCCCTGGGGTCCCTTCTGCCCCGGGGGGTGGTGCTGGGGTGTTCTGGACACCTGCTCCTGATGGCTACCTCTCTCCAGCCTCCACAAGGTGCTCTTCACGGAGCAGCCTGAGACCTACTACAAGTGGGACAACTGGCCGCCTGAGAGTGACCGCAAGTGAGCAGCTTGGTGGGCCCAGCCTAGGCACCTTTCTGCTTCTGGACTGCAGCTGACATGCTCCACCCGCGCCAGGGTCACCACATCCTCCCTGAGCTGGCACCTCCCAGAGGATGGACTGGCATCCCCCAGCAGGGTTCCCTGTCTTGTCACCACGGCGGGTTGTGGGGATCTGGCGGTCCCTGGGGCAGGCCCTTCCATCTGTGAACAGGCAGTGAGGGCGTGGGTACAGGCAGCCCTTGCCACCTTCGCTTGCGGTGGGGGTTCCTGTGTGGGGACTGTGTGTGTGCACACATGCAGGGCTGCCCACCAATCCAACTCTCCCCTAGCTTCTTCCTGCGCCTCTGCTCAGAGGTGCCCATCCTGGAGGACACGCTCATGCGCATCCTGGTCATCGGGCTGTCCCGTGAACTCCCGCTCGGCCCCGCTGACGCCATGGAGCTGGCCGACCACCTGGTGAAACGAGCCGCCGCCGTGCAGGCAGATGGTAGGGCCAGTGCCTCTCCCCATGGCACCTGCCCGCACACCCCCCACCCTTGACACAGGACAGCCTGTGCTCCCCGCCCCTCCTCCCTGCCTTTGTCCTGTGGAGCCCATGCAACCTCAGCCACCCTTGCTGCCGCCTGGCTTCGGGGGCTCCATGTGCCTGTGCTCTGCCCTGTGCTTATGGGGCCACTGTCTCCCACCATGTGGACTGCTCCTCTAGGAGGCCATGTCCCCTGGACCACCCTGGGCCAGCCTGGGGACACGCATTCTCACTTCTGCTGCTGCCTGCCCCCTGAGAACCAGCCCCCCACCCCGCCACACAAGCTGTGTCTGCGGCCTCTGGCTACCTCAGCCCCACCTGTGGCTGATGGGCTACCTGCTGTGCCCGTGCAGACCTAGACGTGTTGAAAGTGGAGAGGATCCAGCTCATTGATGCTGTGCTGAATCTGTGCACCTACCACCACCCTGAAAACATCCAGCTGCCCCCGGGGTGAGCGCGCTTCTGGAGGGGACTGCTCTGTGCTCTCAATGGCAGGACGGCAGCAGGAGTAGTCCCCGTGGGCTGCAGGGAAAAGAGTGTCAGCGAAGGCTCGTACATACCGGGGGGTCTCCCTGGGGTGCTGCATGGAGGAGGGTGTCACTGAGGGCTTACATGCTAGGAGCATGCTGAAGCATGCTTGGCTGCCTGACTCAGTTGTCACAGCCCCCAGACCTGACTATGCCACCCCACCGTGTAGGTACCAGCCCCCCAACCTCGCCATCTCCACCCTGTATTGGAAGGCATGGCCCCTGCTGCTGGTGGTCGCCGCCTTCAATCCCGAGAACATCGGTGGGTCCCTGGCTGACACCCCCACACCCCTGTGACCTGTTTGCCGGGACTCTGGTCTGGTGGGATCCCTGGCTGGATTGGGCAGGCCTGTGGGTGCTACTTCTGGCTACAGCTGGCATGGCCCTTCTCCCCAGGTTTGGCCGCCTGGGAGGAGTACCCCACACTGAAGATGCTCATGGAGATGGTGATGACCAAGTGAGGATTTGGGGGCAGAGTGCACATGGGGTCTCCCGGTCCCAACCCTCTCCTACAAAGCACCCCCACCTTTTTATTTGTAAGAGGACAGCGTATGTGTCGTAGACCACTGTGCTGTGCTTGTGTATGTGTGACTGGCCCAGGGGGTGTGGCTGCGTGGCCCTGTCACCTGGGGAGGCCACTGTGTGGCTGAGGTGTCTTATTGACCCTGGCCCTTGGCCTGAGGGGCAGGTAAGCCTTGACACACACGAAGCTGTCCGCCTCTGCCCCTGTTGGCGCTCCTTGGGCCGCTGGTGGGACAAGCTGGAGATGTCCCAGCCAGGCTGCCGTTTGGAGGGTCACTGGTCCACTGCTGTGGGGACCAGGTGCTGTGATGCCGGGCTCTGCCTTGACTGGTCTGTAGCAGCATAGTGACAGCCTGCTGTGCCCCCAGCAACTACTCCTACCCACCCTGCACGTTGACGGACGAGGAGACGCGCACGGAGATGGTCAGCCGGGAGCTGCAGACAGCGCAGCGTGAGAAGCAGGAGATCCTGGCCTTCGAGGGCCACCTGGCCGCTGCCTCCACCAAGCAGACAATCACCGAGAGCAGCAGCCTCCTGCTGTCCCAGCTCACCAGCCTGGACCCCCAGTGCGCCCCTTCCCGGGCCGGGTGGGGAGGGTGTGTCTCTGGCAGTGCCTCCTGACGCCCACGTCTGCATCTTGCAGAGGCCCTCCCCGGCGGCCACCCCCCCACATCCTGGACCAGGTGAAAGGCCTCAACCAGTCACTGCGCCTGGGCCACCTGCTGTGCCGCAGCCGCAACCCTGACTTCCTCCTCAATGTCATCCAGAGGCAGGCGAGTGGGAGCTTCTGTGTGGAAAGTCGGGGCTGGGCTTCCAGAGGCTTTTGCCCCCACAGCAGCTGAAGCTGAGGATGCCGGCCTTCTGTCCCACAGGCATCCTCGCAGTCCATGCCCTGGCTGGCCGACCTGGTACAGTCCAGCGAGGGCTCCTTGGATGTGCTGCCCGTGCAGTGCCTGTGCGAGTTCCTGCTGCATGACGCTGCTGATGGCGGTGCCTCAGGGGAGGAGGAGGAGGAAGGCGAGAGCAAGGAGCGCAAGGCCAGGAAGCGTCAGGTGCACCCCGCTCCAGACCCCTGCGGCACCCCCTGCTCCCAGGCAGCCTGAGCCCCCTTTGCCCCCTGGGCGGCCTGACCCCCTGTCCCCCTACAGAGGCAGCAGAAGCAGCGGCAGCTCCTGGGCCGCCTGCAGGACCTGCTGTTGGGCCCCAAGGCCGATGGGCAGACCACATGTGAGGTGCTGGACTACTTCCTGCGGCGCCTGGGCTCCCCCCAGGTGGCCTCCAGGGTGCTGGCCACCAAGGTGGGTGCCACCCACCCCCCCCCGACCCCCTGGGTGAAGCCACCACAGGAAGGTTCACCACACTGTCCCCACAGGGCCTGTCCCTGGTGCTGTCTGAGCGTGGCCTGCGGGATGGAGAGGAGAAGGAGCCCCCTGAGGAGGAGGAGGGGGCCCCAAGTGGCCTGCAGGGCTACCAGTGGCTACTGTGCCGCCTGCCCCGCCTACCCCTGTTCAGCAGCGTGCGTGGCTCCACAGCCCTGGCACTGCAGCAGGTGGGATTGGGGGCTGGAAAGGGGCTCACCACAGCCCTGGTGCTGCAGCAAGTGGGACTGCGGGCCTGGGGGGGGTGGCTCACCATAGCCCTAGCGCTGAAGCAGGTGGGATTGGGGGCCGGGAGAGGGGGCTCACCACAGTCCTGGCACTGCAGCAGGTGGGTGCTGCTCCCGGCTGCAGCTGGCACGGCCCTTCTCCCCAGAGCCTCCCTGGGGGAGGGGGCTAACCACTGCCTGGGTTCTGCAGCAGGTGGGATTTGGGGGTCTGGGGCTCAACATTGGCTTGTGGCTGCTGCAAGCAGGGGTTGGGGTGCTTTCTCACCAGTGCCTTTGCTACACACCCCCCAGGCCATCCATGTGGAAACGGACCCGCAGACTATCAGCGCCTATCTGGTGTACCTGTCCCAGCACTCACCCGTGGAGGAGCAGAGCCAGCACAGCGACCTGGCCCTGGTGGGGGAATGGTGGCAGCTGTTGAGTCCCCCTGGGGGTGCGGATGGGGTCAGGATCACGGTGTCCCTGATGGCCGCTACACGCAGGATGTGGCCCGGCTTATCGTGGAGCGCTCCACCATCATGGCGCACCTCTTCTCCAAGCGCACCTGCAGCTCCACGGCCGACACTGTGCTGGCTGCTCTGCTGTCCATCTTCTCACGCCACGTCCAACGCATGCGCAAGAGCAAGGATGGCGAGGAGGTCTACAGCTGGGTGAGCCCTGCTCACGGGGTCTGGAACCCCCCGCCCCCACCCCGAGCCTGCTCCACCCACAGGCTCTGGGACCCCTAAGCCTGTCCTGCCCACGGGCTCTGGGGACCCCCCCCCCAATACCACTCACTACTCACTGCCCACCAGTCGGAGTCTCAGGACCAGGTGTTCCTGCGCTGGAGCAGTGGGGAGACAGCCACCATGCACATCCTGGTGGTGCATGCCATGGTCATCCTGCTGACGCTGGGGCCGCCACGAGGTGAGTGGGCGCTCAGGGGCCCCCTGTTCTCCCGAAAGTTTGGGGGTGCAGGGCGAGGCCTCGCCTCAGGGACCTGAAGGGTGGGACCCAAAGCCAGGACCCTGCCGTCCCTGCCCTTTCCACATATCCGCCTTCATGTGGCACCAGGGCGTCAGAACCCTCTGCTGCCTCCCCTCTCGCCAGAGTGGGTGACTCTCCGTCAGCCTGCCCCTCTTGCCCTGGTTGCCCCTCGTCCTCGCATGCTGTGGGAACTACTTGTGTGTGGAGTGGGGTAACTTGTCCAGCAGCGATGGGCCCTGGAGGGAGGCCCCCGAGAGGGTGGGGCTTCTGTGCGGGGCCGCGGCTGGGCCTGGGGCTTTCCTCAGACTCGGGGGGTCACACAGCTGCAGTGCAGCCTCACTTGCCGTGCGCTCAGAGCAGCCCTTCGTCCCTACAGAGGCTGGGGACAGTGAGTTCCGTGCCCTCTTGGACATCTGGTTCCCTGAGAAGAAACCCCTGCCCACGGCCTTCCTGGTGGACACCTCAGAAGAGGCGCTGCTGCTGCCTGACTGGCTGAAGCTGCGCATGATCCGCTCTGAGGTCCCGCGCCTGGTGGACGCCGGTAAGGGGGCCCGGGGCTGTCCCGTGCTTGCTCCAGAGCCCCGGCAGGGAAGGTCAGCCCCCCCCAAGGGAGGGGTTGTCTCAGGCCGGGGGTAACGGCTGCGTGCAGCCCTGCAGGACCTGGAGCCGCAACAGCTGCTGCTATTCGTGCAGTCCTTTGGCATCCCGGTGTCTAGCATGAGCAAGCTTTTGCAGTACCTGGACCAGGCCGTGGCCCAGGACCCCCAAACGCTAGAGCAGAACATCATGGACAAGAGTGAGTCGCGGGCTGGGTGCTGCTATGGGGGGCTTCTTGGAGGGACTCCTCCCCACAGCCCGGCTAAGCCCTTCTCACTCTGCAGACTATATGGCCCACCTGGTGGAGGTGCAGCACGAGAGGGGTGCATCCGGGGGCCAGACCTTCCACTCGCTGCTTACGGCCTCCCTGCCGCCCCGCCGTGGTAAGGCTGTCCCCTGGCACGGGACCCTGAAGCCAGGCCTGTGTGGGTGGGAGGTCCTGCCTCAGTAAGATTGCTCCTGGAAGCCGGGCCTGTGTGGGGAAGGGATCCCTACCGCTGTCTCTGGAAGGCCACAGCTGATACCCACACACCCCGCAGACAGCACAGAGGCACCGAAGCCCAAAAGCAGCCCTGACCCGCCAGCTGGCTCTGGGAGAGTCCGCACTGGCACCCAGGTGCGGGTGCTGGACTCCGAGGATGACCTGGCTGGCCTGTTGCTGCAGGTACTGCCCTTCTCCACCCCATCCACCCAGAGGCTGCTCCCTGCTCCTGCCAACAGGCTCTGTGCCTCAGTTTCCTCCTCCATGGGGGTGGGGCAGTACACCCGCAGGTGCTGGTCAGCCCAGGGGGCAGGGGGCTTTGCTGTGTGAGCCTGGCCTCTGCCTCGCTGCCAGGAGGGATCTGGTCACTGCCCCGCCGGCCCAGCACCCTGCTTCCTCATCTGTCGGGGACAGGCGCCGTGGCCTTCGCATCTCATGGACCACTAGAAGCTTGAGGCCAGCCTGCCCGCATGCCTACCCCAGACCCACAGGGTGCCTGCTCCTCAACCCACCCTTGAACATGGGGCTGTCCCACTTTCCCCTCCTGCTGTGAGACCAGGTGTTGGGTGCTGGGCAGGGTGGGGGGGACCTGACTGAGGGGCTATACCCTAACCTGCCCTGCTCCCCAGGTCTTCCCCCTGAATCCCGGGCCGCGTTGGCAGAGCTCCAGTGTGCGGCCCGTGGCCCTGGCACTGCAGCAGGCCCTGGGCCAGGAGCTGGGCCGCCTACACCGGGGGAGCCCTGAGACCGCAGGTGTGGCCATGCGCCTCCTGCAGGCCCTAGCCGGCCTGCTCAGCTCTCCGCACGGTGGCCCCCTGGCTGTGGCCATGCACCACAACCACTTCCTGGCCTGCCCGCTGCTGCGCCTGCTCCACCGGTACCAGGTAGGCGCCCGCCAGGACAAGGGGTGGCCCGGGCATCCCTGGAAGCGAAGTGTCCCACCCATGTCCCCGTCTGACCCGGTCTGAGCCCGGCCCCTGCTTGTGCTGCAGCGCCTGGTACCCCAGGATGGCGCCTTCTCCTCGCTGCTCTTCAAAGTGCTCCTGCAGCTGCAGCGGCTGGATGGTGGCGGTGGGGAGTCTGGGCCCCTGCAGGCCCAACTCAAGCTGCTGACTACCCAGCTGTCCGCTGTGCGCAGGATCAGTGATGGTGAGGGGCGCTGGGGGCGCTGGGGGTGGGAGGGCCCTCTGGGGTGGGGAGCAGGTTTGGGGCACGGGGAGGTTGTGGGTGCTCAGTATGACCCTACCTCCCCACCCAGTGCGCAGTGGCTTCCTGCACCTGGCTGAGGCCCTGACCTTCCGCGGGGACCCAGAGGCGGTCAGCTCCACCGTGCGTGCCATTGTGGCCGCCCTGAGGGCCGGGGAGGCATGTAGTGTGGAGCCCGAGCTCGTCGGCAAAGGTACCTGGGGCCTCGCTGGCTCATCCAGCGCCCTGGTTAGCGCACTCTAATAAGGTCTGGAGACCTTGTGCCTCCACGCCCTCTGACCTGCTCTCTGACCTGCTCTGCCCATAGTGCTCCGGGGCCTAGTGGAGGCACGCTCACCTCTGCTGGAGGAGCTGTTGGCTGTGCTTTTCGGGGCTGGCGTCACCCCCACCTGCAGGCCTGTCGCTGTGGTGAGCTCAGTGTTGCTGCAGGAGGCCCCAGGCTCCGGGGAGCAGGAGACCACAGATGCTGGCAGGTGAGTGGCCGTGCGGCTGAGGCCAGGGACTGCCTGGCATGCACGTGTCTGAGCCCCTGCCTCTCTGCAGCTTGGGACCCTGCTCCGGGCTGCTTGTCGACTGGTTGGAGATGCTGGACCCTGAGGTGGTGGGTGGCTGCCCTGACCTGCAGCAGAGGCTCCTGTTCTCCCGTGCCAAGGTGGGACAGGTGGGCAGAGACTGAGGTGCCCTGACCCCATCTTGCCCTGTGCTGGTTGCATCTCCACTGGCTTCCCCCACCCCCAACGTGCCTCGTGCCGCCAGTCTGAGCAAGCTGCCAGCAACCCCGGGGGTTGGAGGGTATGGGTGGAGGCGGGGCTGCTTCCCAGGCCCACATGTCCCTAGAGAACAGGGAGGCACCTGTCAGGATGGACAGATGTGGGTGTGGGCCCTCTGCTCCTGTGGGGAGTTCTGGAAGCCCCCCACCATGCCCTTGGCACCCTCTAGCCTGGTGCCCCTCCTTGTGAAGCTGGTGCCCGCAGGCCTCCATGCTTCCTCCATGGGATCCGCAGCTCTGATCCCCCTTCCAGGGCAAAGGTTACTCTGGGCCACAGGTGCCGTCCTTCCGACCCTACCTCCTGGCACTCCTCACACACCAGTCCAGCTGGCCCACTCTCCACCAATGCATCCGCCTGCTGCTGGGTGGGGGCCGTGAGCAGAGGTGAGCCCACTCCCTTCTGCTGTCCACTACCTCGGAGGGCTCACAAGGACGCCCCAGGAAGGGCTGCTGTCCACATTGGTGCCTGGGACTGGACAGGCTGACCTGTCGTGGGCTGAGCAGGCCCATTGGCTCACCGCTGCTGCCTCCTCGCAGGGCCGACCCTTCTGCCTCCCTGGACTTCCTCTGGGCCTGCATCCACGTGCCTCGCATCTGGCAGGGGAGGGACCAGCGCACCCCACAGGTGGATGGGGGCTGCCCTCGGGTGGGGGTGGGGATGGGCTGTCCTGTGCTGATGGAGTCCTTCCAGAAGCGGCGGGAGGAGCCGGTGCTGCGCGTACAGGCCCCAGAGCTCATCGGCTTGGTGGAGCTGATGCTGGCAGAGGCGGAGGCCCGGGCCCGGGATCTGGCCCCCTCGGGCAGCCCCCTGCAGGCCCGGCTGCCTCTGCTGCTCAGCTGTTGTCATGGGGACGAGGGGGCCCTGGCTCAGGTGACGACACACCTGCTGAGCAGCATCCAGCAACGTGGGGACAGGTGAGCTGCGGGTGGGAGGGCAGGTGGGCGGCACCCCAGACCCCAGGCCCTCCCTCCCCTGCCCACCATGCTCTGTCACAGCGTGTCAGGCAGACACTGCCGAGATCTGCTCCTGCAGCTGTACCTGCAGAGGCCTGAGCTCCGTGGGCCCCCCAGCCTTCTGTCCAGCGAGGGCGCCTCTGCTGGCAGCCTGTGCAAGGTACGTGCAGCCAGCAAGCGTGGCCTGCCCCCAGGGCCTCCTCTCCCAGCCAACAGCCCTGCTCTCCATTTCTCTCATTCCTTTTCTCTCTCTCTGTCTCTTTTTTAAAAGAATTTTTGTATATTTATTTGTTTTCCCTTTTGTTGCCCTTGTCTGTCTGTCTGTCTCTCTCTTTTTTTTTTTACCAGACCCCTGCTCAGCTCTAGCTTATGGTGGTGTGGGAGGGAGATTGAACCTTGCACTTTGGTGCCTCAGGCATGGGAGTCTCTTTGCAGAACCGTTATGTTGTCTACCCTACACTCTCGTTCCTTGTTTCCATTCCTTCTCTTTTCCTTCTCCCCATCTTTCCTTTTGCATCCTTCTCACCATCCCTCCTACCCCTCCTGCTTCCGAACCCCTCCCCATCCAGGTGGCCCTGAGCACCCTGCTTTTTGTGTTCTCTGGGGTGGGGGGAGCATACCTTGTCTCTATATTCTGTGTCCACACCTGGTTCTTGGGCCCACACTGCACTGACTGCGTGTGGCTCTTGGCCCACCTAGTGGTGGGCATGGCAGTTCCTGCTCCATGTGGCCCTGGAGTTTCTGCCTGTACTTGTTCCCTCGTAGCCCCCTGGCCTCAAAGGGGTGGGTAGGGGGAGCGGTTCCTGGTTCCTGTGTTCCTCACGGGCAGTGGTTTTCTCTGAGCACCACATGGGCCTCTCGTGTCCTCTCGTGTCCAGTCTCCACATGTGTGGAGACTGACTGCAGGTTGGAGGGGGACCCCTGTTTATCTGGGTCACTGTATGGTGGGGACAGGTCTTTGGGGGCCGGGACTGTGTCCCCCATTGTGGACCTTACCCTGAACCTCATCTGTAGCTGGACGGCCTCATCCACCGCTTCATCACGGTCCTGGCTGACACCAGCGATTCCCACGCAGCCGAGAGCCGCTTGGCGGATGCCAATATGGCATGCCGCAAGCTGGCTGTGGCCCACCCCATCCTGCTGCTCAGGTGAGCAGCTCCAAATGTTCTGGAAGCTTCCATAGGCAGCACTGGGGCCACTCTGCTGCAAGAGGGACCCTAGGGGCAGCCTGGGTGGGCCCACCTCAAAACTACAACGGGTGCAGCCTGAGCGGTCTCCAGCGGGTGGGGCCAGACCATCGTCCTGGCTCTCGAGGGTCTGGCATCCTTTCCGGATCGCCCCACACTCCCAAGTGTCTTGGGCCCTGTGCCCAGCTACTGAGGACCCTGCTGTCCCCAGGCACCTGCCCATGATGGCAGCACTGCTGCACGGCCGCACGCACCTCAACTTCCAGGAGTTCCGGCAGCAGAACCACCTGAGCTGCTTCCTGCACGTGCTGGGCATCCTGGAGCTGCTGCAGCCGCACGTGTTCCGCACCGAGCACCAGGGGGCGCTGTGGGACTGCCTGCGCTCCTTCCTTCACCTGCTGCTGGTGCGTGGGGTTCCCTGCTGTTGTGGCCATCCGCTGCAGGGTGGGCTGTGACAGCGAGCTGACAGCCCCTCCTCTGGCAGAACTACAGGAAGTCCTCGCGCGCACTGGCGGCCTTCATCAGCAAGTTCGTGCAGTTCACCCACGCCTACGTCACCTGCAACGCCCCGGCAGCTGTGGCCTTCCTGCAGAAGCACTCAGACGCGCTGCAGTGAGTCGGGCGGGTGGGTGGTGCGGGAGGTCGCCTGCACCCTGGCCACCCGAGGTGTCCGCCAGCTCCTCACACCCACGCTTGCTCCCCAGTGACCTGTCCTTCGACAGCAGCGACCTGGTCATGCTCAAGTCTCTCCTTGCGGGCCTGAGCCTGCCCAGCAGGGATGGCCCGGCTGACCACGGTCCTGACCAGGAGCGCGAAGGTGAGCCAGCTTCCTCTGTGGCTCACGCCCCCTACTCATGCCCCTGCTGCCGTGCCTGGCAGCCTGGGGTGTGACCA
This sequence comes from Erinaceus europaeus, assembly GCF_950295315.1. Classification (NCBI taxonomy): domain Eukaryota; kingdom Metazoa; phylum Chordata; class Mammalia; order Eulipotyphla; family Erinaceidae; genus Erinaceus; species Erinaceus europaeus. Next base: position 21,575,024 of record NC_080176.1, on the reverse strand, counting down.
GTAAGTGACCTGAGCTGGGAGCGGCTGCAGGTGTGTGGCGCTCAGTGCCTGTGTGCGGGCCTGTCACACTTGCCAGAGACCCAAGGGAGGGCTGGGTGCCTGGGGGCTGAATCGGGGACCCTCTTGAGCCTCCTGAGTCCTGTCTCCCAGACGAGCCCGCAGCCAACACCCTGCCCCTGGTCAGCGTGTCACTCTTCACTCCGCTGAGCGCAGCCGAGATGGCGCCCTACATGAAGAGACTGTCCCGTGGCCAGACCGTCGAGGGTGAGTGGGCTGCAGGCAGGTGGCTCCCTTGCTATTCCCGGCCTCTGTGGGGACATCCAGGTGGCTTGTTCTAGGTTGTCAGGATGCCCTGGGAAGGGTGGTGGAGCTGCACTCCTGGCACCTGTGCTCAGGGTGGGTGCTACAGAGCCCCAGAGCCCCCATCCCACCCGCTCCAGCCTCACGGGCCTCTCAAGCACCGCGGCCTGAGGAAGGTTCCAGAAGACAGTGCTCAGTGCTCCTTGGGCTGAGGCCCCTGGGCTGTCCCTGGCTCTGTCCTTGTCTGACACACAGGGATGGTGGGCTGGCTCCTGCATGGCTGTGGGATCTAGCCCTTCCGACCCCACTCACGCCATCCTTCCAGACCTGCTGGAGGTCCTGAGCGACATAGACGAGATGTCCCGGCGCAGACCCGAGATCCTGGCCTTCTTCTCGGTAAGATGGCCGCCTCTGTGCCAGCTTCCCCCAGCCCAACATCACACCCATCACCCTGCTACTCCTCACCCTGCAGCAGGCTTAGCAGGTGCCCGTGGAGGAGGCCTGATGGGGATAAGGGCTGGGGTAGGCAGGCAACTGAGTCCTGCCTGTGGGAGTGGGCCTCCCCCAGCCCACATCTGCCCCTCCCCCACAGACCCACCTGCAGCGCCTCATGAGTTCTGCTGAGGAGGCTTGCCGCAGCCTGGCCTTCAGCCTGGCCCTGCGCTCCATCCAGAACAATCCCAGGTGGGCTGGGTATCTCCCAGGGGCTGGGGAGATGCTGGGCGTGTGAGCCGGGGGCAGGGTGCCCACTGCCTGTGGCTCCTGCAGCATCGCCGCCGACTTCCTGCCCACTTTCATGTGCTGCTTGGGCAGCCGGGACTTTGAGGTAGTGCAGACTGCCTTGCGGAACCTGCCAGAGTACACCCTCCTGTGCCAAGGTCAGCCCCGCTCTGCCTATGGGGTGGGGGGCAGCTCGGGGTCCCCACTGCCCGTGGAGCTGGGGGGGTCGCCCCTGGCCATGCTGATCCCCTCTCCCCTAGAGCACGCAGCCGCACTGCTGCACCGCGCCTTCCTGGTGGGTGTGTACGGCCAGCTGGACGCCAGCTCCCACATCTCCGAGGCCCTGCGCGCGCTGCACGTGGAGACCGTCATGTGACGCCAGGGACGTTGGGATCGCAGCACTGCCTGGGTCTGCCTGTGCCAGACACAGCCTGGGGGTGGGTGTCTTCAATGAAACATGAATCCTGAGACTGCCTGTGTGGTTTTCCTGCTGACACCGCCTTCCAGGAGGGCTGCATGTCCTCACACCCAGGGCCGAGTGGGACCCCCTCTGCCCGGGGTGGCCCCAAGGTCAGTGTCGGGCCCACAGTCTCCCAGGAGCTCACAGTGGTGGTGCGCGATGCCATTTAGCAGGGTCCCACCTCCCCACGCTGTAGCACCTGAGCTCAGGGCACCCCTAGACGGCCCCCATTGGCGGGTACCCCTCTGACCATCAAGGGGTGTCACCAAGCTCTGACCAGGCCGTGGACACAGCAGGGTTGTATGGGGACATAACACCACGGCCACCACAGCCCACTTATGAGTCTGGCCCGCCCTTGGGGCCCAGGGATGGCGATGCCCCTCCCACCCTTGCCCAGGGAGCCGAAGGCGTTCAGTTCTCCCATCTTCACCCACTGCCCCTGGTGTCCATGTACCCCCTGTCCTGTCCCCTGGGGCCACGAGCCAGCCCCCTACAACTCCACCTCTGGGAAGCCTCCGTGCACAGTGCCAGGCCCTGCCTATGCCATGCATCCCTGGTGCTGCCCCCAGGACTGCTGCAGGTAGGTTCCCACGTGGGGGTGGGAGGCAGGTAGAGCAAGCGGCTGCTGGGTCACAGTGAGGACAGCCTGCGCACAGCCTGTAACCACAGGCTGCCCTCTGCCCGGGCAGGAGAGTCCAGTGCCACCTCCAGAGAAGCCTGTAGCTGTTCCCTTCTGGGCTCAGTTTCCCTTGTCAGGAAGTGGAGGCTGGAGCTCTGTCCCGTGTCCCTGGGCAGGAGGGCCTCCCCTCACCTGCCAGCTCGGGGAGCCCTGACAGATGGGTTGGTGTCAGGTGCCCGGGGGTGCAGGGATCCAGCTGAGGGCATACAGGCTGGCAGCTGCAGCTGCTGGGGGTCAGGAGGCTCCTTCCCGACACCCCTAACCCACTGTTTTCACTTCTGGGAAGTGGTGGACATGGACCTGCCCATGACTGGGCTGAGGGCCAGGGAGCTTGGGCTGTGGGCCCCACCACCCCGCAGAGTATGGGGTCAGCACCTTTCTCAAGGGTGGGTCCCTGGGTCCAGCACCCCACTCAGCTCAGAGCCCTGTGGCCAAGCAGAGCCGGCACATCTGGTGTCCTGAGGGAGGCACCCAGGCTCGACCCATCCCAGGGAACAAGAGGGACCCCTCGGGTTTGGGGCTCAGGAAGGGGTGGGTGGGGGATGTGTCGCCAGGCCGGGGCCCTGCCATGCTGTGTGTCCAGCCTGTGTGTCCCCCCACCGGAGAGCTGTGGTTGCCACCACCACCTGGGGCTGCAGGTCAGAGTTTGGTGCTCTCCCCACCCTGAGCCCCCAAGTCTGGGCATCCCCCGTGGGCCCCCTGAGCCCTTGAGCTTACCCCCTAGACTGTGAGTCCCTTGGGGCGGGACAGCTTTCTGCATGCCCCTTCCTCTGCACACACAGCCTGCCTGCCAGCCCCAGGCGGCACGATGAATAGCGCGTCCTCGTCTGTGAGGCACCTAAATGTTTTATAATGTTTGTGTGACCCGTTATGGATGATGGATGGCGCTGTGTAGACGCAGATCAAATATTTATAACGCGTCGTGTGAGTGTGAGTGGGCCGCCTCCATGAGGGACGAGGCTGACAGTTGAGTGGAGGCACAGAGCCATTTATAACTCGGCTGGCCCAGCCCCCGGGTCCTAAATTATTCCTGAGGCCTGATTAGCGGGTGGGCCCGCCACCCAGCCCCCGCCTGCTCTGCAGGGCACATGGCCACCGCCCAGCTAAAACGCCTGGGTGAGCAGAGCCACCGCCTCACCCCTGAGGCCTTGGCTGCATGGGAAGGTGGCACAGGCTGAGCAAGACTCCCTCCATGCCCAGTTTGAGTGCCCGGTGGTGCTCAGCAGAGAAGTAAGTGAATAGGTGAAGTTCTCTGCAGTCAGGGCTGGTTTGCTCAGCAGGCAGGGCGCAGGGCCTGCTGCCCCTGGTTCTGTCCCAGCACTTGGCCAGCATGGTACTCTGGTCTCAGAAATCATGTCCTGTGGTCCAGGAGGTGGCGCAGTGATAAAGCTTTGGACTCTCAAGCATGAGGTCCTGAGTTCGATCCCCGGCAGCACATGTGCCAGAGTGATGTCTGCTTCTTTCTCTCTCCTCCTACCTTTCTCATTAATAAATAAATAAAATCTTAAAAAAAAAATCATGTTCTCCACCCCCATCCACCCCTGCCAGGGCCCCTACTGTGTTCCCATCCACTGCTGCGGGGCTTTCCAGCTGCTTCTGATACACAGACGGCCAGCCATAGCCTCCCCCTGGTAGCCTCCCCCTGGCCTGGGCTCAAACCCAGGTCCTTGCACATGGTAACATGCTTGCCACACTGAATGAACTCTCCCGGCCCTCCTCAAAGTCATTTTTTAAATATTATTATCTTTACTTATTTTTTTTGGATAGAAACAGCCAGAAATTGAGAAGGAAGGGGGAGATAGAGAGAGAGACACTTGCAGCCCTGCTCCACTCTTATGAAGCTTTCCCCCTGCAGATGGGGACCAGGGGTTTGAACCCGGGTCCTTGTGCACTGTAACGTGTGCTCGACCAGGTGCGCCACCACCTGGTCCCCCTCAAAGTTATTTCTAATGAATAGGGGCTATTCATTCAATAGTTTCGGGGCTGGGTCGTGGCACATCTGGTTAAGCACACATGTTACAATGCTTGAGGACCCAGGCTCGAGTCCCCGGTCCCCCACCTGCAGAGGGGAAAGCTTCACCAGTGGCGGAGCAGTGCTTTGTGTCTCTCTGCCTCTCTTCCTCTCTATCCCCCCCTTCTCCCATGGTTTCTGGCTGTCTCTATCCAATTAATAAATAAAGGTAATTTTAAAATGTAGTTTAGGGGGAGTCGGGCAGTAGTGCAGGGGTTAAATGCATGTGGTGTGAAGTGCAAGGACCGGCATAAGGATCCTGGTTTGAGCCCCCGGCTCTCCACATCAGGGGCGGGGGTCACTTCACAGACGGTGAAGCAGGTCTGCAGGTGTCCTTCTCTGCCCCTCTCTGTCTTCCCCTTCTCTGTCCATTTCTCTCTGTCCTATCCAACAACAATGACATCAATAACAACAATAATAACCACCACAACGATAAGAAACAACAAGGGCAACAAAAGGGGAAAAATGGCCTCCAGGAGCAGTGGGTTTGTGGTGCAGGCACTGAGCCCCAGCAATAACCCTGGAGGCAAAAAAAAAAGTTTGGGTTCTGCGTGTGGGTCTGTTGCCTTCTAAGTGCCACCCACACCCACCTCACAGTCCTGGAACGACCTGTCCCCACGCCCCTCCTCCTGGAGACCAGCCTGCTGGTCTGCTCCTTGTGTGGGGTGCTCCAACTCTCAGGGCCTCCTTTCCTCCCTCTGGGCAGGGGGCACTGGGTGGTCAGCCTGGGCGCTGGGCAGACCAGCCTGGGCGCTGGCGAGAAGCACCGCCTCCTTCCCGGGCCTTGTCTGGACAACAGGCTCACATTTCTGCTGGGTGCTTCCGGCTTTGTGGGCCTACGTGAGAATGTGGGGATCCCCAGAGGACGCGGACATGGGCACCCCCGCCCCACCCCGGGCAGCGAATGGGGACAGTCCCCAACCCTTCACAGGCCCTCACCCAGAGCCGCGGAGGGGCAACCGCCGGAGGTCCCCAGAAAGCCCTGGGCCTCTGCAGACTGGGGTGTCCGGGGTGAAGGCCTGCTGCCGCCCTGTCCCCCCAAGCCCAGCAGCCAGTCTCCAGGGTTCCATCACCGCTGGGGGGCGGAGCAGGTCAGCCGGACCCAGCGGGTAGGAGGGCGGTCCGGTTAATGCGGAACGCGGCGGGAGGGGCGGGGCTGTGCGCGTCTAGCCAATACTCGCCATCGGCTGCCGGAGGCGTGGTCGGTGGGGCGGGGACAGACGGACTACTGGCCAATCGGGATCTCGGACGTGCGGGTGGGGCGGGGCGTGGATCCGGGCTCACTCCCGCGCGGCGCTGGTCGGCGGGCTCTGGGCAGCTCTGGGTCCGGCCTGCAGTCCAGCCGGGGGCCCCCTCTGGTCCTGCCGTCCAGCCGGGGCCCCCTCGGGTTCTGCACTGAAGCCGGGGCCCCCTCGGTTTCTGCACTGAAACCCGGGCTCCCTCGGGTCCTGCACTGAAGCCGGGGTCCCCTCGGGTTCTTCACTGAAGCCGGGGGCCCCCTTGGGTCCTGCACTGAAGCCGGGGTGCCCCCTGGGATCACCCCGTCCGTCGGGCCTATGGCCGCCATCCAGGCGCTGCAGCAGTGGTGCCGGCAGCAGTGTGAGGGCTACCGCGACGTGACCATCAGCAACATGACCACCTCCTTCCGTGATGGGCTGGCCTTCTGTGCCATCCTGCACCGACACCGGCCCGACCTTATGTGAGTATGTGGGGAAACTGAGGCAGGCCCAGCCCGAGGGCTGGGGCGGACCATTGCACCTGATGGGACCCCGTTTCTCTGGGTGGCCTAGACGCCCCCCAGCCCCTTGGGCCATCCACCCAACACCCTCTTCACTTGCTTATTGCTGGGCTGCCCTGACTCAGGCCACAGCAACACCCCCCAAGGGACAGCCAGTGTGGGGAGGCGTCTCCTCTGGGCAGTCACAGTCAGCGTCAGTGTTGAGGACAGGAGCCCCCACCGCCAGGTCTGGTCAACCTTGGGCCGGGTCTCCCATGCTTGCCTGGGATCTGGGGAGGAGCAGGGGCTTGGCTGTCTCCCTCGGGCGCCTGGGAGGCTGGCCTGGCCTCTGCCGGACCTTGTCCCCACCCCGGACCTGCTGTCCGTCATTCACTCGGCAAACACTCTTTGGCTGAGTGCCCCAGGCCAGGCCTGTGGGGCAGCTCTGCTGGGATGAACTCAGCCCACTTCCGTGAGTGAACTCAGCCTGGGGCACCTGCCTGGGACAGCAAGGTGTGGCACCTTCTAGACTCTAGCCCCTGATGTGCGGGTGGGGCAGCCCAGGCCTACAGGGCAGCCCAGGCCTACAGAGTGTGCCCGCAGAGTGTGCCCTGTCCTGCCCCCTGCCAGCACAGGGATTGCGGGACTGTCCCCAAGCCCTGTTCTCCACAGGAAGTGGCTCTTGAGAAAGCCCTTCCATGGCCTGTCCCCCCCAAGGTTGTGAAACGACTCTGTGGAGGGTGTGTGGGGGGCAGCCCCAGCCCCCCAGGATGCTTCCACATGGAACCCCAAAACAGCTGCAGTGGAGGTGGGCTGAGGATGAGGGGTCCTGGGCAAGGCCCGGGGGACTGGGCTGGCATGTGTGCACTCAAACCCATGTGAGGCCAGGGACTGCACCCTGCTGGTCCCAGGATGGCCAGTGTGTGTGGAGGGGGGTTAGGGGGTGAGGCTGAGGGAACTGCCCCCTGCCAGGCCCTAGGAAGGCTGGTGCAAGATCAGGGGACAGCAGGTGCAAGGCATCTGCTGGGCCCAGGGCCCCTTGTGAGTGGAACTCTTGGCCTTCCCGAATCCCACACTCCCACCTCCCATGCCTTTGCCCACACAGCTCTGCCGTGAGCCACACACGGTGTGTATGTCAGCTGGTGCAGGGCTGCGTGTGACCCTGGGTGTCCATGGCCAGGCTGCCTCTGGTGACAGACAGTGAGGGGTGTGGACAGAGACTCTGGGCGGAGGAGGCATGTGGATACCTGTCCCAGGTCCTCTCGGCCCCAGGGGAGGCTGGCTCCCTCCATCAGCAGATGTGCCGAGAGCTGATGGCTAGAGGATGTGTTAGCCTGGACAGGTTGGAGAGGTGTGGCCACCAGCAGTGAAAGACAGACAGAATCCTCACAGTGTCTGGAGCTGGTGGCCCAGAGTGGATTCTGGCCTCAGAACCTGGGTGGACTTGGCCCCCAGGGCTACTGACTGGGGTGGGGAGTTCAGGCAGGCCCTGAGACTGGGTAGGGGAGCAACTCTGGGTGAAGGGGGCCTAGACCCCCACCCCCAGGCACAGAGGGGAAACAGCAAGGTGAAGGTCCCCGTTGGACAGGGTGACCAGCGCCCAGTGAAGACCCCTATGGTGGCAAGAAGGTGGACATCCTGCATTCCTATCCCCGACTCTGCCACCAGGAAGGCCACCCACCCTTTGTCATGGCTTCTTCCTGCCATGAGGAACTGCTTCCTCAGGCCATGTGGGGGCCACCGGGCTCCAAGCCAGCAGCCCCTAGGGACCCCAGATCCTGTGGCCCTCACTGTAGGCCCTGGACACCAGGGCTGTGGGCACGTGGGGACAGCTCAGGGTGCAGCCTGGGAGTCGCCCACCCACCAGGGGCTGGGAGAGCAGGGTGCCAGGGCCCACAGCCCTGGGCCTGTGTGACTCTTTGCCGGCCAGCCCCTGGCCCAGCGCCCATAGCCCCTGTGTGAATGCCCAGGGCCACCTGCTGTTCTCCAGGCCTCCAGCCCTGACGGTCTTAAGACTCACTGTTGGGGTTCAAGAGGCACCCTCAGGCCCTCCTCCTCCCGGGGAGCTGGGAGTCCGCCCACCCTCCCACGCCAGCTCGGGGTCAGCAGGAAGCCGCCCGAGACAGAGTCCTTCTGTTCTCATCTGAATGTGGACGCCGCCTTCTGGCCAGCCTCCAGTGCAGCCAGCTCGGGTCAGGGCCCCCCATGCCCGCTCTCCTGTGCCCACAACTCTTGGGCTACAGCCCCGCCAGGCCTCCCGCTCCCATTGTGCCCCAGTGGGCTGCCTGTCCCCATCCCTCTCCCCTCTGGCTGTGTTACTCCAGATGTGCCAGCCCCCCCCCTTCCAGGAAGCCAGCTGCTGGAGGCCAGCCTGTGAGGGATTCCGGGAGGTCCTCGCTCCCCATTCCAGTGGGGGCCTCGGTCTGTAGGGCTGGTAGCCTCAGGACAGGCACGTGGGACAGCTCCTGGCTGGCTACTTGGGGGCGCGTGGCCCTGTGCTCCCTAAAGGGACCAGTGAGGACAGAGGTGCCCATACTGTGTACTGACCCTGATGTGTGGGGTCCCGACCATAACTTTCTTTTTCTTTTTTTATATTTATTTATTCCCTTTTGTTGCCCTTGTTTTATTGCTGTTGTTGGATAGGACAGAGAGAAATGGAGAGAGGAGGGGAAGACAGAGAGGGGGAGAGAAAGATAGACACCTGCAGACCTGCTTCACCACTTGTGAAGGGACTCCCCTGCAGGTGGGGAGCCAGGGGCTCGAACCGGGATCCTTCTGCTGTTCCTTGTGCTTTGCACCAAGTGCGCTACCACCCAACTTCCCCGACCAGAACTTTCTACTTTTTTAAAATTTTATTTTAATTTTTAAAAATATATTTATTTATTTTCCCTTTTGTTGTCCTTGTTTTATTGTTGTAGTTAATATCATCATTGTTGGATAGGACAGAGAAAAATGGAGAGAGGAGGGGAAGACAGAGGGAGAATAAGACAGACACCTGCAGACCTGCTTCACTTCTTGTGAAGTGACTTGACTTCCCTGCATGTGGGGAGCCGGGGGCTCAAACTGGAATCCTTACACCGGTCCTTGAGCTTTGCACCACGTGCAGTTAACCCGCTGCGCTACTGCCCAACCCCCTTCTTTTTTATTTTTATTTTTTATTTGAACTATGATAGAAACAGACTTAGAGAGAGAGAGGGAGAGGGAGAAAGACGCCTGCAGCCCTGCTCCACCCCTTGTGACTGGGGTTAAACCGCATGCAGGGTAACCTGGGTGCTTTACCATGTATGCCTCTGCCCCTCGCCAGAACTAGCAGAAGTTTGAATGGAATGTGCCCATCCCTGGAGGCACAGCCTAAGGTGGGAGACAGACACCTCTCAGGCCCTGGGTCTGAGGGACAGACACCCCACCCATCCCAGGCCCCATCCACTGGCCCATGTGCTGCTCCCTCCTGTCGGGACATCCCCTCCCCCCCATTTCCCTAGAAAGGTCAAGTTTGAGCTTATACAGCTTTTTCAGGGACAATCCAGCCTGTACTCGTGGGGACTCTCCCACCAAGCCTGAGAGGGCGGTGGTGGCCACCATGGGGGCCTGGCCGCCAGACTGTGACTAAGCTGTCAGCCTCCCAGCCTGGGGGTGGGATCCCTGCCGTCCCCATGGGCAGCACCCCCCCCCCCCAGGCCCGGACAAGCTGGCCCAGGCAAGAGAGGACATGGGAGCGGAGGGTAGATAGCATAATGGTTATGCAAACAGACTCTCATGCTGGAGGCTCCAAAGTCCCAGGTTCAAGCCCCTGTACCACCATAAGCCAGAGCTGAACAGTGCTCTGATAATTAAAAGAGAGAGAGGACATGGGGCTCAGGGACCATGGGGCAGGCCCAGCAGGGAGGCGCAGCCTGGACCATGGGGGTGGGGGGGGCAGCTGATGGTCAGGCCCGGACCCCTGCAAGGCAGACCCCCCTCCACTTGTTTGGAGACAAAACAGAACTTGTGTGCCTCCTCCTGCGGCCAGGACTCACCATGGTGGTCAGTGACCGGGGCACGTCTGGAGAAGAAATTGACCCTGTGAAGGAGGAGGGGCTCCTGAGCCCCAGGGCAGAGTATGGGGATCCCTGGGGGGGGCGAGCTGGGCTTTGGCCTGTGTGCTGCGGGAGGGGCGCAGGGGCCCCACATCTGGAAGTCGTTAGCCGGGAGGTGGTCAGGCGGAAGCATGAGGCATCTGAAGGGGGTGATGATGGGGGCGCAGGCAGGGCAGGGGGTGCCTCAATCCCAGCACCCCCCCTTGGGGCCGTCCACAGCTCCAGCCCCACACCCCAGCCAAGGGGCCCTGAGGAGTCAGGAGCGGGCTGGCACCCTCGGGCGATGGCTGTGTGGGACAGCACCGTAGACCTCAAGAACACTGATGGGCAGCTCCCCAGGCCCCGAGCTTCCCACAAGTTGTGGTTTCACTTTGCAGAAACTACGACACACTCAGGAAAGAGAATGTCTATGAGAACAACCACCTGGTGAGTGGTGGGGCATCTGGGAGCCTCCCGGCATGAAGCCGTGAGCAAAGACCCTGGTGGAGGCCACACCTTCGAGGACTTTGCTTCCTGAGGGTGTGGGTCGGCGGCTGTGTGCCTGGAGGAGCACGAGTGAGTGTGTGTGTGTGTGTGTGTGTGTGTGTGTGTGTGTGTATGAGTGTGTGTGTTAGTGTATGTGTGTGTGAGTATGTGTGTGTGTTAGTGTCTGTGTGTGAATGTGTGTGTATGTGTGTGTGAGAGTATGTGTATGAGTATGTTTATGTGCGTGTGGTGTGTGCGTGTGTGTGTGAGTGTGAGTGTATGTGTGTGAGTGTGTGTGTTAGTGTCAGTGAGTGTGTGCGCAGGTGTGACCCCACGCTTGCAGGTAGGTCCAAGAAGGTGCCCTGTGTGCAAGGGAGGGTGGGAGGGGGCAGACTGCAGGAAGTGTGAGGCGGCTCTGCTGGTCCCACCAGGCCTTCCGAGTGGCCGAGGAGGAGCTGGGTATCCCGGCCCTGCTGGATGCGGAGGACATGGTGGCCCTGAAGGTGCCCGACCGGCTGAGTGTGCTCACCTACGTGTCCCAGTACTACAACTACTTCCACGGCCGCTCCCCCAGTGAGTGTCCGTCCGGACCCCCCGCCAGCGTCTGCAGGGGTGCCCTGAGCCCACGGGTGTCCCTGTCGGTGGCTCTGTAGGGGACTGCCCCCTCCCCCCACCTGTTGGGGGCCCTGGGGTGGGGCAGCCGTGACCCTGTGTCTCTGTAGTTGGGGGCCTGGCGGGAGTGAAGAGGCGCTCGTGGGACTCAGAGCCACAGCCCTCGGTGAAGAAGACGCCAGCCGCACCAGCGGGACCCCCGCCCGGCCCCACCCGTGGGTCGCTGTCTCCTGTCAGCACCAATGCCACTGTCCTGAGGAAGGAGGCCGCCCAAGCCCCGACCCTCAAGACTGTAAGTCTGTCCTGCCATCCAGATGGCCTGGGGGGAGGGCTCCTGGGGCGCTCCCTGACCCTCAGGGGCCCAGCCCAGCACCTAGTGGCTAGCCATACCATCCTGGGTGCAGGGCAGGTGATTCCATGCCAGGTGGACCCAGGCATGGAATCTCATGCCAGGCCTGAGACCCAGACCTTTCTGGGCCCCGGGAAGACCCCTCCCTCAGAGCACACGGGGTCCCTGTGTCTGGAAGACGTGCCCCCCACCCCTGAGCAGGACCCTCTCACTCCTGCCCCCAGGGAGAGTCTCTGTGTGGGGTCTGCAGGCAGCACGTACACCTGGTGCAGCGCCACCTGGCGGACGGACAGCTGTACCACCGCAGCTGCTTCAGGTGGGCTGCATGTCCTCCCTGCTGCAGCCCTCGTGAGGCATGGGGGCCCACGGGGTGGGTGGGGCCCTGGGATGGGGTCTTGGGGCTGGCCAGCTGGTGGGCCTGGTGGGTGGCCCTGGAGGGTGGCCCTGGAGTGCCAACTGCTTTCCCCCGTAGGTGTAAGCAGTGCTCCAACACGCTTCGCCCAGGTGCCTACCGGGCCACAGGGGAGCCTGGAGTCTTCGTCTGCTCTAGCCATGCTGCCAGCCCCCCGCAGGGCCCCCCGCCTCCCAACATCCCTGGGAGGCCGGGCAGGCTCAGAGCCGAGGGACCTGTGCAGGGCAGTGTTCCAGTCCATGCCGCCCTGCCTACCACCCACCGCCAGGCCTCACCTACCGCCCAAGTCCCCAGCACTGGCCCACCTGTCCCCGGACCCCCTGCATCCCAGGTGCCCAGGGCCAGCGGCTCCCCAGAGGTCCCTCGGGGCCCCATCTCCAGTGGCACAGCCCCCCAGGCCTGGCCATGCTCCAGTGCTGGGTCTCCGGGCCCTATGGCCCCTGCCTGGACCACCTCAGCCTCCAAGACACAGCAGGCGCGCGAGAGGTTCCTGAAGGCTCCCCCCAGTGGCGCCCCCCCCAGCCGGGACCCGGCAGCCCTGGGGGACAGTGGCAGGGAGCAGGCTCGAAGCTTCCTCCAGAAAGCCCTCCCTGGGGCTGGGAGCCCTGGCAGGTGAGTGGGTGTGGCCTCCTGTGGGAAGTGGGGTGCTGGGGAATGCCATCATCTGTCCCTGTGGAGTCCCTGGGCCATGGGGTGCAGCCACCCCCCACCCTGCCCAGCCCTCATCGCCTGCAGCCAGACAGCCTGTGGGTCTGGGGACACTTACCATTTTTCCTGCCTTCTGGGGGGCCCTGGGTCCCCTTGCTGTGGGCAACCCCCAGCCAATCCCATCTGTCTTTTTTTTAAAGGCTTTATTTATTTATTTATTTATTATGATTTTATTTATCTTATTAATGCGAAAGATAGGAGGAGAGAGAGAAAGAGCCAGACATCACTCTGGTACATGTGCTGCCGGGGATTGAACTCAGAACCTCATGCTTGAGAGTCTAGCTCCTTAACCACTGCGCCACCTCCCGGACCATGATTTTATTTATTTATTAATGAGAAAGATAGGAGGAGAGAGAAAGAACCAGACATCACTGGCACATGTGCTGCAGGGGATCGAACTCAGAACCTCATGCATGAGAGTCTAGTTCCATAACCACTGCACCACCTCCCGGACCACTGTCTTCTTTTTTATATATACATATATATATTTATTTTCCCTTTTGTTGCCCTTGTTTTTTTATTTTTGTTGTAGTTGTTATTGTTATTGAGGTCATGGTTGTTACATAAGACAGAGAAGAGGGGAAGGCAGAGGGGGGAGAGAAAGACAGACACCTGCAGACGTGCTTCACCGCCTGTAAAGCGACTCCCCTGCAGGTGGGGAGCCAGGGGCTTGAACTGGGATCCTTACGCCGGTCCTTGAGCTTACCTGCTGCGCTATCGCCCAACTCCCCCCATCTGTCTTCTGTCTCTCATAAGGACCCTGTCGTTGGACCTGGGGTGTCTCTCCCCTGTCCAGCCTACCTCGTCTTCCCTTGACTGCCCATAGAGGGTCTCTCCCCAACCTCCGTCTGTTTGCCCCCAGTGGACATGCCTTGGGGGGACGGGGACTGCTCCCCTACCACAGTGGCCCAGTGAGGAGGACACTGCAGGCCAGGCTGGCCACTTTTGGGGGTGTCCAAACTAGGGTTGTAGCCAGGCGTGCCATGTTGGGTGGGCATCTCCATCCTTGCTGGACCTGGCATGAGGGGCGAGACCCTCGGAGGGCCTACGTCCCCTGGCGGGGGTGGGCCGGGGCTCAGCTGTGTTTCTCACCCCAGACCCTCCCTGGCTATGCCCGCTGCTCCGGCACCCCACCCCAGGACCCCGGGACCCCACGCCCGACCATTGGCAGAGCCGCGCCCCACAGACCCCCAGCCCACCAGCCCCCCGGCCAGGCCTGAGACACTGGCGTCCCCAAGTGTGGGCACCCCCCAGCGGGCATCCACACCATGCCAGGCAGGCAGGGGGCGCTCAGCCTCCTCGGGGGCCAGTGGGGTGAAGACTGGGGTCCCACAGCTCAGAGGTCAGTGTCTGCGGGCCCTGAGTCCCCACCCAGCCCAAGGTGTCCCTGCCCTGGGGACAGTGGGCAGAGCTGTGTTCCCATCTTCCACTCTGAGCCCAGGGGCTTCGGTGCCCCCACCAGCCCATCAACAAGAGGCACGGACATAGGGAGGGGTCTGGGTTGGTGGGCGGGTGGCTACAGGAAGACCCTTCCCTAGGCCCAGCAGAGGACCTGCTAGACGGGCCGGCAGGTTGGAGGGCCCGGCTCAGGCCTGTGGACAAGAGCCCAGGGCAGAGGTGAGTGAGGAGGGGCTGAGGGCTGCCCGCCCTTGTTCCCCCATCCTGGGTGCGAATGGAGTTCCCATTGGGGGGGGGGCATGGCAGCCAGGAGGCCTAGGGTGGGGGCAGTGAGGGCAGGCAGGTGTGGGTGGTGACTGTGCAAGCCCCCCAGCCTGGGGATGGAGTGGCCCCTACACCTAGCCACCCCCACCCTCCTCTGGGTACTCATCAGCCCACCTCTGTGCAGGGCTGTGGAGCAGAAGGAGCCGTCCAGAGTGGGCAAGGCACCCCAGAAGGCCTCAGGGCGTCCTGAGGGTGGCGTCCACAGCACCCTGACCCCTGTGAGGCCTACAGGCACCAGCCCTCCCTTGGGGCCTGGGCCCAGCTCCCCAGGTAGCATGTGGTCTCCCTGGGTGCAGGCAGAGGGCTGAGCCCCTGGGGTGGGGTCCCCTGGGGGTTCAGGCCACAGGCCACATGTGACCCCGCCCTGCCCGGGCAGCCGGGTCTCCATGTCCCCGTAGGAGGCTGGCCGTCTCCCCCAGCCTGGATCTGTCTACAGACTGGCTTCAGCCCTCACCCTCACGGCCACCTGGCTCCACAGGGGTGCCGAGGGAGGAGAGACCTCAGCTTCCAGGCAGCCCAGGTCAGCCAGCCCGAGGGGCAGTCCACACACCCTGGGCCTCCACCCCTGAGTCCTGGCTCCCCTATGTCCCCCTTCCCTGGGTCCTGACTCCCCTGGGCCCCCTTCTCTGGGCCCTCTTTCCTAGACCCCCCCCTCCCCTGGAGTGCCCCACCTCCTTGGTGTGAGAGTGTGGGGCTCCTCTTTGAGGCTGTGCTGGGTGGGGGTCTGTGGGATTAGGAGCTCATGGGGCAAGGATGAAGCTGGCAGCTGGTGCTGTGCACCTGTGCCCTTGGGGCAGGGGGCGAGGTACTGAGGGCCAGGGGTGCTGAGGACAGGATACTGGGGGATGGGTGCGGAGGATGGGGTATTGGGGGACAGGGGTGTCAGGCATGAGGTTCTGGGAGCCAGGGGTGCTGGAGGCCAAGGGAGCTGGTATGGACGAGGGTGGTGGAACGCTGCGACCTAGGCCCCATCACTGACCGCCCCCCCAACACACAGGCAGGGCCTCCTCCCCGCATAGCATGTCAGTGACGTTGCCTGTTCGGGTGAGTGATGGGGAGGGGGGCCCGGCCCAGGCACAGCAGGGGAACACTGACTGGCTGACCACAGCCTGTCCCCAGCTGCACCCCAACTACCTGCCCCCTGAGGAGATTCAGCGGCAGATGCAGGACATCGCTCGGCAGCTGGACGCCCTGGAGCAGCGTGGTGTGGAGCTGGAGAAGAAGCTGCGGGCGGCTGAGGGAGGTGAGGCGGCCTCCATCTTCCTCGATGCTGCCCCTGGACACTGCCCCCCTGCAGCCCCTGGGTCGACCCCAGACCTGCCTCCCAGCCTAAAGCCACCAGACCCTGAGCCCTCACCCTGCCCAGACACTGCCCTGGGCCCGGCCCCTGACCTGTCTGCCAGCCCCCAGCCCCATCCCGACGGCTGCTCCCTACAGATGCATCTGAGGACGCCCTCATGGTGGACTGGTTCTGGCTGATCCACGAGAAGCAGCAGCTGCTGCGGCTGGAGTCGGAGCTCATGTACAAGTGGGTGTTGCTCCTGGGGCCCCTAGGTGGTGGTGGGGGGCTGGCCTCACTGTCCCCATTCTGTCCCCCAGGGCCAAGGACCAGCAGCTGGAGGAGCAGCAGCTGGACCTGCAGGAGGAGCTGCGGCGGCTGATGGCCAGGCCCGGTGTGTCCCCCATCCCCTGTGTCCCCCTGTCCCATGTGTTCCCCTGTCCTCTGTGTCCCCCGTTCTCTGTGTTCCCCTGTCCCCTGTGTCCCCCTGCCCGTGTCCCCCTGTCCCCTGTGTCCCCCTGCCCATGTCCCCCTGCCCCTATGTTCCCATGTCCCCCTGTATCCCTGTCCCCAGTTTCCCTCAGTCCCCTTGTCCTCTGTATCCCGTCCTCAGTATCCCTTTGTCCTCCTGACCCCTGTATCCCTGTTCCCCTCCCCTCAGTGCCCCCCTGTGTCCCCATGTCCCAGTCCCATGTCCCCCTGCCCCTGTGTCTCCCTGTCCCCTATATTCCCCTGCCCCTTTGTCCCTGTCCCCTGTATCCCATTCCCCTCCCCCCTGGTCCCCCCTCTCCCGTGTCTTCCTGTTCCCCTCCCCATTGTGTCCCCCTGCCCAGGTCCCCTGTCCCTTATGTCCCCCACCCAGCCTGCTATGTTCCTTCCCCAGGGGGGTCCTTCTCCAGGCTGTGACCTTGTGACCCCTGGCCATCTTTGAAGCTAGGTGCTCATGGCCACTTGGGGCCAAAGAGCTGGGGGGGGCTGGGCTGGGCGGAGCTGGGGGGCCCTGGGGTGCAGGCCTGATGGTGGGGTCTCTGTAGAGGCTCTCAAGTCACCCCAGGACCGGCGGCGGGAGCAGGACCTGCTGGACCAGTATGTGAGCACCGTGAATGACCGCAGTGAGATCGTGGACTTCCTGGAGGAGGATCGGCTCAGGTGGGCAGAGCCCCGGCTGCCACGGTGCCCCGTGGCTGGTGCATTGGGACCCTGTCCCCACCCGAGCAACAGGCCGGCGGGGTCTCCAGTGTCCTGTCTGCAGGGCTCTGCAAGGACAGCCACTCAGGCAGTGGGGCTCCTGGGGCCTCGTGGGGCTTGGCAGTGAGGGCCCCTCCTGTCCTGGGTCACCCCAGACCCCCGTTCCTGTCCCAGGCCACTCCAGGTCCCTTGTTCCTGGGGGCAGGAGGGAGGTACAGGTCAGGGCTGGGCCGTGTCCCCAGGCCACCTGCCCTCAACCCCTCGACCTCCCCTCTCCACCAGGGAGCAAGAGGAGGACGAGGCGCTGCAGAGTACCATCCAGAATCTGGGTGAGGCCTACACCCTGGGGTGGGAGGGGGTGGAGCAGCGGGGCCCATGGTGGGTGTGGGGACAGTGTCAGGGCACCTTGGGGGGGTATGCATTGTCACCTGCGAGCAGGCCGGGTGTGAGCCTTGCGCCCTTGTCCCCAGGCCTTCGGAGAAGCAACACAGGGGACAGGAAGAAGCCCAAGTCCCGCCTATCCCGGCTCTGGTCCCTAAAGGGCAGGAACAGCTCACCCGAGTGATGTCCCCAGGCCTCCCCAGGACTGAGTGGTCTCAATAAAGACAGTGACCTTTGGGAGTTGGGCGGTAGCACAGTGGGTTAAGCGTATGTGGCGTAAGTGCAAGGACCGGCATAAGGGTCCCGGTTAGTGTCTCCGGCTCCCCACCTGTATGGGAGTCGCTTCACTGGCGGTGAAGCAGGTCTGCAGGTATCTATCTTTCTCTCCCCCTCTCTGTCTTCCCCTCCTCTCTCCATTTCTCTCTGTCCTATCCAACAACGATGGCATCAATAACAACAACAATAAAAAACAAGGGGCAACAAAAAGGAAAATAAAATATATTTTACTTAAAAAACAAAGACAGTGACCCCTTGATGCTGCCTCTGACCAGATGGGGCAGTCAGGTGGGCAGGGAAGATGGAAGGGGTCCCTGTGCCAGCTGCTGGCTGGAGGCCCTGATCTTGGGGGATGTGCCCACCTGATGTCCAGTGTGGCCCGGTCTCAGAGAGGGCTACCACAGGGTGGGGGCACCAGCAGGGTGTGACACCACGAGCAGGGGGTGCCCCTCCAGGCTCAGTCTCCCATCTGGGCAGTGGGTGATGTGGGGTGTATGGAAGAGGTACCGTGGGGGCCCTTGGGTGGCCCTGGGGCCATCAACCTGGAAGCCCACCATGCTCCCTCAGACACCAGGACCCCACATGCAGTTTCCTCACACACCTGACCCCCCACCCCGAGCCTGCTCCCTGAGAAGTCCCCTGCCCAGCCTTTGAGGGTGCTGGGGCTCAGGGGCCCAGGGGTTGTGGGTCAGGAAGAGTGTGCTGCCGTGGCTTACAGGGACTCCCCGGGGAGGGCTGAGGCCTGCTGCCTTCCTGCAGGGACAAGGGGACACGAGGTGGGGGTGCCGCCAGGATGGGGTGGGGGAGGCATGGAGACCTGGCCTGGGACTCTGTCTCTTGCTGTGGCTGCAAGTGGCCACCAGAGGGCAGAAGAGGGCTGCCCAGCACCTGGTTGGGGACAGTGGCCAGACAGTGGCGCTGGGGGTGGGGGGACACACAGGACTGACCCGGACCAGCAAGGAGGCCTCCATGGACCAGAGGCAGGAGTCTGCTGGTGCTCCCATAGGACCAACAACGTGGGGGGGACCCCCTGAGACCTGACCAGGGACCCCTTGACCTGCAGGAGGACCTGGGCTGTACTCTAGATGAGGGGGTGAGCGGGGCTGTGCCTCCCACCTGGAAAGCACTGGGAGGTGTCCTGAGGGCCCCCCCTATGGTGCTGGAGGCTCTCGTGACCCAGAGGACCCAGCCCCCTGGGTGAGAAGGGTGCACACAGGGCCCAGCACTATGCCCCCACCCCTCCCTGTACGCCAGCCCTGGGGTACAGGCTGGGGGTGGTGGTGTAGGGAGCCCACAGCATAGCAAATGGGATCCCCCAACCCCAGGTCAGGGCGGAGGTGCAGGGCCCCCACATCCAGGCCTACTTCAGCGTCCCCTCTGGCTGGGGCTCTGGGACTGCAGACCCACGTCTGGGTGCTGCCCTCATACACAGGGAGGGGTGAGGGGTGGCCCCCTCAGAAGCCCTGGTCCAATGCGTGGAGGCACCCTGCGTGTCAGGGATGAGGCCATGGCCCCTGACGTTACAGAGTAGCTGCCGTGTGTGTCTGTGCATCTGTATGTCCAAGACCCAGGTTGGAGCCCAGTTCCCATCATGTTGAGGGAGCTTTAGTGCTAGTGTCTTTCACTGTCTCTCCATCTCCATCTAAAGACTAAAGCAAGGGGACTGGGAGGTGGTACACCCAGTTAAGCACTCATATCACCAAGTGCAAGCACCCGGGTTCGAGCCTCCTGCTCCCCACCTGCACGGGGTCCGATTTACAAGCAGTGAAGCAGGTCTGCTGGTATCTTTCTCCCCTTCTCTGTGTCTCCCCCTCCCCTCTCAATTTCTCTGTGCCCTATCCAATTAAAACAAATAAAATAGAAAGAAAAAAAAGGGTGTCAGGCGGTAGTGCATTGGGTTAAGCGCAGGTGGTGCAAAGCGCAAGGATCCCGTGTAAGGATCCCGGTTCGAGCCCCTGGCTCCCCACCTGCAGGGAAGTCGCTTCACAGGTGGTGAAGCATGTCTGCAGGTGTCTGTCTTTCTCTCCCCCTCTCTGTCTTCCCCTCCTCTCTCCATTTCTCTCCTGTCCAACAACAAGGACATCAATAACAACAACAATAATAACTACAACAATAAAGCAAGGGCAACAAAAGGGAATAAATAAATAAATAGGCTGCCAGGAGCAGTGGATTCATAGTGCCAGGGCACCGAGCCCCAACGATAACCCTGGAGGCAATAATTAAAATATAACAATAATAGATAAAATAAATGAGTAAAGCAAGAAGGAAGCCACCTCATCAGCTCTGCATGCAGCGTGGCCGGCAGTGGCTAGAACGTCACGGTTTCCAGACAGCCGCTGTGTCTGACTGTACCAATACCGGGACCTTCCGGGCCTGGGTTCCTGGTGCCCTCACCCCACACCTTGTGGGCACAGCACCCCCACCCTCTGGCTGGATACATCTTCTCGGGAAACAGGGTCTGCTGGGCCCAGCTGGGTGGGTGCCCATCCTGGCTCCTCACAGCAGATCTCTGTGTCCTGCCAACTTCTGCCCCACGGGGGGAGGGGGAGGTGAGGAAGGTTGGAGGGCGGGTCCTCTGCTGACCTCCCTGTGACCCAAAGCCACAGCCCAGGTAGAGGGGGCAGTGGCCACCAGAGGGCTGTCGTGGGGGGGGGAACCCATCAACGCTTGGCAGTCACAGGGGGTAGCTGGCAGCAGCCTCCCTCCCCTGGAAGTGGAGGTCTCCGGGGGAGCCCTGTGTCACATGACCCATCAGCTGACAAAACAGGATGACTCAGCCAGCAGCTGTCGGCCCCTGAAATAATGACAAAAACAATTAGCAATCCAAGCAGTAGCCTCTCCCTAATTATCTCCTCCGAGTTTAATTAACTAGCTAAATTATCAGCAGTAATGTAGGCATTAATTATGTCAAATTACAGTGGAAAACTCACAAAGTGTGGAAAATGTCGATTCAGCCTGGCTCACCTGCCAGGCAGGCTGGGGGGCCGTACCTGCATGGGGCAAGGGGGGGCGGCGGATGGCGTGGGGATGGAGCCTGGGGGGGGTGGCAGTGGCGGGTGGCCTAACAGGGATGAGGGCTGCTGGGGGGAGCCCGCACCCCGGCCAGATGGCCGGATGCTGAATTATTAAATTATGAATATTAATACAAATCAGACACAAAAGAGGTAATAATGTTGCTGCCCTACAGAAATAATTAACATAATTTTGATAAATTACACGATAAGAGAATCTCAAAATGGAGGGAGATTTATCTTAATTAATATCTTGGGCCGACTCAGAAAGGTGATTGCTCCTGGTGGGTGGGGGGGCCGAGGTTCTGCCGAGGTTCTGCCGAGGTCCCCTGGGGTCAAGGGGTGGGGACACAGATTCCAGAGTCCTTGGCTCAGCCCCAACTCCCATCACCAGGTGTAGGGGAGTCCCACCCACCAGGTGGGATGCACACCTGCTGGGCAGTGCTAGGTGGACTCGGGGGGCTAGGGGGCCTTGCAGCGGGAAGCTTGTTTCCAGCTAGGTCATCCCCAGCCCGTCGGAGCCTCGGTTTCCCTGTCTGTCAGAGGGGCTGCTGTAGGCCCCAGGGTGGGGGGCATCGTGAGCTGGGCCGGCACCCATCTCCCTGGGGGTCTGTCCCTGGCTGGGCAGGGGACTCAGGTGCATGGCACAGACAGCAGAGGGTTCCCGGGTGGGGGGCACACAGAGCGGGAGAGGGACCCTGGCCTGCAGACCCAGCACAGCAGATAGCCACCACCTACCCTCCACCCCACCCTCCGGGGTAGCCCCCCACCATCCACCTGTCTCCCCAGGTACCCTTGGAGACAGACATGGCAGGGGCTGGTGGGGGTGGTGACTCTGGGGTCCCCATCAGGCTGCTGTGCTTCAAGCCCACCCCACTCAAGGGGATCCTGACCTGCCAGCCGCCTACCCCCAGTCCCCAGGCATGGGCACCTGCCCAGGTGAGAAAGTGGGCATCCTCCTGGGGTCCCTGTCCATGATGGCTACCCGCAGCCTTCTGGTGCCCTGGGCGGGATCTTCGAATGGTGTACATATCCGGGTGCCCTCTGCAGTGGGACCCCAAAGTCCAGTCTGGGGGGCAGGGCGGGGCCGAAGAGGCGGGGCCTCGGTGGGCTTTGCCTGGTGGGCGGAGTTTCGGTGGGCGTGGCACTGGAGGAGCGGGGGTCTAGGTGGGCGGGGCCGGGCGGGCCAGGAGGGGCGGGGTCTCGGCGGGCGCCCTTGCTGTTTCCCTCGAAGCCGGCAGGTGGCGATGCAGGTTTTCCAGCAGCGAGGTCCCGGGCTGTTGGGCGTAGGGTGCAGGGTGCAGGGTGCAGCCTTTTGCGCAGGGCAGGGCCGGTGGCCACCAGTAGCTCCCAGTCACTCTGGCTCCACCCTTGCATGTCCTGCCCTAGGCAGCCTGAGCCAGGGCCGGGGAACATCAGGCTGGGGCCACCCATCCATCCCAAGGCTGGAGGAGCCGGAGCCACCCCAGGGAGTCCCCCACCCACCTGCATGCAGACTCCCAGGTCAGGGCTGTACCCTCCCCAACAGGAAAAGCCTCCCTGCAGTGATTATATTCCCGGACCCCGACACAAACAGACGATATTAAGATCCACAACTAGTGGTGTGTGACAGCTCGTTACTGTGGGGAGAAGACAGGCTGTCTGCGTCTAGGGGCAGGGACAGAGCTGAGGGGGCAGGCGGGTGGGTGGTGTGACCACTCTGTCAGTCTCACAGAGACACAAGGTCCCTGTTTCTGGGGTTTCCCTGCCTTTGTGGGGTGCTCTGTATCTTGGGGGCTCGCTGACTCCAGGGCTTCCTGGGAGTTTCTATGTGGCCGCCCGCAGCCATGCACCCTGGTGTGCAGCTCACATGTGGTTGTGGGGTGGCTGTCACCCAGCTGTCCTCTGTCCTCAAAGGGGCCTGGCCTGGAGAGGTGGGTGCAGGCAGCCAGCCTCCCTGCAGGGAGGTGGGGTGTCTGGAGGTAGCCCAGTTAAGTCTGGGTGGGTGGTGGCACCTGGTAGCCTGTCTCTGCCTGGCCTTTGCTCTGGTGTCCACAAGTGTGGCAGCCAGTCTGTCCCAGGGCACCTCCCTTCCCTGTGCCACCCCGTGAGGGCTCAACCCCAGAAGCAGGGTGCAGGTCAGGGACCCCCATGTCCCAGAGCCCCTTGCCATTCAGACGGGGATGCCGAGACTGGGGGCTGCTCACCCAGAGGGTGTCCAGAAGGGGGTGCACCCCCACACACAACAGCAACACAGACCATGGCCCCCTGCCAGAGCCCAATGGTCCAGGCCTGGGGTTGGCAGGTTGGGACCTCTACACAGGCCCTGCCCACATCTGTGCCCCTCAGACCCAGCTCCCAGGCCCTTAGGCTCCATGGGGTGAGCTGTGTTAGCTAATCTCTCTCTCTTTCTTCCTCTCTCACATTGGGGCTTTCTGCCCACAGCTCCAGAGGTGCTGGGTCACACATGGGGGATGGTCATGGGGATCCACAGCAGACATATTCCAAGGCTCAGTCCCTCCCCAGCTTCAGCCCCAGGGAGGGGCCAGGCTGCCAGGTAGGTGAGGAGTGAGAGGGGGCACTGGCCCCCCGGGTTCCATCACTCCCACTTTCTGTAAAGGCTACTGGAGCCAAAGCACCACTACCACCACCACCATCACCGAGACTCCTCCACGGCCCCAGAGACAAATTAAAACAAAGGAGAACATTCTCTTAATTGGCGTGGGCTGCGGCCCGAGTGTCCCCAAGGCCACCACGTGCGCCCATAGGGAGGGGGTAGGGGAGGCAGCGGCCGGGCTGGGCCGTGTGGGCACCATGCCACTGCTGGAAGAGCCGAGTACCTGCTGTGTCACCTGTACCCCACCCCGCCCTGTCCCGCCCCCAGGGCCCCTGGGACCCCGACTCATGTAGTGAGACGCTCCCCAGAGGCCCCCCTCTCAGCAAAACAATCCTCCTTCCTGTGGGAAGCTGAGCTGAGCGGTGACAACACACTCAGGTGACCCAAGCACAAGCTGCCTGGCTTCTCTGGGCCCTGAAGAGGTGGGGGCGGGGGGTTCTGCCGGTCCTGGATCCCCCATTCCCCTCCAAAGCCCAGCATGCCAAGGGGGGTGGGAGTGGGCAGTAACTCAGGGAGAGAAGGTGCAGCTGCCCCACTGGGTCAACATCTGGACTGAGCTGCCATGCCCTAGGCCCAGCTTCTGGATGACCACACTGCACTGGGGGGGGGGGGGGGCTAAGTGCTGAGGTCTCTCCCCCTTCCTTCTCTCCCTCTCTCCCCTCTCTCTTTCTCTTTCTCTCTCTGCAACCAGGCTTATCACTGGGGCTTGGTGCCTGCTTGACAAATCTACCAATCCCAGCCTTTCCCTTTTTTCATTTTATTTTATTTTATTTTATTCTATTTTATTTGATAGGATGGAAAGGAATTGAGAGTGGAGCTGCAGCCCTGCTTAAACACTTGTGAGGCTTCCCCCCTGCAGGTGGGGACCGGGAGTTGAACTCGGGCCCTTGCTCACTGTAACAGGTGTGCAACCAGTCACACCCCCCCGCCTCTGTCTTTAAAAAAAAAAAGTGCTGACTTCAGAAATTCTAAAGAATGGTGTGCACTAGGGGCTGGTGGTGGTGCACCTGGCTGAACACTCACATTACAGTGAGCAAGGACCCAGGTTCAAGCCCCTGGTCCCCACCTGCAGGGGAAGCTTCACAAATAGTGAAGCAGGGCTGCAGGCGTCTCTGTCTCTCCCTCTTGATCTGCTTTCCCTCTCAATTTCTCTCTGTTCTATCAAATAAATAAAAAATTCCCTTTCTGTTGTTTTTTTTTATAATTTTTTTTATTTCTGTATTACAGAATTACATGTCAACAGGGATTTAACTCCACACCATTCCCACCACCAGAGTTGTGAATCTTCAGTCTCCCCATTGCAATCCACCACAGTTCCCCTAAGGTTGTAGACATGGGTCAAGCATCTTTTCTACAACTATCTGTCCACATTTATAATAGTTGCCCCTTCTTTTTCTGATTCAATCGTCTCTTTCCCCCCAAGCCACTCATGACATCGTCGCTACCTCCATATGTTCCTCTCCTTTTTAAAAAATATTTGTTTATTTATTTTTATTCCCTTTTTGTTGCCCTTGTCATTTTATTGTTGTTGTAGTTATTGTTGTTGTTATTGTTGGATAGGAGACAGAGAGAAATGGAGAGAGGAGGGGAAGACAGAGAAGAGGAGAGAAAGATAGACACCTGCAGACCTGCTTCACCACCTGTGAATCGACTCCCCTGCAGGTGGGGAGCAGGGGAATCGAACTGGGATCCTTATGCTGGTCCTTGCATTTTGCCCCAGCTGCGCTTAACCCGCTGCACTACCGCCCACCCGGCTCCCATGTCCCTCTCCTTTTCCTTCTCTCTCTAGGTGCTGATGGAGCTGGAGTGCAGAGTTCTCTTATCTTCATCTTATCACTTCTCCCCCGCTGGGAGTATGGACCAAGGTTGTTATTGGGGAGATAAATAAAATTTTACACAAAACTGAGAATGGGGAGCATCAGACTTAAAAACAAAACAAAAAGCCACCAAAGACTGGTTTGGGGCTGGGACATGGCTCACCAGACACAGCACATACATTACTACATACCAGAACCTTGGTTCGAACTCCGGCCTCTCCATGGGAGCACTGTGTACATGGGAAGTTTCATGAGCAGTGGGGGACCTGCTGTGCTGTCTCCTCTCTGTCTCTGTCTCTGACATTGAAAGCAAAGAAGAGGAACGACCAGGATGGTGGAATTATCCCACTGCAAAACACCCCTGTGGAGAAACAAAACAAAATCAGGACTGGTTCTAGAGGGGCCCCGCGAATCCCCAGAGCATCCGGGCACCCCTGCCTCCCAGGATGGGCTGGGCCTTCCCCCCTGACTGGGCTTGGGGACATGGGGGGGCAGCTCTCACCTTCCTCAGCCCCTTGCCCACTGTAGGGCACCTCGGGGTGCCTGGGAGACCCGCCCCAGCTGCAGGTGGAGGGCGTTTAAAACAAATGGGCGCACCTGTTCCCATGCAGGAGGACCCGGGTTTGAGCTCCTGGTGCCCACCTGCAAGGGGAAGCTTCACAAGGACCCGGGTTTGAGCTCCTGGTGCCCACCTGCAGGGGGGAAGCTTCACAAGCGGTGGGGCAGGCCTGCAGGTGTCTCTCCCTCTTCCTCTCTCTTTTTAAGAGTATGGTTTTTTTTATTATCTTTATTTCTTTATTTACTGGATAGCAACAGCCAGAAATCAGGAGGGGAGGGGGGAAATAGAGAGGGAGAGCAGCCCTGCGCCACCACTCTTGAAGCTTTGTCCCTGCAGGTGGGGACTGGGGTTTGAACCTGGGTCCTTGTGCACTGTAATGTGTGTGCTTAACCAGGTGTGCCACCACCCAGGCTGCTCTCTCTTTCCCCCCCTTTCAATTTCTCTCTGTCCTGTCAAATAAATAAGTAAACAAACACATAAATCCCTAAATAGGAGCAGAGATGCTACCCACATACCTGAGGGGTAGGGCCCTGGGAGGGGGCAGGTGCTCTGGGGCCCCACCCTGACCCACCCTGGCTCCACATGCAGTGGCCTCCAGGTGACCTCTGCTCACTCCTCACACACAGATCACCCTGCCCACCTGCTAAGCTGCACCAGACCCACCCCGCCCTGCAAGCCCCTCCCCTCCCATCTTCTCTCCTCCCCTCCCCCCTGCAATTACAGCTAATCAGATACCTGAGCCTCCCGGAGCCTATTAGCTCTCCCTCCCCCGCCCCTCCCTCCACTGGGAAATCACAGGCTGGACAATTAGCTTTTAGTTGCAACTCGGATTCTGATGCAATAAACAGCCCTGCCGGCCCCTCCTCCCGCCAGGCTCCTCCTCGAGTAGGGCTGCAGGGACCCTGCGCCTGCCTTTGCTGCTGCGGGAGCCCCTGGCGCGCTAGTCCCCTGCCCCGTGCTTGGTGCTCCCTGCTCCCTATCTCATGCTCCATGCTTGATGCTCCCTGCCTCATGCTCAGTGCACCTGGCTCCCTGCCCTGTGCTCGGTGCTTCATATTCAGTGGTTCCCACCCTGTGCTCGGTGCTGTGCTGGGTGCTGTGCCCGGTGCTCCCGGCCCGTGCTCCCGGCCCGTGCTCCCCACCCACCCGCCGGCCGTGATTAAGCGGCTGACTGCCTGCGCGCCTGCCTGGCTCAGGGGCCCTGCGAGCTGAGGTGTTGTGTACAGTTCAGAATCATTTAGAGAAATTGGAGCTAATTCTGCTGTCTGCGCTTATTGCTGCATTAATTTAATTTGGGCTGCTTTTAGCTCATTAACACATCTAATTAATTCCTTGACATCACTATTAAGATGTCTCTTTGAAATTGGCGTCTCCAGATAATCAGGATGGAGAGGCTGACGGAGCAGCCTGGGAGCTGCGGCAGAACGGGTGGGTGAGGCAGGCAGGAGCGGCAGACAAAGGTGGGGGAGGGACTGCCAGACCAGACAGGGTGGGAGGGGAGCCACGTCCAGCCAGGGTCCCGGCTGGGGATCCATCCTGGACCAAGGGGAGGGGTAGCTGGGCCCTCCCCCTCTCCCCTGCCACCCACTGTTCCCCCAGCTGCCCTGGGTTCCGCAGGGAGGGGGCTCTGGAGAGAGGGGGAGCACACCAGGACAGGGCTCTGTACCTGGAAACTTCTTTCCCTTCCCCTGCCCTCCCCTCCCCTACCTCCCCTGCCCTTTCTCCCCTGCTTTCCTCTCCCCTCTGCCTTCCCCTTCTCTCTGCCCTCCCCTCTGCTCTCCCCTCCCCTGCCCTCCCCTCCCCTGCCCTCCCCTACCTTCGCCACCCCTCTACCCTCCCTTGCCCTCCCCTCCCCTCCCCTGCCCTTTCCCCTCAGCCCCTCTCCCCTCCCTCAGGGCCCCAGGGACCATGTGTAACAGGAAGGGCTGTGTTGGCAATGCCACCCCTCAGTACCAGTGGGAAGCTGGGGGGGTGCCCAGGAGGAGGTGGGGACAATAGTCCTGAGCCCCATCCGTTCTGTGTCTCACCATCCTGCACAGCACCAGGGGGTGGGGGGGGGAGCAGTCATGACGGGGTCCAGCCTGCAGTCAGTGCCCCCCAGGAGCCTCTCTCTCCCCTGGAGACAGAGACAGAGATGCCACAGCACTGCTCACTGCACAGGACTGTCCTGGGGCTCCAGCTGGGCCCTGCAGGTGGGAAGGTATGCCATCTATCAGCTGAGCTGCTCCATCTGGGCCCTGCATCTCTTCTCACTGTAACACCGAGTCCATCCACGCCCTCCAAGTGCTCCAGGGTGAGGGGTGAGAGGCCACCCCTCTCGGCCTCATCCTCAGCCCAAACCACCTGACCGGCCTCTCACCAGAGACCACCAGCAAGGACCCACATTCCTGCTGTTTTATTTTTTGATTTGATTCATTTTTCAAAGTTCAACCCCCCAGTGCCCACCTGCAGGGGGAAAGCTTCACGAGTGGTGAAGCAGGTCTGCTGGTGTCTCTCTGTCTCTCTCCCTCTTCATCTCCCCCTCCTCTTAATTTCTCTCTGTCTCTATCCAATAAATAAAGATAATTAAGAAAAAGAATTGAGGGAGTCGGGTGGTAGCGCAGTGGGTTAAGCGCACATGGAGCAAAGCGCAAGGACTGGCATAGGGATCCCGGTTTGAGCCCCTGGCTTCCCACTTGCAAGGGAGTCGCTTCATAGGCGGTGAAGCAGGTCTGCAGGTGTCTGTCTTTCTCTCCCCCTCTCTGTCTTCCCTTCCTCTCTCCATTTCTCTCTGTCCTATCCAACACAACGACATCAAGAACAACAATAATAATTACAACAATAAAACAACAAGGGCAACAAAAGGGAATAAATGAAATGTTTTTATAAAATGAATTGATTGTAGTCCGGGAAGTAGCACTGGATACTCAAGCATGAGGTCCTGAGTTCAATCCCTGGCAGCACATGTACCAGAGTTAGGTCTGGTTCTTTCTCTCTCTCTCCTCCTATTTTTCTCATTAATGAATAAATAAAATATTTATTATTTGGAAAAAAAGAAAAAGAATTGTTCTACTTCTTGGTGAGAAAGAACCAGGTGATACTAGGACTTAAACTGCTGTGGCCCCTCCCCTGCTGCCCAGCACTGTCTCTGTGAGGTGGAGCGCTGTGGGCCCTGTCTCTCCCATTCTGCCCTGGCAGACAGCTTGCAGACTGGGGGGATGCTCCTGCCCCGCCCCCACCTCCCACCCTCACTCCTCACCCTCATGCCTCACCTCAGCTCAGAGGGAGCAACCCCAGGCCTCCCCATCCCCACTGTGAGCAGAGCTGCAGGCCAGCAGGGGGCGCCCCCCACCGCTGAGAACACGGAGCCCCCAGGAGGTGGGGATGGGGTGGGGGGGTGCCAGCCCCATGTCAGCCAGGCCCCAGCTGCTGCTGTCATCACAGCCTCCGGGCTGATGCCGGCTGGGGGAGGGGTCCCCACTGCCTCTCTCCATCTGCACCCCACCCTCACTCCAGCTGGGGTCTCGCTTCTGCTTGCTCTACTCCTGGAACCCAGGGCCGGCTCCAGGCAATGTGATGGTGGTGTAGGGTGAGTGGTGTGATGGTGGGTGGGGCTGAGGCTCCTAGGTCCCAGGTTTGATCCCTGGCCTCTGTCTCTGCTCTCCCCGCCCCCCGCGCCCCCCCTACACCTTTTGCCTCCAGGGTTATCGCTGGGGCTCAGTGCCTGCACTACGAATCCACTGCTCCTGGAGGCTATTTTTTTCCTTTTGTTGCACTTGTGGTTCATCGGTGCTGTAGTTATTATTATTGTTACTGCTGTCATTGTTGTTCAATAGGACAGAGAGAAATAGGGAGAGGAGGGGAAGACAGAGAGAAGGAGAGAAAGACACCTGCAGACCTGCTTCACTGCTTGTGAAGTGACCCCCCTGCATAAGATTCCTTATGCCGGCCCTTGAGCTTTGTGCCATGTGTGCTTAACCCACTGGGCCACTACCCGGCGCCCTCCCCACCTCTCTCCCTCTCCCTCTCCCTCTCCCTCTCCCTCTCTTTCTCATTCCAGCAGCCTCGTCCCTCATGATGGCACATGCCAGGTTGCTGAGCCCCCAGGGGTGGGGGATGTGGCCCCATCAGCTGTCCCCAGACACTGTCCTAGCTCCTGGCTCGGCTGCTCCCACCCACCCCCCTCGCACCCCCTCCCACGGGGTTCTCTGAATGGAGAGTAGGGTGTCAGGAGGCCTGGGTGTGGGTTCGAGCACTGCCTCAGAGCCGTGTTCCTGGGCCCTAGGGACGAGGGGACAGGGCTGGGTGCTTCTAGGAGCGCCCCCCAGACAGCTTCCCTTAGCACCCCATGCTGATCCTGGCTGGGTGAGGGTACCCAAAGGCATGACATCTAAGGACTGTCCATGGGGGGTGTGTGTGGCAGGGGTCCTGAGCGCTGACCCTGCAGGACAGAGCCACCTCCCGGTGATTTATAGCCCCGCCGGGCCATCTTGGAAAGTGATCTGGGCGGTGGGAACCTGCCCCCACCCGCCCTCAGAGGGACCCACCTCGGCCCAGCATTTATGACCGAGGAGAATCGCGGGCCAGGGGGGATGTCGGGGAGCCGGCTCCCCGCCTCAGCTACCAGAACATTCCAGTTGGACCTCTCCCCTCCTCAGCCCCCAGGACCCAGGGGAATGCCTGGCCATGGCTGTTCCGGAGGCTGGGACCCCGGGGGCTTGAGCTCCACAGTATGTGTGGGCTCTGTCTTCTCGGGAAAAGTGGGCTCCCCCACTTTGGAGTGCAGCAGGAAGGGGGCAGTTGAAGCTTTGGAGGCCCCTCCTTGCCCTCCACCCTCCTGTGCCAGCCTGGGGCACCCAGAGGCAGACCCACTGTCCCCCCACTACACAGCTTTGTGGAGAACATACCTCAGAGAGAGCTAGAGAGACAGAGCCCAGGAGCGGGTGAAGGGGGACAAATGCTCAGTAGTCACCTTCCCAGGTGAGCTGGGGTGAGCACCTGTTTCAGACAGGGCACCCAGGTCATGAGCTGAGCATGAACCGGGTGCCCCCAGGTCTCCACAGAGAGCCCACGGTCCAGCTGCCCAAAATGGGGGCCACTCACTCCCAGATGAGTGGGGTCAAACCCGGGGTCAAACACATGGGAAGTCAGTCAGGTATGTTCTGACCACAGCATCACCCACAGGGCAGGGCTCCCAGCACTGAGGCTGCAGGCTGGCCCCTGAGACCCTGTGAGGACCCTTACTGCCCCATTCCCACCCTGTCCTATCTCCTCCCTGTCGCATCCCCGCTCTGCCCCTGACTGGTCCCTCCCAGGTGGCATCCCCCCTTCCAGGTGTGGTCCCAGGAGTCACTGTGTCCTTCAGGGTGACAGCTGACCCACCGGCAGAAGTTGGGGTGACCTCTCAGGTGGTGGCAAGATTCTGGAGGCCACTGACCATGGCAGGGGTGGGGTCGGGTGGAGGGGTGGGCAGCGTTCCTGCACAGCCGCCCCCAAGGCAACACTGTCGACTGCTGATTCTGGGAGCCTTTATCCTGAGCTGAATAAATAATTTACCTGAATTATTCACATGGAAATTTCAACAGTATTAAAAATTAACCAACTTAAATGAGTCCATGTAAATAGCTGGGCGGCTCTTCCTGAGAAGACACTGCAGATGGGACGGGGGGGGGGGTTGGGGGCCCCCCAGGATACAGGGCCCAGGGCAGGGACAGAGGGGAAGGGGGCAGGGGGGAAGAGGGTATAGGGGGACAGGGAAACAAGGGACAGGAGAGCCCCAGACACAGGGCCCAGGGCAGGGGGCATGGGGGAAGGGCAGAGAGGCAGGGGAACAAGGGGCAGGGGATGTAGGGCCCAGAGCAGAGCAGGGGGTGGGGGTGGTGTTGGGCAGGGGGCAGGCAGGGAGGGGTCCCCAGGATGCAGGGTCCAGAACATGGTAGGGGGCAAGGGGTAGGGGGCAGGGGGCAAAGGGCCAGGGCAGGTGAGTAGGACAGGTGAAAAACACCATTCAGTACATCTTAGCCTCTCTCTCTCTCCTTCTCTCTCTCCTTCTCTCTCTCCCTCCCCCCCATAATGAAGACAATCTGGGGGGGCATGACACAGCAGTAAGATCCTGTGGGGTGCAGGTGGATGATCCCGGGGCCTTGTCCCCAGTGTCCCCCGTCCTTCAGACACTGCTCCCACACCTGCTGCTCAGGGTGCAGGGGGACTAGGGGCTCTGCCTGAGCTGGACTGTCCCAGCCCAGCCTCCCCTTGGTCATAGTCTGGGGGGCATGGGCCCCGGGAGCACCAGCCTAGGGGACTTGGGGACACTGGGCACTGAGGAGACAGGGACCCAGAAACCCCCTCCAGACTTGGGGACACTGGGCACTAAGGCTCCAGGGACAATGGTGGCCGGGCGGTCCTGTGGCCATTATGGGAGGAGCCAAATTGATATCGACTGATCTGGCTGAAAACTGATTAAATTTAACCGGCCAGGTGTGGGGGCTGTCTGAGGTCTCCTGCTTCCCCCCCCCCACCTGTGTCAGCTGTCACCTACTGGGCAGCCTGAATTAATCAGGTCTCACCTGCGAGGGGTCGGCTCTGCCCCCTCCACAGCAGGAGCCCAGTGCACCCAGTCACACTTTGCTCACCTCCACCTCTGGGGTTCACGGCAGGACCCCACCAGCCCCCAGACCACCTTTCTTCAGTGCCCTGCCCCATCTCTCACAGCCCTGGAGCACCCAGCCTGGGGGGCAACCTCATCCCCAAGTCTGCACTCTGTGGGATCCCTCTGGCCTCAGGACACTCTGGGACCCTTGGGAGGGGGCCGCTGGACTCAGTGTTGTTGTGCTGGGGTCTCTGGGCCTGGGGTGGGGGACGTGAGGTCCCTAGGCTTGGCCCCCAGCCGGGCATGGCTGGGGTCCTCAGGGGCTGTGGGGTAGAACCTGGCTCTCCTGTTGCCATGACAATGTCACGCCTTCCCCAGTACCTCCTGTGGTGACTGGAGCCTGTGTCCCGTGAGAGTGGCCAGTGAGGGGCTGTGGGAGGCCATGGGATGCTGAGGTCCCCATTCTGGAGGGTCCCTCACCTGAGGGCAATGGTCCCAAGGAAAACCAAGCAGCTCACCCATGGGAGCAGAGCCCAGCCCCCACCTGCAGGCCCCCACCCCACAGCCCCCAAGCTCTCAGCTCCACCAGCCCTCCCCCCGCCTGCAGCCCCCAGCCCCCCTGCTTGCAGGAGCCAGGAGCCGACAGCTGTGTTGTCTCATGCTGCTGTGTTTGGGGGGTGATTTGTGGGTCTATTTTGCTTTTTGTGGAGCACATGGTCTCACAGCTCCCAGACTGGCTCGTCCATTCAGAGACATAGAATGCCTCCCACAGGGTGCCAGGGCTCGAACCCCTGGGCGAGCAATCCCCCGCCCCTGTGAACTATCTCCTGGTCTTGGGGGTGATTCCTGAGGGAACAGAAAACTGACTGTGGGGTGCCTCTCCCCCAAATCCTAGCCCTTCACCCATGCTCTTACAATAGGGTTTATTGCAGAGGGTAGAAAGCATAATGGTTATGCAAGCAGACTCTCATGTCTGAGGCTCCAAAGTCCCAGGTTCAATCCCCTGCACCACCATAAGCCAGAGTTGAACAGTGCTCTGGTTAAAAAAAAAAAAAAGGTTTATTAATAAGAGGAGAGAGAGAGAGACAAACACAAGAGAGACAGGGAGAGGGAGAGAGAGAAAGAGACAGAGAGGGAGGCATCACTCAGCATACACAGCACTAAGGATCGAACCCGGGGCCCCATGGCTCACTCAGACCTTGCTTGCTAGTCTTGAGCCCACAAGAGTTTTTACACACGTGGACAGAAGCCCACAGACAGACAGACGGCTTGGCTTCCCGCCAAGCAAGTTGGACAGAGGACAGACACAGCTGGCTCAGGTCAGGGAGACACCCTGGGGCCCAGAGACAGTACCCCGCCCCAACCTGCAGCCCCAGAAAGGGGAGCCAGGACACCCCAGTGGCACTGGCAAGACCCCAGTTCTGGAGGAGCCGGGGGTCCCCAGCCCATACCCCAGCCTCCCATGCCAAGGGAGTGCCCGTGGCTGCTCTGGTAGGGAGCCAGCCCCCTGCAGCTACAGACTTGGCTCCCGGCATCGACCAGCACCCAATAAGTTGCAGCCCGAGGGGATGTGGGCCCGGCATCGCCAGGGAGTAATCAGGCCTGTGGAGCCGCCGGCACAGCCAACGGGCTGTCAATACATGGATCCTGGGGGCGGGGCGGCCACGGCTCCTCATGGGCTGCACCCCACAGGGAAGGCTGGCCCGCCCAACCAGGGATAATGCCAGCTGGCTGGGGACACATTCCCCCCCACTGCCAAGGCATTGTGTATGTGTGTGTGGGGGGGCATACCTCCGGACAGGGCTGAGAGGTCTGTGCTTTCAGCACTTGGAAGTCTGGGGTCTGGGGCCCAGAGAGGGTGAGGCTGCGGCCCCTGGCACACAGCACAGGGGGCTTGTGGTCAGACAAGGGGACCCTAGGTCAGCAGGAAGGGAGACCCCAGCGGGAGGGGCAGGTGGTTGTGGGCAGGTCAGGGGCACCGTGTGCTGGGTGGGCCCCCAGGGCCACTGGCCAGCCGAGGGGCCCCTTAGGGTCACTAGAGGCTGGATGCCACCTCGAGGTGACGAAGAAGGGATGCTGACTGGTGATAAGCAGTGGCTCCTGCTGGGTTCCCAGATGCCTTGGGTCTGGGATGCTCAGCAGAGCTGCTGCTGGGCCCCTCAGCACCCCACCCACGGGTGCTCGTCCTTGTGAGAAAGGGGTGTGGCATGGAAGTTAATGGGGCAGCAGGCAAGGAGGTGGCGGGAGGAGCCCTCTTCCGTCCGGTGGAGCTGGAGCTGGGATCAAAGCTGCAGCTGCAGGGGTGGCAGCTGGAATGGCTCTCCAGACTGGGAAGGAGGGGTGCGGGAGGTGACAGCTGGGGTGGCTGGGAGGCCAGGGTCACTCCACGCCTGGCAGACCGGGAAGCCAGCATGGGGCCTTGTGTGTGGGTAAGGATCTGTGTGAGCTCAGGATGGCTGGGGGCTCTGGGGGCCTGGGGATGACCACACCCCTGCCTGTCCCTGTGGCTCTCTACTGCCACCCCCGCTCCCGTGAACAAGCCCCAGATCTCTGTCCCTGAGACGCCCAGAACCGTTCAGCAACAGGGCACCACACAGTCTCTCCCAAACCTACCCCCTTTGATTCGGCCTCTGTCCCCAGGCCCTGGCCGTCCAGGTCTCTCAGGTACCAGCCAGCATACATGTCCTCAGGGACTAGGCCCGACTCAGACACTGTTCTAGGGGGGTTTCTTGGTCAAGCTGATGGTGTTGAGGGCCAGGCCAGGTGACCTGTGGCTTCCCAAGCTGGGGGAGGGGGCACCTGAAGGCCTGGGGCCACCCCCCCCCATCCTCAGTGAGGGTGGTGGGACCCTTGCCTCCACTGCGCAGGGCTGACTGGGAGAGCGTCTAAGTGCCATCCACCCAGAAGTGACCCTCTTCCGCACCCATGTCCGGCTCACACAGGGAAACCGAAGCAGAGCTGGGGTCCTGCCCCCTCCACTCAAGGGCAGGTCTAATTAATCCAGTTTGTAATTACCTGGCCACAAGCTTCTGGATCAAACTCAGGGGAGTCTCCATTTATCTATTTATTTGCTTTTATTTTTTGCTTTATTTAAAAATTTCATCAGCAGCAGCCAATGTGGGGAGAGGAGGCCCCCGCAGGGTGGTCTTAAGGCTGGGGGCAATGGCAGAGGGGCACAGGCAGCCCCCCCAACACAACTGCCTCTTGTGGAGGATCTTGGAGGCCACACCCTCCCCAGCCTGACAAACAGAAATGGAAACATCCCCTTTTTAATCAATTTGTTTGTTAATTTTATTTTGCCCCCCGGGGTCATCAATGGGGCACTGTGGCTCTCAGCAGGCTTTTCCCCTTTTTTCTTTTACTCAAAGAGACAGAGAGATACGGCAAGGGAGATGGAGAGGGAGAGACACCATCAGCCCCGCTCCAGCGCACTTAAGGCCTCTCCCCTGCAGGTGGAGAGGTGCAGGGCTGGAACTCCATTTTGCACGCATGGCAATGTGTGTGCTCTTTTGGGTGCACCACTGCCCAGCCCTAAGAAAATGCCCTCTTGACGGCTGGCTTTCCAGACACCTGGCTCGTGCAAAGGTCCTGGGGCCTCTTGGGCCTCAGTGGGCCAGGCAGTGGGGGGCCATGATGGGTGCAGGGGGTGGCTGACCTACCCCCTGGACCGTTCCTGGGGCAGCAGAGGGGCCCCATAGCTGGACCTCGCTCCCTCACCAGGCTTGGCTCAGGCCCTTGACCCCAGGCATGGGGCGGGCAGGGAAAGGCTTGGTGGTCATCCTGCCTCTGTGGCCGCTAGCCGGCTCTGGTCAGTTAGGTGACGAAGCCCTCACTGCCCCAGCCCAGCAGGTGACTGGCCCCGTGAGATGCACCAGGTCCCTAAGGGGGCACGGAGTCCTTGCTGCTGGCTGACCCCGGGACACCCTCCCCTCCAGCCTCACCATGGCCCCAGTGTGTCCAGCAGACAGGGTACCCTCCACCCCACATCCAGTACTGGCCTGGGCTCAGAGCCACTGGGGAAATAGGGCAGCCGGGACCCTGTGGGGTGGGGTGGGCTGGGGGCTGAGGGGCTGTGGCTATGGCTGTGGTTGGGTGCCTGGGGGCCTGGGGGCCTGGGGGGCTAGGGGGCCGTGGTTGGGGCGTGGCTGTGACTGGGGCATGGCCCCACTGTCTGCTATTCTACGCTGCTGTCCAGGCAGAGTGGTGTCTGCCCCATGGGCTGTGGGGAAGTCAGGCTGTCTCCCCGCACAGGGTGGGGACTCCTGGGGAGACCCACCCTGGGGCCTCAGCCATGCCAGCCTGGGCACCGAGTCCTGCTTGCCCTTGTTGCCCTGGGTCCCCGCAGCCCCACTAGGGCTCAGGGAGGGGGCAGCAGGGGTGGGCAGAGGCAAAGGCTGTGCCTGGCATGGCCGCTGGCCTCTCAGTGTCCACCTCTCTGTCCACCTGTCCACCCGTCCACCTCTCCATCCACCTGTCTGTCAGTGACCAGTCTCAGTTTGGTGCACGTCTCTCTGCTGGTCACCTGTCTGTCTGTCTCCTGGCTGTCCAGCTGGCTGTCTGACACATCTGAGTGTGGCAAAGACTCTGGCCTATTCCGACCCATCACCCTCGGGCCTGGTGCCTCTAATTCTCGGCAATTAGGCGACTGATTCAGACAGGAGCAGGGGTGGCAGCCTCAAGCCTGTGGGCCCCACAGCATCCCTGTCCCTGCACCATGGACCTCAGGGCAGCCTGTCCCCCTGCCTGGGGAGGCCCCACCAGCTGCTGTCACTAGCCATTCCCTGCACCTCACAGACAGACAGGCAGGCAGGCAGGCAGGCAGATAGACAGCTACTGCAACCTGCCAGCACTGGGCTTGAAATGGAAGCCCCATGATCTGATTCCCCCTGGAGGAGGCCTCTGGACACCTGAGCCTGGGGCAGGGGAGGGGCCAGGCACACAGAGAGATACACAGAGACACAGACAGAGAAACACATAGAGACACACAGACACTGAGACACACACAGACACACAGAGATACAGAGACACTCAGACACAGAGAGACACAAATACACAGATACAGAGACACAGACACACAGAAATACAGACACAGAAACACATAGAGACACACAGAGATACAGAGACACAGAGAGGCACACAGAGATACACAGAGACACTCAGACACAGAGAGATACAAATACACAGAAACACACAGATACAGAGACACAGAAATACAGAGACACAGAAACACATAGAGACACACAGAGATACAAAGACACACACAGAGGCACACAGAGATATACAGACACACAGACAGAGACACACAGACACAGAGATATACAGACACAGAGACACACAGACAGGCTCTAACAAGCTCTTATACCACAGCCCTGAGCAGCCCCGGAGAGAGGTGGCACCTAGGGACTTGTGACACTAGGTGGGCGGGTGAGTGAACAAATGATTGAATTAGTGACTGTATGGATGGGAGAAAATGAGGGAGTGAACGGGTGGGTGGTTGGGCAGGTGAGTGAGAGAGGGAGTTGAGGGTGGGTCTGGCTTCCTGTGAGCTGTGGGAGGGTACAGTGGGCGTGGCTGGGGGCCCTGCCGGGTGTGGGGGTGCAGGCCGGAGGTCTGTGGGACTGAGCCCTGCTCCCCCCACCAGTGCCTGCAGACAAAGGGCCCAGTGTGCAGCCAGGATTTATGGCCTTTGGGGGGCCAGGAGTTTAAGCAAACAGGGCTGGTGGGCTCAGCTCCATCACCTGCGGCCACAGAGGCTGATTGTGGGGGACCAAGGGGCGGGTCAGGGAAACAGGGTGCCCCTTTCAGCCGCTGAGCTGACAGCTTCCCCAGCCGCCCATCCATCAGGGACCCCAGAGCTAAGGCTGCACTGCACCTGTCTGGTGGGCCACATTGGGGGCTGGGGGGCACCTGAAGGCTGGGGGCTGGGTGTGGGCGCTGGACATGGGGGGCTGGACACGTGGGGGACTGGACACAGAGGGCTGGGCATGTGGGCTGGACACGGGGGGCTGGACACAGGGGGCTGGGTATGTGGGCTGGGCATGTGGGCTGGACACGGGGGGCTGGACACAGGGGGTTGGACATGAGGGTTAGACACAGGGGGCTGGACATGGGGTGCTGGGCCCCTTGCTACTGTGTCTTCAACCTGTCTCGGACCCCCACCCAGGCCCCAACCCCACTCCCCAACAGTGCTTGAAGATGCAGGAACAGACACTGTGGGCTGCCCTCCAGAAGTGGTGCTGCAGCCCAGGGAGGTGGTGCAGTAGCTAAAGCACTGGGCTTACGTGCAGGAGGTCCAGGGTTCAGGCCCCGACATGCCTTGTGCCAGTCTCTTCATAATACATTCACAGATCATTTGAAAAATAATAATAGGGAGGCTGGGCGGCAGCGTAGCGGGTTAAGCGTACATAGTACCAAGTGCAAGGACCGGCGTAAGAATCCCGGTTTGAGCCTCCGACTCCCCACCTGCAGGGGTGGGAGTCGCTTCACAAGCGGTGAAGCAGGTCTGCAGGTCTTTCTCCACCCCCACCTCTGTTTTCCCTTCCTCTCTCTATTTCTCTCTGTCCTATACAACAACATCGACAGCAGCAACAACAATAATAACAACAATGACAATAAACAAAACGGGAAACTATAGGCTCCAGGAGCAGTGGATCTGTAGTGTAGGTGCCAAGCCCCTGTGATAACTGCCATGGTTCTCCCCAGACACAGTTCTGGGTTGAATATGTAAACATATTTATGTTCAAGTCCATGGGTTTCGATTCTCTGCCACTAATGAGTGAAATCACACATGGTTGTCTGTCCTTCTTCCTCTTCCTTTCAGATAAGTGCTTGACTTCCTCAGGTGCTCTCCAGAATTTCTTCCCTCAGTGACAGTGCAAAAACAAAGGTTCCTGGTCACAAGTGTTCCAGGTCCTGGTGGAATTGGGGCTCAAAGCCGTCTGGGAGTATGGACTAAAGTTCTTTCTGGGGTGCAGAGGTGGGAGTTCTGGCTTCTGTAACTGTTCTCAGCTGACAGCTCCCTCTCTACGGCCCCTGCTGCCCCCAGCCTGTCCTGCTCCACCCTGCCTGACCATCTGGGCCGCAGCCCCACAGATGGGTGCTCGTCCTGCCCCAAGCGAGGCCCCCCTGAGCTCTGGCTGCTACCCTTCTGCACCCTCACAACTTGTTGCCCCCCAATATGGACTCCATGAAGCGGGGACCATCTGTTAACACAAACCAGCACCTGGTCCTACACATGAGTGTGCAGGTGGGTGGGGGATTAATAAATGGATGGATGGTGGATGGATGGGTGGATGGATGGATGGTGGATAGGTGGATGTATGGTGGATGGTGGATGGTGGTAGATGGTGGATGGTGGATAAATGTATCAATGGATGGATGGATGGATGATGGATGGTCAATGGATGGATGGATGGATGGATGGATGGATGGATGGATGGATGGATGGTCAATGGATGGATGGATGGTGGATTGTCGATGGTGGATGGATAGTTGGTGGATGGATGGTTGGTGGGTGGATGGCTGGTGGGTGGATGGCTGGTGGGTGGATGGCTGGTGGGTGGATGGTTGGTGGATGGATGGATGGATGATGGTAGATGAGTTGATGGATGATGGATGGATGGATGGATGGATGGATGGATGGTGGATGGTGGATAAGTGGATGTATGATGAATGTATATATGATGGATGGTGGATAAATGGATCGATGGATGGATGGATGATGGATGGTCGATGGTGGATGAATGGATGGATGGATGGTGGATGGTCAATGGTGGATGGATGGTTGGTGGATGGTCAATGGTGGATGGATGGTTGGTGGGTGGATGGTTGGTGGATGGATGGATGGGTGGATGAATGATGGTGGATGGTGGATGGGTTGATGGATGGTGGATGGATGGATGGATGGATGGATGGGTGGATAGATGGATGGATGGTGGATGGTGGATGGTGGATGGTGGATGGTGGATGGTGGATGGATGGTAGATGGTGGATGGTGGATGGTGGATGGTGGTAGATGGTGGATGGTGGATGGTGGGGAGCCAGGGGCTCCAACCTGGATCCTTATGCTGGTCCTTGCACTTTGTGCCATGTGTGCTTAACCCGCTGTGCTACCGCCCGATTCCCCTAAGTCTCCTTCTTTCTGGTGATCCTGGGTCATCCTCATGGCCTGGGCTCTGGCAGGGGGTGGCTTCTCTGTTGACACTGGGCTCTGAGGGCCCCCTCACCAGGAGGCCATGGGGATGTATTACTGTCTGGAGTCTGGGGGGCCCTCTCACCGGTGTCTGTGCACCAGGAGCCTTCAGCAGGGACTTTGAGCCTGCCCCTTCCTCCCATACCTCAAACCCACGCCGGCTGGTGGGCTGGGCCTCAAGGACGTGGAGCCCGAAGTCTCCCACCACCCCTCCTTCCCTCACTCCATCTCTACCTCCCTTCCTCCTTCCCTCTACCCGTTCCC
Source organism: Erinaceus europaeus (assembly GCF_950295315.1). NCBI lineage: Eukaryota > Metazoa > Chordata > Mammalia > Eulipotyphla > Erinaceidae > Erinaceus > Erinaceus europaeus. Next base: position 21,534,663 of record NC_080176.1, on the reverse strand, counting down.
TTCTAGGGGTGCTGGGTGGGTGATCAGGTGACCTGGCTGGACCTCTGCAGGGTCACGCCTGGCCATTACTCACCCTGCTCTGGCGCAGGCAGGGGACAGGTGATGAAAGGCCCCACGGCCCTCCCCTCATGCCACCATGTTCCCGGGGCCACATGACCCCTAGCAGTGACAGGCGTGACAAGGACAACACACCTTGTATCTTCATCTTCACCCAGCAGTGGGGGGCTAGCCAGGAGGGGACACCAGGGCCAGAGCACAGTGTGGACATGAGCCCAGGCAGGGGGGTCCGGGGGTGGCTGACATGGAGCCCTTCTGCATATAGGCCTGAGGGACACCTCCCCACCACCTCCCAGGGCCCCTCGCTGAAGTTGCACCCCATGACCTCTCAAGTCCCCACCATGCCTGGATGGGTGGGTCCCTGCCAGTATGTCCCCCTCCCTGTATCTGATGACTGGCTGAAGGACCTGTGCCCCCTGCCAGACATCCCAGGGCCCCATTTCCAAAATTCCCAGTGATCTGAGATGTGCTGATGGCCCACCCCCTTACAGAGTGTGGTTGCCCTCCAAGGCTTGGGGGCTAAGGACTCTGTGGCTCCGCCCCCTGCCCAGATTTCCAGGGCCCTTCTCCGCCCACTGTGCCCCCCAGCCTGCCTAGCCTCCCACCCCCCTACTGGGCCATGGGAAACCTTCTGTGTTTTTTGTTATTGTTTTTTCTTTGGGGGGGGGGGTGAGGCGCTAATGTGCCAGAACACAGGCCTCTCAGCCAGTTCAGGGGTGGGGGACTTGTTCTCAGAGCAGCCGGGGCCAGGGGTCAGAGAGGCGAGGACAGGGCAGGTGCTGGGAGCCTGACCCCCAGACTGTGGGGGGGGCCCACCGGGGGGGCCCACCCTCTGGCTCTACTGCTCCCTGTTCAGGCTGTCTCCTCAGGACAGTCTTGGGGTCTGGCCCACCTGGGGAACCCCTCTCTGCTACCCTCCCAGCTGCCTCTGGGGGCCCCGAGCCCAGGGAAGGATGTGGGGTAGGGACCCTGCAACTGGGGGCCCTGTGTGGGAAGAGGTTTTGGCCCCCCAGGCCCAGGCAAGGGCTCAGCTCCCAGCCTTCCACCCGATGGCTGGGGATGGCCCCACCCCGGCCATGACTCTGGGGCGGCCTCTGGCCTCAGTCTCTCCGTGGGGACCAGTGGGCCACTAATGGCTGGAATTCTGCAGGACAGCTGGGGTTCTCTGCCCTTTCACCCAACACTGTGCTGTCCCCCAGAGAATCCCGTGGGGGTGTAGACTCCCCAAGGGGGCACCCCCAGGCCCATAGGGCTGTATCTTCAGGGCTACTGAGCCTCAGTCTCCTCCTCTGTACAATGGGATGAGAATCGCACCCCGTGGGGGTTTGGCATCTGTAGCTCCGAGGGCGCCCAGATGCTGCCCAAGCTCCCCGGTCCACCTGCCGCGGGGTCCTCGAGCTCCCGGCCAGCCACCTAGCTGGGAGCGGCCCTGCGTGGCTTCCGGGACAGTGCTGCTCTGACTATACAGAGAATGGGCTAGTGACGGCTAATTGATTTTACAGCAGCACCGAAGGACAGACAATGAAAACGCCATCAATTTAATCCACTATTTAATGGTTCCAATTTAGCCTCTGTAAGCGCTCACTAAACTAATTTCTCTGGGTTCAGCAATCTGAAAAGCTATCATATCTCTAATCTCCTCCAATATACTCATCTGGAAAAGGGAATTTAGCCAATTCTGATGTGCGGAGATGATCTGTTAGCACAGTGTAAATGTTTATAACACGGCAATCGGGTTCGTTTATAAGGATATGAAAAGTTTTATTGGGGAGGGCACTGGAGTGGAACCACGGATAATAGGCACTTACCCAGCAGGCCGCGGGCGCGAGCGGGCAGGCATGCAGAAAAAGACCGGATTTGCTCTAATCCCAAATTGTGAGCGAGAGTTGGGCCCAATGTGAGGGAACTTTGGTGGTGGGGGGGGGTCCTGTGCCCCCGAAGCCAGCCACGCCCTGCTCCCAGCTCAGGGCTGGGTCACCTGCCCAGGCCCTGCACCGGGCCCTGGCCTGCGACCCTCAGGTGCTGCCAGCGTCCATGGCTGTCCTGCGAGCCTATGGCCCATCCTGGCTCTGGAGCTGGCTGCCCGCCCTGTGGTTCTGGGCCGGTGGTGTTTTTCTCACATTCATCCTGGTTTTTTTTTTTTTTTTTTTTGCCTCCAGGGTTATTGCTGGGGCTCAGTGCCTGCATCGTGAATCCACCGCTCCTGGAGGCCATTTTTCCCCCTTTTCTTGCCCTTGTTGTTGTAGCCTTGTTGTGGTTATTGTTGTTGTTGATGTCCTTCGTTGTTAGATAGGACAGAGAGGAATGGAGAAAGAAGGGAAGACAGAGAGGGGGAGAGAAAGATAGACACCTGCCGACCTGCTTCACCACCTGTGAAGCGACTCCCCTGCAGGTGGGGAGCCGGGGGCTTGAACTGGGATCCTTACGGCAGTCCTTATGCTTTGTGCCACGTGCGCTTAACCTGCTGCACTACCGCCCGACGGCCTCGTCTTGTTTTTAAAGAAAATAGTCGCCCTGCAGGGCAGCGCCTGGGAAGGGCTTGGTGGGGGAGGAGGGCAGGCAGGGTGGTGGTGGCAGGGACCCAGATGGCCCAGCGTGGCCGCCCCTCCCCAGGCCCAGCTGATGGGGAGGGAATCAATTGGCCACAGGGCTGTGACTGCCGGGCAGCTTTCACCCCACCCCCGAGGCCAAGGCGGTGGGGGAGGGTGTGTCTGGTCCTGTGGTCCCCCTCCAGCTGGGGCCTGGCCTGCGGCCCACAGGGTGGGCTTGAGGTGGGGGTGTACACTGGGCCAGCACCCTGCACCTGGACTCAGAGAGGCAGCACCTACCCCTATTCCAATGGGCCTGCCCCACCCCTAGCAGAGGCTCCCAGACTGTGCCTAGCACCCCGCCGGGCTTTGGGAAGCAGGGAGCTCACCACAAGGCCTGGGACAGCTTCAGGGACCCCAGGGTGTGTGGCTTCCTACTCAGGTGGGGGCTGCCTTAAGTCACCGGGGGAGAGACCAGGCTGGCTGCACATCTTCCGGCCTGCCAGGGTCACCTGGCCACTTGGAGAAGTGCCACCCCTGGGGGACTCCTGCATCCTCAGCCACCCACAGGTGCCTGCCAGCCAGCCCTCATGGCCCCTTGGAGGCCAACCTGGCCACTCATCTGAAATGTGCCCATCAGTTTTCCAGAAGATTCCACAAGGGCCCCCAGGGCCTCTGACCACGTCCCTGCAGTCCCCTGCCCCCATCCCCTCCCCATCCCCTCTGTGCCCTGTAGCCAGAGCCCCCCGAGAACTGGGCCGGGGTCTCTGAAGCAGGGGCGTGCACCTCATAGTCACTGTTCCACAGAACTTTATTGTGTCTTGTTTGGGCTTGTGAAAAAAAATCTGTATTTAACTTCAAGCCCTGGTAAACATCTTTGCTTATGATGTTACGTGCTTCCTTATTTGAGTCTTCGATTTAATTTCACAGTTCATATACCTTCAAGTTTTGGCTTCCCCCGCCCTTCCCCATGCTTGTGCCGGCGAGGGGAGCTAGGCGCTTCCACGGGATTCCCAGGGTGGCCCCTGATACCCCACCAGAACCAGGTGGACACCCCGGGGTGGGGGGAGACTGTGGGACGTCTCCCCAATTGCTGCTTGGGGTGGGGCCTGTAGTCTTGAGTCAAGGGTGGCCTTCCTCCCAGGTACCCTGAGGCAGGGACTCCAGGGACTCCTGTCTGGAACATGGGGTTCCCCAGGCCCCCCCACTGGTTGTCCCTGTTTAGGGACCACCTGGGGCTCCTCCTGCCCCCCCCAAAAAAACCTGTCTGGGTCCAGAAGGGTGCTGGAGGCAGAGGTGGCCCAGCCTGGGCCTGTGAGGAGATGAGTCGGACCCGGGCAGGTAGGGACCCTGCAACCTGGGACCTCCCAGCCCAAAGGCAGTGCAGCTTCTTGGTGTCTCAGGGCCAGTCTCTGCAGTTGTGTGTGTGTGTGGGGGGATTGCCCATAGCCCTACCCTGCATAAGGGAACAGCACCCCAAGACCCTCTTTAACATAGTGCTGCAGGCCCACTCTGCCCCAAAGGGCAGGAGCACTGATGCCCAGCCAGGGGCCCGTGGGGGGGCCAGAGCCCCCTGCTCAGGCCTGCAATGGTGTCCCCTCTAGGCCCCCAGCCCAACCCACCACAGCCCCCCGCCCTTGCTGAGCCCCTCAAAGTGGCCCAAGTGGGTGTCCAGCTGGGCAGAGCACCCCTATCGTTGTCCCTCCCCCAGGAGAAAGCATGGCAGTGAACTGAGAAGGTGAGAGAAGGGAGGTCGTCGGTGGGGGTGGACTGCAGAGTGGGTGGTGATCGGGGCCTGGGCAGGGCCTGAGTCTCCTGGAAGCCAAGGCAGAAAGGGATAGCCATGGCCTGTGACCATGGTAACAGCTGCATCCTGCCCTGGCCAGAGAAGCTTCCAGACCCCAGGCCCCTGGCTCTGCCGGCTGTGTGGGCCTCAGCCCTGCGGTGGGTGAGGATCTCAGTCCCCCCTTCCCTGGGTGGGGACCAGGGGGTGGGGAGCCAGGTTCAGCAAGGCCCCACATGCACTCATGCAACCCCACGCCAGAGTTTCATCAGGCCCAATGGAAAATCAGAGACAGGCGCCCAGGGAGCAGGAAGCCAGGGTGCCTGTGGTGTCCGCCCCCTCCCTTGACAGTGTTGGGTCTTCGGGGTTTGCAGCATCTGGAGCAGAGGCTGGGGGGCCTTGGGGGAGGTGGGCGGTGCTGGGGTTCTGAGCCTCCCTCCAAGACCCCCTCTTCAGGATACCCAGAACAAAGGGGCAGGGGGTGCCTCAGTTTCCCTCCTGGTCCCAGCAACAAAGACGCTACCCCCGCTGGGCCCACAGGCCCACACCCACTGCCGCCCACAGCCCTGTTCCTTCCAGCCAGACTGGGGGGGTGGCGCACAGGCTTCCCAAACCTCATCCCCAGCCGCCTGCCCATCCTCCCCAGGACACGTCTCTGCAGCGGCCAATTACTGCATGTGATGTGCGCCATGATGAGGCCGTGGAAATTGGAAGTGACACCTCTGGGGGCCCGGCAGGCGCATCCCCCCCTCTGGACGGGACGCAGGCCAGGCGGGGGGGGGCAAGAGGGGGGCCGCTCTAAGCACCATCAATTACGGGCCAGACAAGCCGGTGTCAGCCACGATCCACAATGTCAATTTCATGCTCGCGGTAACCGTTTAAGAAAGAGCCGCCCGGGTTTACATCCGATAAGGAACCGGCGGCGTTTGTGTTTGTAAAGAGACCGATCACAGACTGTGACAGGTCCCGAGATTGCGCGGCCGTCTGGAGTCTGTCAGGGACCCGCAGTATTTATTTCAAACGGGTCCTCCCCCGCCGGCCTGCGCTGCGACGTGAAAATAAACTGTCAGTCTCTATTTACAGCTGCCCACGCGGGGAAGACAGAGGATTTTAGGTTAAATTGTCAGTTAACAGAATTCAAAATAGAAGGGCCCACCGCCCCTCCCCGTGCTGCGTGGGGAGTCACCTCCCTGGAGGGCAGGTGGGAATGACGGGGACCTCCAGCCACATGCGGCCCCCACCTCGAAAGGACAGGCAGCTCTGGGAGGATGTGGGGACCCGGCAGCCGGCCACCGGCTCTGGACAGTGGAGTGGAGGACAGCTTGGTGGGGCACAGCCCTTGGGGCAGGGGGCCCCCAGGGACGGGGGAGACCCGCTGGGGGTCCAGGGGCCACACCCTTGTGGGAACAGCAGATGTGGGTTCAGCAGCCCTGCTCACTCTCCCCTCGGTGGACGCAGCTCTGCCCAGGCCGGTGTGGGCAGCCGGCAGCCTGGCAGCGGGACAGGCGGCAGGCCTGGGCCTGGCATCTCCAGGGCAACGAGCTGCCGTCTGCTTGCCCGCTGTGCAGGCGCTGGGCTCCTTGGCACTCGCCTCCGGGTGGGGGCGGCAGGGCCGGGAGGGGGCGTGGTGGCTGAGACGCCCCCCCCCCAGTGCTGCTGTCCAGGGGACCAGGTGCTAGAAGGGCCCCCAGCCGTGTGGCTGCAGCCCCCCTACCCCTGCTCCTAGCTTCCCTCCTGGTTGTGGGGGTCCCTCCCGCCCCAGGGCTGCAGAATGAAGGGGACCATTTCCCAAGACCCCCCAGGCTTCTCCCCCAGACTTGCCTGGCCCCTGGGGAGCTCTCCGATTGTTTGGGGGTTCCTGTCTGCTCTGTGAAGACACCCCACTCCAGCCTGGCTCCTCAGGGCCCCTAGATGTCCTAGATGTCTGTGCAGACCCTGGCCATCCCATTCCCACCCGAGGGGCATGGGGGGAAGGGCAGGAGAGAGAGTCACAGCAGATGGGAAGCAGCGCCCTGTGCTCCCCGCCCCCCACCCCTGCCAGCTGGGCGGGCCGCCACCACCGCCTCTGCCAGGGGAAGGCCGCCATGCCCACCGCCTGCTGCCAAGCTTCTACACTTAGCATATGGGAGGCCATGTCCCCTGCTGCCCTCAGTACCCAGAAGAGAATGTAGGGGCCGGGGGGACCCTGCATCTCCTCTCCCTGGGACCTGGGGGAGTCCTTGGGGCCTGGTCCCCAGGACCCAGCTCCTGCCCTGCCCCTCCACAACAACCATGGCCTCTTGGACCTGCCACACCAGCCTCTGGGCCTCGGCTAAGCCGCCCCCCCATCCCTGTCCTCCAGGACCCTGGCCCCTCCCCATGGGCCTTGCAGGGTGCTTCCTCCTGTTATAGCTGTCCCAACTTCTGCCCCCAACCCTTGGGTGCACAGAGCATGGCCCTGACCCGCATGTCTCAATCAAAGGGGTGTCTGATGAAGGGGGCAAGAGGGGCTTGATAGGGCTGAGTCACCTGAGTCCCCCTCTGTGGGCTTCCCCTGGGGGGATGACAGCCCCTGTGTCCCAGGGACAGCTGTGGTGGCTAAGGTGATGGACATTACAGCTGGTGAGGGGCCTCAGCCTGTCAGAGCAGCAGCCTGCAGATCTGGGGCTTTGAGGTCTCGGGTTCAAGCCCCAAGCTGCCTTTGCCAGAGCTGAGCAGGGCACGAGACCCTCACACCAAATAAGCACAGTGTGGCCTGGGAGGTGGCACAGAGGTCACAAGTGACTCCTGGTGGTGAGGTCCTGGGAGGTGAAATGCCCCCACCAACACCCAGCAGAGTCCCTGCAGAGCTGAAGACAATTCAGAGTTTTATTCAATTTTTCCACCAGGGCTATGGGGGCTTGGTGCCTGTACAGTCCCACCACTTCCAGCAGCTGTTTGTTGTTGCTGTTGTTTGTCTGTTTGATTTTTTAATTATCTTTATTTATTACATAGAGACAGCCAGAAATCAAGAGGGAAGGGGGTGATAGAGAGGGAAAGAGACAGACACCTGCAGCCCTGCTTCACCACTTGTAAAGCTTTCCCCCTGCAGGTGAGGACCAGGGGCTCGAACCCGGGTTCTTGCGCATTATAATACATGCGCTTAACTAGGTGTGCCACCACCTGGCTCCTGTTTTTGTTTTTCTAGAAGGAGAGAGAGAGAGAGAGAGAGAGAGAGATTGGGAGGTGGTGCACCTGGTTAAGTGCACGTAGTAGGAAGCACAAGGATACCAGTTCGAGCCCCCAGCTCCCCACCTGCAGGGGGAGTCGCTTCACAGGCGGTGAAGCAGGTCTGCAGGTGTCTGTCTTTCTCTCCCCCTCTGTCTCCCCCTCCTCTCTCCATTTCTCTCTGTCCTATCCAACAACAACGACATCAACAACAACAATAATAACCACAACGATGATAAAACAAGGGCAACAAAAGCAGGGGAAATAGCCTCCAGGAGAAGTGGATTCGTGTCAGGCACAGAGCCCCAGCAATAACCCTGGAGGCAAATGGTGGGGGGAGAGGGAGAGGGAGAGGGAAAGAATGATAGGAGGAGAACGGAGAAAGAACCAGACATCACTCTGGTACATGTGCTGCTGGGGATTGAACTCAGGACCTCATGCTTGAAAGTCTAGTGCATTACCCACTCTGCCACCTCCCAGAACACAAGTCTGTCTTTCTCTCTCCCTCACTATATCTCTCCCTCCTCTCTCAATTTCTCTCTGTCCTATCCAGTAAAATGGGTGGGAAATGGGTGTCAAGATCAGTGGATTTGTAGTGGTAACACCAAGCCCTAATGATAACCCTAGAGGGAAAAAAAGAGAGACGGAGACACAGAGAGAGACCCAGGAGCACTCTACCACTTGGGAAGTTTCCCCCTGCAGGTGGAAGCTTGAACCCAGGTCCAATGCAAGGTGACTTGTGTGCTCACACCACCACCCAGCCCCAATTCTCGCTCTTTCTCATTTTTTTTTAAACTTTTTTAAAAACTTTTTTTCTTAGAAAAGATCCCAAGGGAGCTGGGCAGTAGCACAGGGGTTAAGCACACATGTACATGGTGCAAAGCGCAAGGACCAGCGTAAGGATCCCAGTTTGATCCCCCGGCTCCCCACCTGCAGGGGGGTCGCTTCACAGGTGGTGAAGCAGGTCTGCAGGTGTCTATCTTTCTCTCCCCCTCTCTGTCTTCCCCTCCTCTCTCCAGTTCTCTCTGTCCTATCCAACAACAATGACAGCAGTAACAACAATGATAACAACAACAACAGCGATAATCAACAAGGGCAATAAAAGGGGGAAAAATCGCTTCCAGGATCAGGAGATTCATAGTGCAGGCACCAAACCCTGGAGGCAAAAAAAAAAAAAAAAAGATCTGGACAAACACTGTCCTTTTGACATGGAGAAAGATTGCAGGCAAGTCCACGTGAACAGGAACTTGTCAGCTTCCTACTTCTGTCCCTGTGTCCTCAGGGCCCCAGCTCTCATTCTCAGGCCCATCATCCCTGCGCCCCCACCCAGGGCAACCTCCCAAGTCTGCTGGGAGAGCCCCTGGCATGCAGGACTCTCTCTCTGGGATCCCAGGACAGAAGCCAGAGGGGGCCCAAGGCCAGGGTAGGGGTCAGGGGATGGCATGGGGACCCGAGGGTTGCTGCTGGGACAGGCCGAAGGCTGGCTGGATGGGGGCTGGACCCCAGTGCCAGCATGTCCTTTCCTCAGGGCTCTGGCCAGGCCCCTGTGACCCCCAGCCCCCCCACAGGGTGCTGACCGGCTCTGGCAAATGAGGTCACCTGAGCTGTCACCACTCACCACACCCTTCCCCCTGTACCCAGGCCCAGGCTGCTGCCCACGGCAGGGGGTGGGGTGGCTGGGAGTCTGGATGGGTGAGGCCCTGCACAGGGGCAGAGCCAGCTGGCCAGAGGCACCAAGGCCAGCAGTGACGGTGAGGTGGGTGGGCCTTGTGCAGGGTTGTGGGGGGCATGGAGAAGGGTTGTGTGCAGAGGACTAAGTGCAGAGGGAGCCATGGGCATGTCTGGGGGAGCCCCCTGCTGCCTCTGCTCTCAGCAGACCCCCTTCTGGCTCCCAGCCTTCCTGGGCCTCACTGGCCCTGGGTGGGGGGCTTGCTCTCCATGGGTTGGGTCCCCAGTGCTTGGCCTGGCTGCCCGTTCTGTGACCTCAGCAGTCCTGACAGAGGGGACGTGGCAGTGGGCGTGTGGCCCCGGGTTCCCACAGGGAGGGGATGGCCCCCAGGGACCCTGTTCCTGAGATACACTGCCCACAGAACTGGCACTGGGCCAGACCTGAGGCCCAAGGTTCAGTCCCCGGTGTCACCATCAGCCCGAGTTGAGCAGGGCTCTGGGGCCAAAATAATTAAACTTTAAAAAATAAAGACAGTGGGGGAGACAGCACAGTGGTTCTGCAAAGACACTTTCCTGCCGGAGGTTCTGAGGCCCCTGCTTCAATCCCCAGCACCCCATCAACAAAGCTCTGGGTAAAATAAATAAAGAGATATAAAAGGAAGAACAGAGCTGTTGGGGCAAGGTGGTGGGGTGGCTCAGTGAGTGGAGCACATTCTCTGACAGCCTGGGGCCCCAGGTTCAGTCCCCATCAGCACATATGCCAGAGCATTGCTGTGGTCTCACTCTCAATAAGTAAGCAAATCTTTTAAAATAAAACGAGAGGAAATTGGGCTGAGGGGCCAGGTGGTGGCACACCTGGTTGAGTGCACACATTACAGTGCACAAGGACCCAGGTTCAAGCCCCCAGTCCCCACCTGCAGGGGGAAAGCCTTACGAGTGGTGAAGCAGAGCTGCAGGTGTCTCTGTCTCTCCCCCTATTACTCCCTTCCCTCTCGATTTCCGGCTGCCTCTGTCCAAGAAATAAATAAAGGTAATACCAATAAAAAGAAGAAGAAGAAGAAGAAGAAGAAGAAAAGAAAAGAAAGAAAAGGAAATTAGGCCATGACCCAGGAGAGGGAAACACTATGAGTTCGGCAGAACCCCAAGAGTGAGGCCCGGGAGCTGGATCCCAAGATTGCACGTGCTAGTATGGGGCCCTTCTCCTGTTTCTAAATAAATAAGTAGGGAGCTGGGGGGTAGCGCAGCGGGTTAAGCGCACATGGCACGAAGCACAAAGACCAGCATAAAGATCCTGGTTCAAGCTCCCCAGCTCCCCACCTACAGGGGGGGTCACTTCACAGGCGGTGAAGCAGGTCTGCAGGTGTCTATCTTTCTCTCCTCCTCTCTGTCTTCCCCTCCTCTCTCCATTTCTCTCTGTCCTATGTAAAATAAACAAACAAACAAACAAACAAACAAGTAAGTAAATTGGCAATGGGCAGTGATGCACTTGGTTAAGTGAACATGTCACCATGTGAAAAAACCCAGGTTCAAGCCCCTGTTCTCCACCTGCAGAGAGAAAGCTTCACGAGCGGTGAAGCAGGTCTGCAGGTGTCTCTGTGTCTTTCTCTATCTCCCCTTCCCCTCTCCATTTCTCTCTGTTCTGTCACATAGGAAGGAAAGAAGAAAAAGAAAAAAAATTAAAAAGGGGAGTCGGGCTGCAGCGCAGTGGGTTAAGCACATGTGGTACAAATCGCAAGGACTGGAGTAAGGATCCCAGTTCGAGCCCCTGGCTCCCCACCTGCAGGGGAGTCACTTCACAAGCAGTGCAGCAGGTCTGCAGGTGTCTATCTTTCTCTCCCCCTCTCTGTCTTCCCCTCCTCTCTCCATTTCTCTCTCTGTCCTATCCAACAACGATGACATCAATAACTACAACAATAAAACAACAAGGGCAATAAAAGGGAATAATAAATAAATAAATATTTTTTTTAAATTAAATTAAAAAGGAAAATGGCCACTGGGAGCAGTGAGTTCATCCCGCAGATGCTAATCCCCAGGAATAGCCTGGAGGCAATAAAGAAGTAAAGAAGTAAATAAAGACTACGAGAAAAGTGCCCGAATAAGTCTTCAAGCCCATGGGTGAACCCAGGAGCAGGCCCCATGGCACCCGAGGCCTTTAGAGAAGTGGCCTCAGGGGTGGGGGCAGCACCCGTCACTGGGAGGGGGCTGCTGGGCTGCTCGTGGGGGCATGCCCCCCCCACAGTCTGGGGCATGTCCTGCCTGTGGACCGGGGCTCAGGGGGCCACACAGGCTCCACCTCCTCAGGATCGCCCATGTTGTCACACACCACGGAGCCCCTAGCCCCCATGTGATGTGACGGCCTGCTGTGGGGGGGGGGGGGTGAGCCAGGGTGCTGTCTGCTTAGCCGCCCACTTGACTCACAGGCCTGGCTCCAGAGAAGGTTCCAGAACCTTCTCCACTGCCCTGTGGACAGCGCAGCAGGGGCCTCCCAGTTGGGAGGAGGGAGACAGGAGGGGGAGGGGAGGGAGACAGGAGGGGGATGGGAAGGGCCACAGGCAGGCAGCAGCATAGCTCACCTGGACAGTGTGCTGCTTTCCCGAGCCCAGTCCAGCCCAGCCTCCACCACACTGGAAGAAACTCTGGTGAGGAGGTGTCTCTGTCTCTGTGTCTCTTTCTATCTGAAAACCTCAGCTTGGAGCCATGGGGTCCTGCTGACAAGGGCACCCAAATGAAAGAGAGAGAGTGGCAGAGAACCCCCTGGCCGGCATCCCCAGACAGGACCCCAGGGCATTCCTCCATGGCTGCTTGGTGGCTCCATGGGTTCGTCCTCAGGGTCTCTCTTCAGAGACTCTCCTAGGGGCCTCTCCTCAGGGTCTCTCCTCAGAGTCTCTTCTCAGGGTCCCTCCTCAGGGGTCTCTCCTCATGGCCCCTCTTCATGGCAGGGTCTCTTCTCAGAGTTCCTTCTTGGGGAGGGGGGTCTTTCCCCAGGGTCCCTCCTCAGGGTCTTTCCTCAGGGTCCCTCCTCAGAGTCTCTCCTCAGGGTCCCTTCTTGGGGGTCTCTCCTCAGGGTCCCTCCTCAGAGTCTCTCCTCAGGGTCTTTCCTCAGGGTCCCTCCTCATTCTTCCCTCAGGGTCCCTCCTCAGGGACCCTTCTTGGGGGTCTCTCCTCAGGGTCTTTCCTCAGGGTCTCTCCTCAGGGTCTTTCCTCAGGTTCCCTCCTCATTCTTCCCTCAGGGCTCCTCCTCAGCGTCTCTCCTCAGGGTCCCTTCTTGGGGGGTCTTTCCTCAGGGTCCCTCCTCAGGGTCTTTCCTCAGGGTCCCTCCTTAGTCTTCCCTCAGGATCTCTCCTCAGGGCCTCTCCTCAGGGTCCCTTCTTGGGGGGAGTCTCTCTTCAGAATCCCTCTGTGGGTCTCTCCTCAGAGTCTATCCTATGGGTCTTTCCTCAGGGTCCCTTCCTGGGGGTCCCTCCTCAGGGTCTCTCAGAGTCTCGCCTAGGGGTCTCCCCTCATGGCCCCTCCTCAGAGTCTCTCCTCGGGGTCTCTCCTCAGGGTCCCTCCTCAGGATCTCTCCTTGGGGTCCTTTGGGGTCCCTCTTCAGGGCCCCTCTTCATGGTCTCTCCTTGTGGTTCCTCTTCAGGGTTCCTTCTTGAGGTCCCTCTTCAGGGTCTCTCCTCAAGATCTCTCCTTGGGGTCCTTCTTCAGGGTCCCTCCCCATGATCTCTCCTCAGGGCCTCTCCTCAGGATCTTTCCTCGGGGTCTCTCCTCGGGGTCCCTTCTTAGGGATTCCTCCTCAGGATCTCTCTGTGGGGTTTCTCCTCGGGATCCTTCTTCGGGGTCTTTCCTCAGGGTCCCTCCTCATGATCTCTCCTCATGCTCTCTCCTCAGGGTCCCTCCTCAGGATCTCTTCTCAGGATCCCTCCTTAAGATCTCTACTCAGGGTCCCTCCTCAGGATCTCTCTTTGGAGTCCCTCCTCAGGGTTTCTCCTCAGGATCCCTCCTCAGAGTCCTTCTTCGGGGTCTCTCCTCAGGGCCCCTCCTCAGGATCTCTTCTCAGGATCCCTCCTTAGGATCTCTACTCAGGGTCCTTCCTCAGGATCTCTTCTCAGGATCCCTCCTTAGGATCTCTACTCAGGGTCCCTCCTCAGGATCTCTCTTTGGAGTCCCTCCTCAGGGTCCCTCCTCAGGGTCTCTCCTCAGGGTCCCTCCTCAGGATCTCTCCTCTGGGTTGCTCCTTGCCCCCTGTGGCGCCCGTGGGTGCTGGCTGCTGACGGGGCAGAGGGCCGATTAGCGCGTCGGCGTGGGGCGTGGTGCGGCGGGTGTGCGGGACGATTAGGCCTCACTCGCTGAGATTTACGGCAGCGGCGGGGCGGGGGCGAGGGGGCTGCGGTGGAGGGCGGCTGCTCAGCGGGCTGAGGCGCGGCCTCCGCGGGCTGCACAAAGCACTTCCATTTCGTTAGGAAATGTATCAATTTAACTGACTGAGCGGCACACGGAAAACCTAATGAATCTGGACTCAATTTTCCGCCACACTGCTCCTGAGAGCTGTCGCCAACAATGTCCAGGCCGGTGACGGCCGCCCGCCCGCCCTCCCGCCGCCCCGGCCGCCGGCCGCCGCGCCCCGCCGGTGACAGCGCCGCCACCCCCCTAACAATGATGTCATTAGAGGGAAATTGGCCTCTATTTCAGCGGGATGATAGTGTTAATTGAGTGAGAAAACACAATGCGCGGCCTGCGGGCGGGCGGGGCCCGGCCATTGTGGCGGCTGCAGATGCGGCTCCGAGGGCTCCTCCGGCCCAGCCTGGCAGATGGCTCCGTCGTGCCGCCGCCGCCGCCGCCGCCGCCGAGGGGGCCGCCTGGTTAACCGCCGGGGGCCAGAGCATTCCGGACTCTGCTCTGCTGTGGCCTGCGCCCCGAAGGCCCACCCGTGGGACCCCCCCCCCACAGCCCAGGTGGAACTCGGGGTCCAGCCCAGTGCCCCTCAGCTCCTGGGGCCTCTGGGGCCCGAGCCCCCCCACGGTGGCTGAGCCCGCCCCAGGCAGGGATCATGGGGGGCAGGCCGGAAGCGCCCAGCCTGAGTCAGACACACTCTGGGGAGAGGTTCAGGGGGACCCGGCCAGAAGGGTTCTGAGGGGACAGTCTAGGCACGTCCCTTTGGGACATGACCCCGGGACACCCCAGGAGTGACTGTCAAGCCACTGACCATTCTGAAAACACCGGGGAATGACCAGAGGCCCTGGCCAGCCTGGGGATTACGGGGATTACTGGACCGCAGAGCTTGGACACAGTGCTGCCACCCCCTCCCTGGGGCCCCCTACCCGGGCCTAGGGGTGCTCCCCCATTTCCTCTGCTGCCAGGGCTCTGGGCCTGTCCTCACCTCCTGCCCTGCTACAGGCCAGGTCAGGGTTTGAGGGGAGCCCCCAGCAGCTGGCCAGGCTCCCATTCCGGTGGCCACACCAGGCCAGGCCTTTACAGAGCAGAGCGGTCTGAGGTGGAGGTGGAGGTAAGGGCTGCGGCCCCAGACTGACCTGTGGGTCACACCCTTGCCCTGGGCCTCAGACATTCGAGCACCTGCTGGCCCATCCCAGGCTGGGGGTCAGGGTGCCCCCCACTCACTCCAAAGCCCCTCCCCTCCACTGGGCGGGGTGCTGGCCCTTCTCAGCCTGTTTGCTTGTCTGTGGACTGGGGGCAGCTGTCCTGCTTCAGGGGTGGGGGGCCCGTCCCAGCAGCCTTGGGGGGCGGGGGGGGCCATTCCACAGCACCCTCTACCAGCACAGACTCCACCCCTGCTCAGCCTCCTGCACCCGGGGCCCTGGAGGCGAGCTCCCTGCACCCCCACTCTGCACGGGGAATCTGGGCACAGGAGGGTGGGCACCTAGCCTGGGTGACCCTGACCTCCAGAACTGGGCCTGAGGCTGGATGGGTGTGGGGAACAGGAACCCGGGCTGTGAGGCACCCCGGGCAGCCGGCACTTAGCCGCCTCAGGGAGGCCCGGCTGACAGGTGTGTGCAGCTAATGGGCACAGATCTTTCCAGAACAGCTGGAGGGTCCCCCAGGCCGGCCCACCTGCCACCAGCCCCAAGCTCGGCCCAGGTCCCCAGGTCCCTGTGGCTCCCCCTCCCACATCGGCCACTGGCCAGGCAAGGACAGCAGAGCCGGGTGCTTCCTGCAAGCCCTGGCTGGAGTGCTGGTGCCCTGGGGACTGTGGGAGCCCCAGCACTTCCTGTCCAGCTTGCTGCTTCCCTCCCAGCACCTTGGGGCTCTCACCGAGGGCCCCTGGGCCAGGGCTCCACAGAGAGCAGACAGCCTCTACAGGTACAGGCTGGGCCGCAGTTTTGTTATTTAAAGTCAGGTTACCCATGGAAAAAAAAAAAAAAAACAGACAGGTGGGCCCAGCCGGAGGACAGGAGAAGTTAGAGATATTTATTTGACGGGGTCAAGGTTGGTGCCTCTCTTCTCTCTCCCCAGGTCCCATAGGTGTTAGGCTGAGAGACATTTAATCGCGGGAGTAGCGGTTTCATATCTATAACAAAAATCAAATAATGCCAGATGATTTACTCCCCCTAGCAACCGCGGCGCTCACCCTTAGCAACCAGGCTGGCCCCAGGCTGCGGTGTAATCAGCTTGAAAATATTTCAATTATTGTGTTGATTTTAGTGGATTTGAGAAGCGCGGTGTGGAGAGCGGGCACATTCTCTCTGCGACCTGGAGAGGAAGATATTGATTTAAACAGGTGTCAGGGAGGGAAGTGGAGGAAATTTAAATGTGCCAGGAGAGCCTCCGAGAAAGGGTGGCTGGATGAGAACTGGTGGGTGGGCGGGAGGGGTGACATTTGGGGCCACCAGCGAAAGGGACTGAACTCAGCCAGAAATCTCTCCTTGAAAACCACCTCCCGCCTCCGGCCTCCACGACGGCTGGCCCAGAAGTCTCTGAGGAGGCCCTGCCAACTTCGCCCAGGCCTCTGCTCCCCAGGGACAGGCCGCCTGCCTCCTCCACGGAGCCCGCTCAGCCCCACCCACCCACTGGGGCAGCACCCAGGGCCACTCTCTTCCAACCTCCACCTTCTCCTGAATCTGGGGAGCCTGGGGCAGGCACGCATGGGGCACCTCCAGCCCCTCCCCAGGCCTCTGCTGGGTCTCAGCACAGCCCCCCCCCCCCCACACACACACAGGAAGCCCCAGCCCAGACACCAGGTGTCACACAGGGGCACTGAAGATAAAGCTCAGGGCTGGGACCTTCGGGTGCAGAGCCTGTGGGTACAGGACCCCTGAGTGCAGGGTCTGAGGGGGCAGGACCCCTGGATGCAGGGTCTGAGGGGGCAGGATCTCTGGGGGCAGGGTCTGTGGGGACAGGACCCCTGAGGGCAGGTCTGAGGGTGCAGGACCCCTGGGGGCAGGATCTGAGGGGGCAGGGCCCCTGGGGTGGGTCTGTGGTGGCAGGACCCCTCGTTGTAGGGTCTGTGGGGTAGGACCCCTGGGGGTAAGATCTGAGGGTGCAGGACCCCTGGGGGCAGGATCTGAGGGGGCAGGACCCCTGGTTCAGAGTCTGAGGGGGCAGGACCCATGGTTGCAGGAGGACAGGACAGGACCCCTGGGGACAGGGTCTGAGGGGGATAGAACCCCTGGGGGTGGGTCTGTGGAGACAGGACCGCTATATTCAGGGTCTGAGGGGGAAGGACCCCTGGGTTCAGGGTCTGAGGAGGCAGGACCCCTGGGGGAAGGACCCCTGGGGGTGAGTGTGAGGGGGAAGGACTCCTGGGGGTGGGTCTGAGGGGGCAGGACCCCTGGGTGCAGGGTCTGTGGCGGCAGGATCCCTGGGGGCAGGGTCTGAGGGGGAAGGACCCCTGGGGTAGGGTCTGAGGAGGCAGGACCCCTGAGGCAGGTGCTGTGGGGTCAGGATGCCTGGGTGCAGGGTCTGAGAGGGAAGGACCCCTGGGTTCAGGGTCTGAGGGGTCAGGGCCTCTGGGGGCAAGTCTAGGGAGGCAGGACCCCTGGGGGTGGGTCTATGTGTGTTGGGTCACCAAGTGCAGGGTCTGTTGGTGAAGCCTGGCCCTGTGTGGGGTGAGGCCTCCCTCTGCAGGTTTCTCTGATTGGCTCCTTCCCACTAGGGCTGCACCCACAGCTGGTCTGAGGTAAGATTCCCCAGGACCCCGGCAGCCCCACCCACAGCCCGTGCCCCACTTTCTCTTTTCCTGGGGCCTCTGGGAGACAGCCCCCTCTGCCCAGCTTCTGCTCAGAGACAGAGGGGAGACGGGGAGGAAGTGACACCACAGCACCAATCCACCATCGGCACTCCTTTTGGAATGTGGGGTTCATACCCAGAGCCTGGAGCATGGAGGCTGCCTGCCTGCTTCTGCCTCCAGGCAGGAAATTGGCCTTTCTTAGACGCTGGCCCCCACACCCACCTGGGCCAAGCCCCTGCGGCTGCCCCCCTCAGACGCAGCCCTGACGGGAGCTGGGGTACAACGTTGAGTGTGAGTGTGAGTGTGCTGTGTGCCCTGGGCAGGGAGCTGGGATGGATTTTAGAGGAGCCCTGGCCGCACTTCACCCCAAAACATCCCCCATACAGTGGTGAGGGCTCTGCCCACCCCCAGATGGCCGGTCCTGGGGAGCCAGGAGGTCATCACCTTCCTGGCCCTGACTCCCATGCACCCCCTCACCTGATGGCCCAGACAGGGTGGGCACAGGGCTGGAGGCCAGCAGAGCCGAGGGCCTGTCCCCCGACATCCTCAACAACCCCGGGCATTGGAGACACCACCTTGGGCACAGGCGTCTCTGGATGATGGCTTAGAGCCCCCTCCATTGTGAACAGAGTCCCCCCCAGTACCCTGTCCAGGTGCTGGCAGGACGGAGGGCCTGAAGGAGCAAGGAGGGGTCCTGACTGCCAGGAACAGAGGGGGAGGGGAGCCATGGGGTACCTTGTGGACTCTGGGGAGACAGGGCCAGGGCAGGGCCCCGGGGCTCTGCTATGGCGTGGGGCCCCACCCCCTCCCCAGGCCCAGAGTCCTTCTCCCCAGTGCCCTGGCCCTGGGTACATGTGTCCAAAGGGGAAGGACAGGCCTCTGCTCTCAGGGGTGCTGAATGGCGTGACCCCCCCACAGCCCCAAACCAGCCTGCTGAGAGGACTCCTGCGGGGCTGCTGGGAGCCCAGAACAGCTCCCAACCATTCCACCCCAGGCCTGGCCCTCCTGCCAGAGGGTTCCCTCACCAGGACCCTGCATCCACAGCCCACACCCAGAAAGCATCCGACATGCACAGCACCCCACACCCCACCCCGGTGTGGGCTGCTGAGGAGACAACCAGGGGCTCCTCGGCACCTCCCTGTCCCCCCTCAGTCCTGGGGCCCCGGGCACGTTCCCCTGACAGCCCTGGAGTGACCAAGATAAGCAGGCACCAGGGTTTCTAGAGGCTTCTGAATCCAGGGCAGGGGGACGGGGTCAGAGTGGCAGGGGAGGTGGTGCTGGGGGGGCACAGGGAGAAGTGGGGCTTTGTGGAAATGGGGGTCAGCAAAGGCTGACAGCAGGAGCAAGGGGGGACAGCAGGCAGAGGAGGGAGGGGCCAGGCCAGCCTGCTGCCCGACCGGCTTGTAATTAAGGGTAAACTTTGTAGCCTCTCCCCAGGCTGTTGTTCTCGAACCATGAATTGTTAATGGGCACCTGTGACAATGCTGATGGAAGTGGATCCGCATGTAAATAAAGGGAATTTAATAACTTAACAAGGTGGATTAAAACGTACCGCCCCCCTCCCAGCTAATCCGGGAAGCAGCACCTCACGCATTCTCCAAAATATAATTAATATTTTAAAAATTTATAAAACTGAAATCAGAGGTCTTGATTGTAACAAACAAAATATCCATCTTTAATCCACCACCCAGGCCTGAGACCCCTCCCCCACACCTCCCTCAGAAAACACAAACCAGCAGGGACAGACAGGGACATGATGGAGACAGAAATGGGGACTTGATGGGGACAGGGATGGGGACAGGGACAGGGATACAGACATGATGGAGACAGAGATGGGGACAGGGGTGGGGACAGGGATGAAGACATAATGGGGCTTGATGGGGACAGGGATGGTGACAGGGATGGAGACAGAGATGGGGAAAAGGATAGGGACATGATGGGGACTGGATGGGGACATGATGGGAACATGATGGGGACAGGGATGGGAACATGATGGGGACAGATACAGGTACAGCCATCAGGACAAGGATGGGCACTTAATGAGGACAGGGGTGGATGGGGACAGGGGTGGGGACAGGGATGGAGACATAATGGGGACTTGATGGGGACAGGGATGGGGACAGAGGTGGGGACAAGGATAGGGACATGATGGGGACTGGATGGGGACATGATGGGAACATGACAGGGACAGGGATGGGGACAGGGATAAGGACATGATGGGGACAAGGATGGGGACTTGATGGGGACAGGGATGGGGACTTGATGGGGACAGGGATGGGGACAGGGACAGGGATGGGGACATGATGGGGACAGAGATAGGGACAGGGATGGAGACATGTTGGAAACAGAGATGGGGACAGGGATGGGGACATGATGGGGATAGAGATGGGGACAGGGCTGGGGACAGGAATGTGGACAGGAATGGGGACAGGGATGGGGTCAGGGATAGGGACATGATGGGGACAGGGCTGGGGACAATAATGGGGACATTATGGGGACTTGATGGGGACAGAGATGGGGACAGCCATTGGGACAAGGATGGAGACATGATGGGGACAGGGATGGGGACTTGATGGGGACAGGGACAGGGATGGGGACATGATGGGGACAGTGATAGGGACAGGGCTGGGGACAATAATGGGGACATGATGGGGACTTGATGGGGACAGAGATGGGGACAACCATTGGGACAAAGATGGAGACATGATGGGGACAGGGATGGGGACATGATGGGGACAGGGACAACGATGGGGACAGGGATGGGCACTTGATGAGGACAGGAATGGGGAAATGAAGGGGACAGAGATAATGACAGGAATGGGGGCAGGAATGGGGACTTGATGGGGACTGGGTGGGATCATGATGGGGAGATGATGGGGATAGGGATGGAAACTGACTCTTCTAGCCAAGGTGGACCCACAGACCTCCAGCTGGGCAGCCCAGGTCTGAGGCCTGTCCTGGGTGGGTGGCACAGCCCTGAATTGCAGAAGACATCCAGGCCAAAGGACCCACCCCCACCCCGGGGACATAGTTTCCCCCTGGATAGCTCACCATATTAGAAGCAGAAGATTGAATGGATTGAATGGATCCCCAAAATTTGGCATCCCCAAAGCCGGGCATGGGGCAAGCTGTGTGGACAGGCAGCAGGCAGTGGAGCCAGGAAGGAACAAGGCAGAATCATGGGGAGGAAGCTTCCAGAAGCCCTGAGAGAGCAGAGAGGAAATGGTAGCCAGGGGTGTAGGGGGCAGGCCCATTGGGTGCAGGGGTCCCCAGGGTGCAGGGGACCTCCCTGCTCAGAACCCATGCAGGGGCCTACCCCAGGCTGAGAGCAAGCAGGGTAGTGCCTCGCCGGACAGCAGTCATTTGTCTTGGCCTGACCTCACTTTTAATTAGAAACTAAATTATTCATGCTACTCACGGAGGGGGCACCAGGCGGGAGCACCCAGCACAAAACATGGCCATCCAGCAGCCCACAATAGCGGCACAGGCCACATACTGACCTCTGATTCTGAGACACTCAGGCCAGGGACATGCAAGTTACAAGGAAACTCCAATCCTGAGTCCCTACAACACTGAGACCCTCCAGGCAGGAAAAGCCCTGGGACCTTCTAGACTTATGGACGCTCCAACCCTGGGACCCTCCAGCCACTGAGGACAAGGACCTGTACCTCAGGGCAGACTGCAGCCCCTGCCTACCCAGTTGGGATTCCCATTCAACTAAGGGGTCCTGGAAGGCTTTGGGGACCCTCCCTCACCGCCTCCACCCCCAGACCTGGGCCCCTGCAGCCCTGGGGAAAGCTGTCACCCAAAAGACAAGGTGGGGGGCTCTTGGCCAGGTCTGCAGCTGACCATTCCCCTGCCCAAGCACCCCTGACTCCTGTCTCTGCCCCACCCCCACCCTGCAGACTGGGGAAGGGCCTGGCCACTGCCTGGTCAGTGCTGTGACCAAGTATTTCTACCTATCTGCATCACTAGCTGTCACCCTGCAGGAGGGACACTGGGGCTGTGAACAGGCGGCTGTGGGGGTGCAGAGGCTGCCCCACCCCCATCCCTGGGCTGAGGAGGGGCCAGCAGATGCCAGCAGGAGACACCGTGGCACCCTGAGGTGGGTCCCAGGCACGGTGTCTCTCTGCTGCTTGTCCCCTGGCACCCTGGGGCCCCGTCAGGGGGGGTGTGGGGAAAACATATGAAAGGCAATGAGAAGGTCCCAGCACTAAGTGACAGATGCTGCCAGGGAAGTGGTTCTGGTGGTGAGTGGTAACTTTATCTGAAAGGATTCCCATAACCTTCAGCAGCCTACTTGCGGTTCTATGCAGGCCCGGGGACCCAAGAGCACCCCGGGGCACCCGGGAGGCAAGAGCCCCACATTTAGACCCTGAGCCCCAGGGTGGGCCTGAGATAGGAGTGTCAGGTGGGCAGGCAGATGGGGCAGTGGGGCAGCAGCTGGCGGAAAGGGCCTGCCCCCTGTCACACTACAGGCTCAAGCCCCGAACCCTAGACACCACATCCTGGGCATCTTTCCTCTTGGGTCCTGGGTTGGCAGCTCTCTCCCATCATTTTCAGAGTGAGGGTGAGGGGCCTGAAAGTGCCCCCAGTCACCACCACCCAGCAACCCACAAGGGAGGACCCCTGCAGAGAACATCAAGGCTGGGCCCATCTGCAGCCTCAGGTCCCAGGTGCCAGACCAGCTCCCTGGAGGCAGAAAATAGCAACATGGAGTTCCCTCTATGGGGCCTCAGTTTCCCATTCTGCTTTTAAATATTTTGTTTTTTTAAATATTTATTTATTTATTCCCTTTTGTTGCCCTTGTTTTATTGTTGTAGTTATTATTATTATTATTATTGATGTCATTGTTGTTGGATAGGACAGAGAGAAATGGAGAGAGGAGGGGAAGACAGAGAGGGGGAGAGAAAGATAGACACCTGCAGACCTGCTCCACCGCCTGTGAAGCGACTCCCTTGCAGGTGGGGAGCCAGGGGCTCAAATAGGGATCCTTACACCGGTCCTTGAGCTTTGTGCCACCTGTGCTTAACCAACTGCGCTACCACCCAACTCCCTAAATATTTTATTTTAATGAGAGAGATACAGAGAGAGAGACATAGAGAAATATGAGAGCCCTGCTCAGGTCTGGCTGATGGCGGTTCTGGGGATTGAACTTGTGGCCTCAGAGCCTCAGGCAGGAGAGTCTGTTGCAGAACCATTGTGCTGTCTCCCCAACACTGTCCCCTCCCCTTTTTTCCTATTTTTTTTAAATTGGATAGAACAGAAATTGAGAGGGGAGAGGGAGATAGGAAGAGAGACAGAGAGACACCTGCAGACCTGCTTCACCACTTGTTAAGCTTTCCCCCTGCAGGTGGGGACAGGGGCTTGAATCTGGGTCCTATACATGGTGACATGTGTGCTAACCAAGTGCAGCACTGCCCAGCCCCCTCGGTGTCCCAGCAGGAGGACAGCCTGTGTGTGAGTCCTCCTCAGCAGCACCAATTATTTTATTTTATTTTATTATGTTTTGTTTTGTTTTGTTTTACCAGAGTACTGCTCAGCTCTGGCTTGTGGTGGGGGGGATTGAACCTGGGACTTTGGTGCCTCAGGCACAAGACTCTCTTTGCAGAACCATTATACTGACTACTCCCTCCCCCCTTTATTTTAAGATTTATTTATTCATTAACACAATAGATAAAAGAGAGGGGTGGGGAGTCAGGTGGTAGCGCAGCGGGTTCAATGCACGTGGTGCAAAGTGCAAGGACCAGCATAAGGATCCTGGTTGGAGCCCCGGCTCCCCACCTGCAGGGGAGTCACTTCACAAGCGGTGAAGCAGGTCTGCAGGTGTCTATCTTTCTCTCCCTCTCTCTGTCTTCCCCTCCTCTCTCCATTTCTCTCTGTCCTATCCAACAATGAACAACAACAACAATAATAACAAGGGCAACAAAAGGGGAGGAAAAAAAAAGAGAGGGGTGTTGTGGTCTGGGAAGTGGTGCAATGGATAAAGCATTGGACTCTCAAGCATGACGTCTTGAGTTCGATCCCCGGCAGCACATGTGCCAGAATGATGTCTGGTTCTTTCTCTCTCTCCTCCTATCTTTCTCATTAATAAATAAATAAAATCTATAAAAAATGTCTTTTAAAAAAAGAGAGAGGGGTGAGGAGATGAAAAAAGGGAGCCTGTTGGTGGTGACCTAGTTAAACGCTCACATTACAGTGCACAAGGACCCAGGTTTGAGGCCCCGGTCCCCACCTGCAGAGGGAAAGCTTCTGGAGTGGTGAAGCAGGGCCGCAGTTGTCTCTCTCCCTCTCTATCTCCCCCTCCTCTCTCAACTTCTCTGTTTCTATCCAATAATAAGTAAATAAATTAAATATTTTAGAGAGAGAGAGAGAGCATTGCTGGTATATGCAATGCCAGGGATCGAACCAGGACCCCATGTCTTATTCTCTGGTCACTGCACCCCACCCCCACCACCTGACCCATGGATTCTGTCACCAGGAGGAAGGCAGACTGGTGTGGGGAAGGGGCTGCTTGCCCCCAATCACACCAGGGTCATGGAGGGGCAATTCTGCTCCCCTCTATGGGGTTCACAGCAGCTCACACCTAGGTCCCAGGTACACCTCCACCTGCCCTGCCCCACATGCCCCATGTCCCCTGCACAAAGAGGCCACCAGATGGCTGAGGCCATGCAGCCCTTCTGAGGGGGCAGCCCAGTCCCCTCCTCTTGGCCTTGCCCTCCAACCTCCAGGTAGCCAGTCGGTCAAGGTATGGGGGTGCTGTCCCCTCCCAACCTGGCAGGGCCTACAGTCAGCTCTTCTGCCCTCAGACCTTGTGTCCCCAGCCCAGTCCAGCTTCAGGCCCAAAGGGGTCCAGGGAACCCCAGACCTGACCATTCTACAGGGGGCCCCCAGCCCTGCCACTACCATCCCAGCCTCCATCTCCAGCCTCCATGCCCAATCCCTGTCCCAGACTCCAACTCCAGCCTCCATCCCCAGTCTCTGTCCCAGCCTCCATCTTCTGCCTCCATCCCTAGTCTCTGTCCCGGCCTCCAGCTCCAGCCTCCATCCCCGGCCTCTGTCCCAGCCTTCCCAGGACAGATGTGCATCCTTGAGAGAAGCCCCCCCCCACCTCGTTCTCCGTGCCCTCTGTCAAAGTCCCCTCATCTCTAGCATTGCTGAACGTCTTTTTTGGATTATAATTTTTACTCTTGATTGTAGGAGGGCTATATAATCAAATATTCACTGGATAATGATGATTAAAATATATAATCCCCCCAAAGATGTTTAGAGCAATTTAGGCTGCCGTTGACTTAATTAAGGGAGCCAAAGGATTAGAGGGAGTGAAAGAAGGGTGGCACTGAGGCTCCACACCAGAGGGAGGGGACAGAGAGGACGAGGACGAGGGGACACAGCCACCTCCAGCCAGGGCACTGCAGGTAAGGGCCACCTACTCAAGGAAAGGAAGCAGGGTTCCCACCAGGGCCCCTGCCATATCTGGGTCACAAAAAGCCACCTGTCACTGTCTCTGTCCCTTGGTCCCTGGGATGGCTTGCTGCCTTGTCCCCAAACTGCCCCACTTTGGAAAGAAAGGTGACAGCCAGGTCCCCACAGGCGGGGGCGGCTTGGCTAGGTGCTTGCCTGAGTCCAGGGAGGCACTGCTCTGGGCTGGCTGTGTGCCCTGTACATCTGTCTGTCTGGGCTTTGGGAAGGGGTCTGTCTGTCCCCCCCTCCAGGTGTTGGAGCTGAAGGCCCCAGGCTACGGCTCCTGGGACATGTGGTCACTGCCCAGGTAGGATAGAAGGATGGGAGCCGGGATGGGACACCACTCCCCCAGGGCTGCAGACAGAGGACAGAGACCTCTCGGTGCCCTGATGTTTTCTCTCAAGGACACATCACCCCGCTGGGGCTCGCCCACTGGGTCAGCACGTCACCCAGGCACCCAATGACAGGCCATCTCCCCAAGTCCTCCCTGCACCCTGAGAGCCCCTGGGGTCCGGGATGAGAGTGCCCCCTGCTGGTCCTGCTGCTGGGGGGGGGGGGCAGACACCCCAGACTCTGGACCTAGGGGTGAGGGCAGTGATGGCCGTGGGATGAGTGGGGCTTGGATACTCCCCTTGGATAGAGAAGTGGGGTTCCGGGTGTGGGTGATGGTGCACCTGGTTGAGCACACACATTAGTGTGCAAGGACTTGGATTTGAGCCCCTCGTGCACACCTGAAGAGGGGAAGCTTAGCAAGAATTGAAGCTGGCCCTCAAGGCGTCTCTCTCCCTTTCTATCTCCCTCTATTCTCTCAACATATGACTGTCTCTATCAAGTAAATAAATATAATTACAAATTTTTAATAATTAAAAAAAGTGAAAGAAGTGTGGTCCCCTGTTTGAGATCCCTCAGTGCTCCAGCCCCCAGACCTCCTGGGGGTCACCATTTGTTTTCTTTTCTTGTTTTCCCTCCAGGTTCACCCCTAGGGTTCAGTGCCTGCACCACAAATCCACTGCTCCTGGCAGCCATTTTTTTTTCTATTTTATTGGACAGAACAGAGCAAGATTGAGAGAGGAGGGCAGATAGAGAGAGAGAGAGAGAGAGAGAAAGAGAGACACCTGCAAACCTGTTTTGCTGATTGTGAAGCTTCCCCCCCGAAGGTGGAGAGAGGGAGCTTGAACCCAGATCCTTGTGCTTTGTACTATATATGTGCCTAACCAAGTGCACCACCTCCAGGCCCCTTCCCACTTTCTTTTCTTCTTTTTTATTTTTTATTTATTTTTTATTTTTTTGCAGTGCCAGGGAAATAACCTGCAGCCAGGTGTAATCCCATCAGCTATTTCATTCTTTATTTTAGAGTGAGGGAGAGACAGAGACTCCTCAGCACTAGTCAGCACTCTCGCTGTCTCCTGTTGGGCCAGGGCTTGAAGGGTGAGGCATGTGCTCAACCGGTGAGTCACCTCCTGGACCTCTCAGGACTGTGACCCAGGACTCCTGGCCTTGAGGGACTGTGACCCCAGCCCCCATGGCACTGGCCAAGCCTATCCCAAACCACTGAGCCTCCCAGAGCCCTCGACCCCAGGGACACTGGCCCTGGGGGGCCCCTTCTGTAGGGGACCACCCTGCATCCCCAGAGACCTGCCACCCCTACAACAGCACCCGGGCAAGGAAGAGGGGTCAAGGAACTGTGGGTGCCCCTCCAACCTGGGTGGAACACCCCAGAACACCCTGGGGGAGGGATACCTGGCTAGGCTGAAGGTAAAGGGTCATCTGAGCCCTGAGAAAGAGGTATCCTCCCCTCAGATGCTCCCAGCCCTGGCTGTCCCTGCAGGAACGTGTCCCCCTGTCACCTGTCACTTGGCCCTCACACAGGCTGGGGCGGGACCCAGGCCAGGAGGCGGAGGGAGGACTCCTGTCCTCCAGGCCCAAGGGGACAGCCCAGGCAGGGCGGGCAGGGACACCGCGGCGGCTTTGAAGCTGTGCGTGTGTATCAACAGCTCGGGGCCAGTGTTGTAGTTACACTTTTTTAATTAAGCGAATAATTAAAAAGAAGTTGATTATCAGTTGGCTAATTAAATAACCCATGATTTCACTTTCAAAGTCCCCAACTTCTCCTGGACGGTCTCCCCCTACCTTACTTTTTTATTTTCCTTTTTCTTCCCCTTTTTTTCTCCCTTTTTTCTTTCTTTCTTATTTTTTTTTTCTTTCTGTTTTGGTTAATCATGGTGTCGCGGTAATGAGCTGCTGGAGTTGCCAGGCAACCAGCTCCCAGTTAAACAGACACAGCTGCCGCCCGTCAGGGCTGACGGCTGCAGGGCTGGGGGCCCCTCCTGGGGGGCTGAGGCTGCCGGGGAAGGGGGCCCTCTCCCAGGGGTCCTGGCACCAGGAAGGGCCAGCTCTACCAGCGCTCCCCTGCCTGGGATGGGGCATCCCCCACACAGGGAGGCGTGAGGGTCCCTCTACTGGGGTCCCTGTGCCAGAAGGGGGTCCCTGTGGGCAGAGGGCCCTCCTAAGGAGGAGGGGCAGGGCCCATCTGCGTGGCTGACTCCGGCTGTCCCCAGACCCTGGGGCAGGGGCGGGCAGGCAGCTCTCAGAACCCCCAGTGCTGCCAAGCCTCTGTACCCCATCCCTGAGCCCTCACCCCTGGGTCCCCACTTGGCCTGGATCTTGGTGCTGGGTGGGACCTTGGTTTCCCCAAAGGGAGGTGGGGGCAGGCCTGCCCCTCCCCCAGGGCCTAGGGGTGTGGCACCAGGGACCCAGGCCAGCTGTCAGGACTAGTGCCTGAGGGGTCCAAGGCACCAGACATTGGGTTGGGCCACTGTTCTCTCTGACCCTCGAGGGCAGAGGCCTGGGCAGGCGGCCGGCACCTCACACTGTCCCAGTCCGGCCCAGTCCCCTCTGTCCTCTGTCCCCTCCTGTCCCTGTGCCCCCTGCCAGTTCCCGGAATCCTCTGAGCTCCTCTTTCCTTGCCAATTGTTTCCATGGCCCCAGGCCGCTCTGTAAATGAGACGTTACATCTGCAGCGAGCTAAGTAAACACTTTATAAGTGAATAAATATGACTACATCACCACCCCTCATCTCCCAGCAGAGTCCCGGCCCGCACACTCTGCCAGACCTGCCTGGGGGGACCCCAGCCCAAATGCCCCTGGATTCCTCCTCTGGCCTGCACCCAGTTGGGGTTTTGCACTTTGAAAGCAAAAAACGGGGGGGGGGGGGGGGGGAACTGCTCCTGGGCTCCTGACCTGGCGAGGCTTCCCTTCCCCTCCCCGCCTGAAGTCGCTAGGGGAGGGAGGGAGGGAGGCCGGGGTCCAGCAGATGGGGGACAGGACCCACAGAGCATCCCCGGAGGACCCCCACGCCCAGCCTCTCTCCCCTGGCCTCCCGCACAGGGCCTAGGGTGGCCTCCTGGCTGGCTGGGAGCTGAACTTGGGGACAGAGGGACGGGCACCCCACTCAGAGTAACTGATGTCAATTATGAAGTGGCTGAGGCTGTGGCTGCTGGGCTCTGGCCTGTTATTATTTACGCCAGATTAAGGGAAGGATCCAATTTGCTGGCCACCCCCCCCCCCGTGGGAACTGGCGTCAACTTCCTTATTGTTCCTCCGATTTTAATATTCTCTGAATGAATCACTATCGAGTGTGGTAGTTAGTCAATAGTTTAATG
Source organism: Erinaceus europaeus (assembly GCF_950295315.1). Lineage (NCBI taxonomy): Eukaryota > Metazoa > Chordata > Mammalia > Eulipotyphla > Erinaceidae > Erinaceus > Erinaceus europaeus. Next base: position 21,506,142 of record NC_080176.1, on the reverse strand, counting down.
CAATTAATTATCTTTAAGTGCCTCTCTTCTCTCTCCCTCTCTCTCTCTCTCTCTCTCTCTCTCTCTCTCTCTCTTTGAGGGGGCCCAACTTCTGCAGGTCACTGCTTACAGGTGGGGAGGGTGAGAGAGAGCCGATTTGTGGGGTTGGGGTGCAGGGCCCCAGAGACCCAGGAAAGGGGCCTGGATTCAGGCAGGAGGGACGGATGGTGACCTCTGGGTGTCACTTTTGGAGGAGCAGGGGGACAGAAATGGAGCTATGCCGCTCCACACACACCCAGGGCTGCAGGCAGGACCTGGGGGTTCTTCCCTGCAGCCTCAAAGTGGGCTGCACAGGGTCCCAGGCTGCGGCCCTCTTGGCCAGCAGGACTTGGGCAGGGAGGGACAGACAGATGGGGGAGTCTTTCGGTCTGGGTGGGAGGCCCAGCCCTCATCCTGCAGCTCCCCCAGATTGAAGACCCCCCCTGCCCACCCACTAGGATAATGTCTGATGGGAGGGGGTGTAGCCTCCAGGAGCAGCTCCCCCCCCCCAGGTCTACCTTTCCAGAAGGAGCCTGCCCTCTCCACCCCATCATCCCTCCCACACAGACCAGGGATCCTGAAACATCGGAGCCTCGGGCCTGGCCTCACTGGCCCACAAAGAACGGGCGGGGTGCAGGCAGGTTTGTGTCAAGGCCAGGGGCA